>NC_045768.1:69983867-70296656 GCF_008692025.1 Phocoena sinus
TACAGCAGTTGTTACTGCTGTTGGCCTCTCTTTATATCTCGAGCAAACTATCTGTCTTCTTTCTTATAGCTTTTTTTTTTTACAAGACAGAACACAGGTGATTCCCTGTCTCCACCCAAAAAAAAATTCTAAAAATAGAAACCTGGATTTTTTCAAATTAGTGCCCAGTTCTAAGCTAAGACCTTCCCCTGGGAAGAGCTAACTTATTTGACTCACAGCAAGCAATTCAGACAGGAGAAAAGGATGAGGCCTAGAGAAATCAGGTACTATGGTTTAAAGATCTGGGTAGCCACTAACTAGGCAACTATGATAGTTTAGGTAAGTCAAAATTTCCCCATGACTCAATTTCCTTAATCAGACACGGGTGGTAGTATCTGTCATTGCTTTCTTTCTTGGTATGCTGTGAAAAACATTCATTAAAAAATAAAAGTATTCTAGAAATAAAGGGTATGAAAATCAACACTTGAAATGTCACAGAGATAACAATATTTATTTGTGGATAGAGCCAAATTTGAATAAAGACTGTGAAATATTTTTCAGGGAAATCATGCACCACAATGTTTTAATTTCCATAACTTATAACAATGCTGCAGTATATATAACACAACAGGCTGACTTATGTGCAAGTATGAGTAGAAATTACCTAAAGCCCATGCTCTGAACCACTGCAACAATGTAAAATGTGAAAATATTACAGCCCATAACAAGGTACAGTCCTTTCTACAAATACAGGAGGTATGTTATCTGCTCCCTTCCTTTGCCAAACCCCATATCCTTTCTCCCACTGACTTGGTCTTTGGAAAGCAGGTTTAAGGCAACAAAGGAAGCAAAACATAGAGGTAAAACACAGGAACTTAAAAGACACAGAAAATTAGCAGAAAGAACTGATGCTGTCTCCTTGAGAGCCAAACCATAGGCCACTAACTTGTTGGGGCAGACCTGGGGCCTTTCCATTTCAATCCTTCCTATGGCCTCCCCAAAGCAAGGGGGCCTAGAAATCAGTAAGCATGTGAAATAGTTCCTCCCCTGGCTCCTGTGACAAGGCTTCCACTGCTTTTCACATCCGACTCCTTGCCTTTCATATGGAGGCTTCTAGTTCTGGAAGTTTCCCTTCATGCAAAAAGATATCCTTGAATAATCCCTAGTGCGAGCTGAGCAATGACAAATTTCCACATGGAAACTCCACAATGGCGGATTGACAGCTTCAGATGGAGCCAGCCCGCTGCTGGCCTATTTCAAAGCCACCTCTCTCTGCAAAGAAGGTCAGGATTCCTTTTCTTCCATATGTTGGGGAGACAGTCTTGCTCTTCTGGCTGGGCACTTCAGAGCAACTTTGCTCTTTAAGACACAAGTGTGCTTCTGAACAGCCCAGTGGCATCAAACCATAACCCAGTTAATTCACAAAACACTCATGCACTAACTTCCTGAACAAGCCTTCCTACCCTTTTGGAAAGAAGAAAAGGCCATCCACTAAGAACCCATTTATTTTAACATTTCAGAGTGCCTCATGTAAAGATGGGTACACAGTAGGTACTCAATTAGTTCTCAATTGACCACCTGTTAAGTACTAGGTGCTACAAATACAAAGATCGCTGGAGCAGAAGGACCCTGTTTGAAGGAGAACAAAAGGCAAACCTATAAAAATAAATCATTATAATGTCAGAACTGCAATATTAGAAGTAATGGTAAGGTAAGGATCAGGATGGGTTTCATAGGAGGTATTTAAGAGATATTCCTAAAGCTAAGCCTTGAAAAATAAGTATTATCAATAAAAACTTACTTATGATTCAAGAACCCAAAGTAAGTAGAGAAAATGAGAATAAGCAAACTGTTGCCAGTCATCCTACCAAAGTCAAGCTTTCCTTGATGAATTCTCTTAAGTATTAAGGGAGCTGGAAGAGTAATATACTTTTCCTAATGATGAACCTACACATTTCAGCCAGACAGCTAAGAGTTATTAAACATCTCATTAAGATTCTTGGCCAATTCTTAAAACTACAATGAGGCACCACCTCATGCCGGTCAGAATGGCCATGATTCAAAAACCTACAAATAACAAATGCTAGAAAGGCTATGGAGAAAAGGGAACCCTCCTACACTGTTGATGGGAATGTAAGATGGTGCAGCCACTGTGGAAAATAGTATGGAGCTTCCTCAGAAAACTAAAAATAGAATTACCATACGATCCAGCAATCCCACTCCCGGGCATATATCCAGACAAAACTATAATTCAAAAAGATACAAGCACCCCTATGTTCATAGCAGCACTAGTCACAATAGTCAAGACATGGAAACAACCTAAATGTCCATTGACAGATGAATGGATAAAGAAGATGTGGTACATATATACAATGGAATACTACTCAGCCATAAAAAGGAACAAAACAATGCCATTTGCAGCAACACAGATGCAACCAGAGATTATCATACTAAGTGAAGTAAGTCAGAAAGACAAAGGCAAATACCATATGATATCACTTCTATGTGGGATCTAAAATACAACACAAATGAACCTACCTATGAAACAGAAACAAAATCAGGGACATAGAGAATAGACTGGTGGTTGCCAAGGGGGTGGGGGGGTGGAAGAGGGTAGGAGTGGGAGTTTGGGATTAGCAGACACAAACTGCTATATATAAAATGGATAAACAACAAGACCCTACTGTATAGCACAGGGAACTATACTTAATACCCTGTGATAAACCATAATGGAAAAGAATATGAGAAAGAATGTATATATGTATAACTGAGTCACTTTGCTGTACAGCAGTAATTAATACAACACTGTAATTCAAATATACGTCAATAAAAACTAGATTTAAAAAAGATTCTTGGCCAATTCTCTTCTTTTTTCATAAATTTATTTTTGGCTGTGTTGGGTCTTCGTTGCTGCACACGGGCTTTCTCTAGTTGCGGCGAGTGGGCTTCTCATTGCAGTGAGTGGCTTCTCCTGTTGCAGAGCACAGGCTCTAGGCGCGCAGGCTTCAGTAGCTGTGGCACGCAGGCTCAACAGTTGTGGCTTACAGACCCTAGAGCACAAGCTCAGTAGTTGTGGCGCACGGGCTTAGTTGCTCCGCGGCATGTGGGATCTTCCCAGACCAGGGCTCAAACCTGTGTCCCCTGCATTGGCAGGCGGATTCTTAACCACTGCACCACCAGGGAAGTCCCATTTGGCCAATTCTTGATTTAATTCCCCGGTTGGTGTCACAGGTCCTATTTTCCTCAGGAATCTGAAGGACCTCAGACCCAGAACAATTTAAGAGACACCTAAACGGATAGCCTCAAATTCTACAATTATCTGATTTTGTCATCCCTGATGTCACTGTGAGGTACCTACTGAGAGAGTTAGGAATCAAACTGCTCCATACCCACCCCCACTCCCGCCATGTACAGCCTTCTTTCAATAATATATCACCAGTTAAAAAGCCCTTCTACTTCTTAGGCATGGAGCACTGGAGAAAACTGCAATTACTTCACATATACTTGAAAGTGGTTACAAGCTACTTATCAAAGTCAAGACTGTGTCTGAAAAGTTAAAACAGTATTTTTCTAAAAGTCAAACAAAAGTTCCTTCCTTAGCACTAAAAAATAAGCATTGCCATTGATTTGGGCCAAAATCACACTAATGGTTACCTGAGCAATGACAACTTCAGAGAAACAAGTCTTAACTTCTTCCTGTCACTGTAAGGGTGGTGGGTGGTTTCCTATTCAGTCAGAGCATATAAACACAGAAGTCAATGATTTAAAGGGTCTATTACCCACAGGAGGACACGATTTAAAAAAAGAGATTATGGATACTACAGAGCAAATGGAATGGGGAAAGAGTTGGCTGTCCGTTAAAATAACCGTGCTGGGCCAAATCCTCAGTACATGTTTTCTCAACCACAGCCTCATCTGGTGAACGTTCCTGTGATTTCACCACTAGAACCAAACTGGCAAACTGTCTTTCAAAAGAATATTAAATTCTAGGGCCAGAAGGAACAGAGAGGTCATTCAAAACACCTGCAATTCAAGATGACTAAACCTTAAAGCCACCTCCAAATAAAAAAAACTTAATAGCTGCTTAAAATTATGCAGAGAAGGCATTTTAAATGCCTAACTTGATTGGCATCCATTTATTGTGTTCAGTATTTCAGGAAACATTTATTGACTTCTCACCTAAGTCCCTCCTGCTGTAGCATATTCTTATTTCATCATTTCTTATTTCACCATTTCGAACTATATTTTCTACAATTTTAAAGTACTTTATATATTTCAAGCTCTTTTTATCTCCAAATCAAGGCATTATATTTCACTTTTTCCTGTAGTTTTCGGCAATATACCACTTTGTTACTGTCTCAGATATTTTTTTCTTAGAAATTGAAGTACTGACTTTGGATTAGATAAGTTCCCACTACTAGCTCTCCACTTCATTATGCAAATGAGAAACCAACTTTTTTAATACATACAGAGAGGGCATAGTTCAGTGAGAAAGATTTTTGTAAACAATGCCTTTTTAAAGTTCATCTTCTAATTCTACCTTATTAGCATGCCAAGCCCATGAGCCTCTCCCAACTCTTTGCAGTCTAGAGGAGATAACTCCCCATTTCTCCTGAAGCTAAATCCTCTGATAACCAGAGGGCTTTGTGCCTACCTTCTTGTTCATACACAAGTCTCAATACACAGTCTCAGTACACACTGCACCTGACAAGCGAAACCTTTAACCTACACATGTTGAAGAAACGTGCTCCAAACTCAGTCTTGTTTAGACATTATCTCTCAATCCAAGAAAGCCTGTTAACAACCAGACTCTTCATCATCACATCCTCTATTTTTCTATCTCAGTCACTCCTGAATTTAAATATTTAAATGGTGTTATTTCATAAATATATGATAACATACACTATTAGGAATCCCTACCTATTACCAGTCAGGAGGTTGAACAATAGATTATCATAAAAATATAAGTTCTAGTAAGTGCCAGAGAATGCACAGTGACTAAGATAATTAGGGTAAGAGGCATTAAAGGACTGGTTTCATTTTATTATTTTTTTTCATATAAAAAGAGTTCAAATGAGTACATTTATTTTTCAGGTAATGAACCTCTTTCCTGACAGGGGACACCCACACATCTGTCCTTGCCATTTACTTACTCCCTGTTGTTTTTCTTATACAAATCACAAGTTTAACGCATTATCCCCATAGCCTGTCAGGTGACTCTTTATATCCTAAAAACAGATCTTCCACCTCTTGACTAACCCATCTCCAATTGTCTTTGCTGATCTTAGAAGTGTAACTGACTATTTAGATGCTAAGAACTGGAACTGACAAATGACAAGTGACCCTGGCATCTTCAGGTGCAAAAAAGTTGTGAAAAAGAAAAGGACAACTAGGGGGCAACAACTGTGAATCATTGCAAAATCCTTAAGCGAAATGGCAACCCCATATCCAATAACCCTTATCAAGGCAACTGATCAGAAATGCTCCATGACATAGCGTCATGGATACTCAACACATCACTGAAAATAATTACAATTTTTAAAAGTAGAAAATATATATGGATACTTTTTTAAATGGCAAACAAGCAAAACATTAACACCATATTTCAAGTGTAAGATGCCACCGACTGTAAACTGATTCAACATTACTTTATGCTACAGTAAGAAGAAAATATAGCCAGAAAATCTCTTAGTACTGATTAGTAGACATACCTGACTTTCAGTGATGTTAAAATGTAGATCTTTAAGTCTATGAAATACACTAGTGATATAATTACACTTGACTATTTGTGGGTACATGAACACATTATAAGAGATTTGGCTAAAGAAAATGTGCTCAAAGGGGTAATCCAGCAAAGTTGATCAGGGGGTGAAAAATCATCAAATAAACTTCATTTTCCTTCTGGTATCACTGTATTTTCCACTTAGGCCTATTCGAAATTTTGATGAAAATGGTATTATAGGAGAACTCTAATAAATGCTCTCCAGGTCATTCCTTTAACTCTTTGCTCTTCTTTTCTAACACAGAATAGTCACATTCCACTATCATTACTCTACGCTGCTGGGTTGGAGAAATTTCTCCATTGCTTAATATTTCCTCAATCAACACACTCAACTGCCTGCAGTTTCTAGAACCACAATGGTTCCTAAACTTTTGGCTTTTGTGCCCTCAGTAATGACTCCCCCTACTACCCACCCACCTGGAAAAAGCCTATTCATCTTTCAAAACTCAACCCCCAAATTATCCTCATTTTACTGAACTTGAAATCTGCTTCTCTGTGCCTGCTACTACTCTGTAACCTACAAAATCTGTAAAAAGAAGCATTCTTTTTTTTTTCCTTTTATTTTGCTTGGCATTACTAGGGCCTAGTGTGGTACTTAACACAAAGTATTCAAAACATTTGATAAAATACTAAAAACAAATTGTGAACATAAGAACACTATGACCCAGAGAACAATAATTATATAATCGCACCCACATCTTGAACACAGTTAAATATTTTCAGAAGTTAAGGAGTGTGGCAAACGTCTTTGAAAATATGAATCAAACTTATACAAATTCCCTGCTGCAAAATCTACAGTTATTTTTTTTTGTATAATTGACACATAACGTGTTAGTTTTGCTTGTTTGTTGTTTGATTTTTGGCTGCGTTGGGTCTTCGTTGCTGCATGCGGCTTTCTCTAGTTGCAGCGAGCGAGGGCTACTCTTCCTTGCAGTGTGCCGGCTTCTCTTGTTGCGGAGCACGGGCTCTAGGTGCACAGGCTTCAGTAGCTCTGGCACGTGGGCTCAGTAGTTGTGGCGCACGGGCTTAGTGGCTCCGCAGCATGTAGGATCTTCCCAGACCAGGGCTCGAACCCATGTCCCCTGCATTGGCAGGCGGATTGTTAACCACTGTGCCACCGGGGAAGTCCTACAGTTATTTTTCTTAATCAGATTTTTAAAGCAACAGCATATTCAAGCCTCAGTTAATGGTTTGTTTTTACATATAAAATACCTGTTGTATTTAAATTTATTTTAATTGGTGAAATTCTCTT
The DNA here is from genome assembly GCF_008692025.1 of Phocoena sinus. Taxonomy (NCBI): domain Eukaryota; kingdom Metazoa; phylum Chordata; class Mammalia; order Artiodactyla; family Phocoenidae; genus Phocoena; species Phocoena sinus. The sequence continues at coordinate 69,990,881 of NC_045768.1, forward strand.
AGGGAAGTATAAATCCCACACATGATTTTAAGGCAGTTTTCAGCTAACTGGCTCCTAGAATAATTGATTTCTATATGTATGAAAACCTAAACAATTTATCTTATTTTCAAATAAGACATTTACTGTGATATACCTTAACTTGTTTATTTCTCATATGCTCTAAACACAAAAAAACTATGAAATGTCACCACCATAATAATAAAGTACAGAACACTAAGCCAAGGGATTTAAAATGACACTAATCCCATAAAAAGAGACATAGGATATATTTAATTGCTAAGTTTTTTAAAAACTACTTTCTGCTTTAAAAAATTCCATATTTGTGAAAGAATATATTAACACAAACACACACATATATGTATGTATGTACATATATTTATTTGTGTGTGTAGAGTGATTTAATACATACAGAAACACTGGAAGTCTACAAAACAAACTTAACAGTGATATGCCCCTGGGAGTGGAACTGGGGAATAAGGAGAGCTTTCCACAGTCTTAAAATGATAAATAAATCAGTGCCATTAATTGCAATAAAGCTGAGCAAACAGATTTCACTTGGCCTAAAATTCTTACTATAATTGATCAGTTGTCAAAATGATGATAAAATTATAAGAATGGATGTCTGCTCACAGATGCACATATATTATTTTCGGCCATAAAGTAACACTTCCCTCACATGCCAAGTTATGGTCAAGTCATACATTTCCTGAAATGTATTTCTGTCTGTCTTCAGTTATATCCAAGTGCTGAGCTCTGCTTTTTTGTGTTTGCCAAAATGTTAGCACTGAACTCTTATATGTCTTCAACAAGAATGACCACTAATACCACCATAATTCAAAATTATTTTGAAAATCCTAGTGAATATAATAAAGATTAGAAAAACAACCAAGAGCCATACATATTTACTTGTAGAAGATTATTGTCTATTCAGAAAAACAAAGAAAGTCCACTGAAAAAGTATTAACATCAAAAGGATTTCCAGAAATAGTAATATACAATAATATATCGCTTTCCTCCACAGCAGCAATAATTACTTTCTGGGATAACTACTTCCGAAATATAATGGAACAAAGGACTCCATTTATAAAAGCAACAAAAACTTAGCGAACTCAAGAAATACAGATTACCTATAAATAAAGCTATATAACTTTAGTGAGACATATATAAAGTAAGACCTGAATAAATGCAAAGACATAGCATACTCTTAGATGGGCAAGATGGAATATCACAGAAAGATTAATTTCCCATAAATCAATCCATACCTTTAACACAATTCCAACAAACATCCTGTCCCCTATAGGCCAACATTAACACAAAGTAGTCTTGATGATTAATGAGAGAAATGGGGAAAGCACACTCCCTGGCAACACTCCAAAGAAAAGAGCAGCTAGTAAATATTTGATATTCCACTGCGCTGGGATCAAAAAATGCAAAAGACAATTTTTCTAAAAGATATAGGCAAAGAGTTTAAAATAAGATAAGGTCACACTTATACAATGCAAATCGTTATCAGACACATAGCAATAAATCTTTCTACTTATTCTTCAAGGGCCAGCTCATGGTTCGCCTTTATGAAAGTTTAAACTGTTGGGCGAAGGTGTTCCCAATAGCGCTCCCGCGGCCCTGTACACTCACTCTTTTCAGTGAATGTCTATAAGCTCCCATCAGCTGGTTTATTCCCCAAAGGCAAGGCACATACGTTTCACTATCTGTGTATCAACACTTGTTGATTAATGGAAAATTGCAATAGAGAGGAATCTGGGAGGAAATAAAAACCCACTTATCTACACATGACATTTTGTAACAACAAAAACAAAACCACTTTAGAATGTTATAGAAACGCATTCATGATTATCAATTGTTGTGTGTCAAGATTCTAAAACAGAGTTACTTAGACTGAAAAACAAATTATTTATGTAGTAATCATCTATGTTTATCACCTAAAATTATAACACAAAGAACATCAGCTAAAAAGGTTCTGAAGCTGGTACAGAAATTTTGCAAGACAGAACTAGTTAATACTAAAAGGTTTCTCATCTCATCTTCCTGTGTTCTCCTGGTCTATTAGGTGTAAGAAGGAGAAAAGGGTAAAAAAAGGGCTCTTTGTGAAACCATGGTCTCTGTTTACCTGTAATTCTGACTATTCAAGGCCAAAATCTTGCTGCTCTCTGGCAAAATCATAGGACCTTAACTACGAGAATGCAATTATATTTATGTTCAACATATCACTAAGTTGTTTACAAAATGAATGAATGCAGCCATAATCCTGCACTTGGAGAAGTTTACAGCCACTCCCCAGGAGACAGCCTAACCCATTTTCAATTCAAGCCTTGCTTTCCCATGCCAAAAAACAGAAAATTGGTTTATATTCCCTAATCAGTACTATTCAGGAAAACTCCTACTTCCCTACAATGAGAAAGACCACAATCTGTCCCCATTCTAGGAGAACAATGAGTCTCTACCAATAATTTAGCTATCAGGCAAAGTATCCACAATCCAAATGCTATAATTTATCAACATTTCAATCTTATCAAGCTAATTTCAAAACAACCTGTGGCATACGAGACACGTCTATGTCCAAACTCAAGGCATTAGCTGTCTTAGAAAACAAGGAATTATTACCATTAAATGCTAGTAGCCATAGACTAAACATTCAAGATGGAAAGTCAAATAACCTGAAGAAAAGCCAAATTGAAAAAATATATATATTTGAAAGATATGAATATCAGTAAAACCCATAAATCAAAATTCAAAGCTTTACTTTTCTCCTTCAAAGACTCTCTATTTTAAAGACAGGTTACAGGCATATATTCTTAGTGTTCAAATCCTGCAGATGAAAAGTAATCAAAATATACAAGACAGGTAAAAGTTACTTATTAATTCCTTAGGCAGTAAATTAAATCAGATACCTGTAAATCAAGTCTTCCTCTCTGTCCTCAGGCCCAACCCCCCACTCAGGCCTTGAAGGATAAATGCTTCTTAAGGTGAACATTACAAAAACAAACCAATTAAGTCAAATTCATAGAGACAGAAAGTAGAATGGTGGTTGCCAAGAGAAGGGGGAAAGCGAGGGATGAGGAATTGTTGTTTAATGGGTACAGACTCAGTCTAGGATGATGAAAAAGTTCTGGAGATGGAGAGGGGTAACAGCTGAACAATGTGAACGTGCTTAATGCCACTGAACTGTACACTTGAAAATGGTAAGTTTTATGTTATGTACATTTTGCCACAATTTTAAAAAAGTAATAATCAGACAAGTTTATCCATAAGACAAGTTGAACGAGGTACACCAATAGAAAAAGACTGAAAAACTGTCAACACTTCAGAAAACTTTAAACAGAGCGCTAATCAATTCCCTGATTATAAACTACTGACCTCAGAAAGAATGACAACTTCCTCAACAAATTAAACATATATACTTTTAACTTATTCTGATAACATGATAGCTTTTCAAAAACCGTCAAGAATAAGCAATACAGAGAATACAGAGAACGTGATTCTTTGAAAGAGCTTCTAAAAGATTTATTCTCCTGAAAGGAAATTCGGTTTTTTAAAAAAAAAAAGGCTCAAATTCAGTTTAAAGTAGTTGAAGTAAAAAAGCAAATGCCCAGTTTTCCATGACAGAAATTCGACTGCCAGATGAATCTGCAAAACACATAGAAAGATCAAAAGAACAGTGAATGGACACTGTTGATCCTAGACCCTAGAGAGAAAGGCATTCTTGAAAGGACTAACCAAATGAATGCCCACCCAGCCCTTGTCATGAAATTCAAAGGCAGCAAGGTAAACAAGGTACTTTGGCAAAAGATGCTTAAATTTTCTGGCACAAAAGAGTTATTTCATATTATGCATCTTTTTAGATGGGGAGGATAGAAAACATCTAAGTGTCAGAAAAAGCAAGAAAGATTAGAAGACGTCATTTATGAGTGAAAGTAACAAAGTAAATACTATTCCACAAAAGTATATTTAAAAAAAAAGTATATTAAACAAACTCCTCATTTCTCCTGGCCTAACACAGGATTATGGGGGTAGAGGTTGTAAGAAGTGGAGGGCTGGGCAAGCCAATTTAATGAAAAGAGTATAAGAAAATAATTTTTAAAAATTTTAATGAGTAGTGTCCCAGAGACAAATAGGTTTTTCATATCTACAGAGAAAGGCCTATGTAAATATCCTATAAACAATGTCATTAGAAGGCTTAACCCCTTTTCAAAGATCTTGGCATCTTAATGGTAAGGATTTATACCGTTCTTTCTTGGCAGGTCTCCAGTACGTCTAATAAAATCATTCAAGGGAGACTTAAATTTGTTGATCAGGAAAACATCCAAAAATGGTAAGAAGAATGGTGGCTGACTATCACCTTGCCGATGTGTGTAGCCACAGGTTCGGTAGTTAAGGATGCCACCTTGAAGAGGGCAATAGGGTGCCCCCTTCTGCTGGGGCAGGTGGTCAACTTTACACTCAGCTATCAACAATGTGCTGTACTCACAACCTATCTGCAAATACAAGTTACAGAAGACATAGCTAAGAGTACATAAAAGCCAACAAATGCTTAAAAAGCACAAGGCAAAGAAATTCAAAATGTGTGCTCCAATGACAAAAGGTCAGTCGTGGCAGCTTCCTGTACAAGGACTAGCTATTTTATCTCTGTGATTTGATGAAAATCAAAAGTAGGAAAAAAGGTAAGGAGAAACTAAATGTTATGATTAATCTTTCCAAGGAGGCACCAGAGATAGTAAACAAAACTTTCACACTACTTTTACAGATTCAGAGAAAGAAAATGAATAGAATCAAAAGAAAAATACATTCAAGCTATCAGTCAAGGTAGGTATTTAAATAACTATATGACAAACTCTAAGGTCCTATGGATATAAGAAGGTAAGATACAGTGCCTACCTACAAGGAATTTATAATTTACTCTGTGCTGCTCCTCTGGTGAAGATATGATTTCTTTCATCACCGTCAGTCACCTCCAAGACTACTCCTCACCACCATTTATTTTTCTTTATTTTTATTTTTTTGCAGTACGCGGGCCTCTCACCGTTGTGGCCTCTCCCGTTGCAGAGCACAGGCTCCGGACGCGCAGGTCCAGCGGCCATGGCTCACAGGCCCAGCCGCTCCACGGCATGTGGGATCCTCCCGGACCGGGGCACGAACCCGCGTCCCCTGCATTGGCAGGCGGACTCCCAACCACTGCGCCACCAGCGAAGTCCCTCACCACCCTTTCTGAGCACCGTGATAAGCAGAATCCCAAAGCTGTCCCTCAAGATTCCTGTCCTCCGGTTATTCAAACACTAATCTAGGTACTGCTGTGAAGAGATTTTGTAGATGTAATTAATGTTATTAATCAACTGACCACAGGCTATGGAGATTATCCTGTATTATTCGGATGGTACCTAACTAATCACATGAGACGGTAAAGCAGGGAAGTTTCTCCAGCTGTAATCAGAGGGATGTGGTTCAAGAGGAAGAAGAGAGATGCAGCAGAAGTCAGAGAGATTTCCCAGCGTGAGAAGGCTGTGCCGTTTGCCCTTGCTGGCTCTGAAATGTAGGGGCCCACGAGCAAGAACTGGAGAGAAGCCTCTAGGAGCTAAGGGCTGACCCAGCTGGCAGTTCACAAAGAAACAGAGACCTCAGCCCTACAACCACAAGGAACGGGATTCTGCCCACAACCTGAATAAGGTTGGGAGCAGATTCTTCCCTGAACCTTCTAGTAACAGGCCAGCTGACGAACACCTGGATTTCAGGCTCATGAAACCCGGAACAGAGAAACCAGGTGAGTCAATCCCAGCTTCTGACCTATAGAACCCTGAAATAATTAATTTGTGTTGTTTTAAGCAGTTAAATTTGTGTAATTTGTTCTGGCAGCAATAGAAAATTAATGCAAGCACTTACATGAAAGTGCTTGGACACAGTAACTCATTTAATTCTCACAACAACTCTTAAAAGTTATCACCTTCCATTTTACAGATGATGAAACTGAGAATGGAAAAGTTAAATAAACAACTTACAAACAGGAATTACTAATGACCAACATGACTTACATACACAGTATTTAAGAAAGCTAATTGGCTTGCAACACTTACAACATGAAGTTAAAAATTCAGCTTAAAGATTACTAAATTTTGGGCTTCCCTGGTGGCACAGTGGTTGAGAGTCCGCCTGCTGATGCAGGGGACACAGGTTCGTGCCCCGGTCTGGGAGGATCCCACGTGCCGCCGAGCGGCTGGGCCTGTGAGCCATGGCCGCTGAGGCTGCGCGTCCGGAGCCTGTGCTCCGCAACAGGAGAGGCCACAGCAGTGAGAGGCCCATGTACCGCAAAAATAAAAAAATAAAAAGATTACTAAATTTCACTCAACAAGGAAGTGACTTTTTTAAAAGGTCAAAAAGTAAGAAGAAACTAAATAAAATAGTTCAAAATAAAAAAGTTCTCTAAATTGAAGGGGTACTTTTTTAATGTCCTTAAGCCAGAATGTATACAGTCAATGTGATAGAAAGAACTCATTGCTAAAAAGAAATGCAAACCTACATCATACTACCTCTTATACATTAAAAAATCAACATAGATATTTAGTAAAAGGTTAAATTTTAATATAAATTCAATTTTCTTTTTATTCTTACTCCATAAATCTATTTTATTTATTATTTTTGGCTGCGTTGGGTCTTCGTTGCTGCGCATGGGCTTTCTCTAGTTGTGGCGAGCGGGGGCTACTCTTCATTGCGGTGCGTGGGCTTCTCATTGCAATGGCTTCTCTTGTTGCGGAGCACAGGCTCTGGGGCGCTGGCTTCAGTAGTTGTGGCACGTGGGCTCAGTAGTTGTGGCACACGGGCTTAGTTGCTCTGCAGCATGTGGAATCTTCCCAGACCAGGGCTCGAACCTGTGTCCCCTGCATTGGCAGGCGGATTCCTAACCACTGCGCCACCAGGGAAGTCCCCATAAATCTATTTTAAATATGGTAATATAAAGAGGAAAAGGTTAAAGTATTAGAACAGCCTTATGAGAGATTTTTTTAACAGAAAAGGAAAAAGGAGGAGCACCTCACTTGTACCATACTAGTCAGACGCTCACACTCCTTCTACAGGAAGTAGAAAATTCCAGATAACGACAATGACAATACAGAAAGAAAACCAGAGGGAAAGTACAAGCCAAAAATGAAATCTATTATGTAGTTTGTGAGAAAGATGGAAAGACACAGATAATCAGTCACTGCAATGTCTATATGAGAGAAATAAAATTTGTTTCCTAATTCTCAAAGTGGTAACTGCTAAAGACAACAAAGAATTTTAAAGAATTTGGGTTTCTGTTCTTTGAGGTTCAGTCAAAAATCAATTCAGGGGCTTCCCTGGTGGCGCAGTGGTTGAGAGTCTGCCTGCTGATGCAGGGGACACGGGTTCGTGCCCCGGTCCGGGAGGATCCCACATGCCGCGGAGCGGCTGGGCTGGTGCGCCATGGCCGCTGGGCCTGCGCGTCCGGAGCCTGTGCTCTGCAACGGGAGAGGCCACAACAGTGAGTGGCCCGCATATCGGGGAAAAAAAAAAAAAATCAATTCAGGTATCAACAACTCTTATATTCCAAAAGAATAATTAACAAAACTACAAATATTTTGAGGGGAAACATGGAGAAAGCCTTTAAATAACCACATATAGACCTTGAATTTTATTGATCAATAGCACTTTCCTCTAGTGATGATGTTTTCTTGTTGGACTTTTGACCTTGAAATCTCGATTCCCAGATTGTTGGGGCAAAGCTCTGGGAACACAGAAGGTCCTTGGCTAATAAAATACAAAATTTCCTCTCAAATAAACCAACCTTGGATTTCCAACATGTAATGTGAATTTAAGTTGTTAAATGAACACCTATTTGGTCTTTTATATATGAATAATGTACTCATGTTGTTTTTAGGTTCAGTAATAGAAGATTTTTTAAATAGCCTATTTAGAAAAAAGAGAAAAATTTCCAGTTTAAGAAATATATAAGAAAAATTTTATATCTAGCCATAGTTAACATTTTCAATGCTAATGTCCTATTTTTAAATGTCTTTGTTACTATGAATTATGTATATGCATTGACATCCATCATTAATTTGCAGGTGTTCCTAACATAAATTGCACTTACCTGTTTAGGTTTTTATTTAAGGCTAGTAGCATACTAATTATAATTTAGAAAAGTAGGCGGCAAGATCTTTTTAACCTGTACACTCTTCAAAGCTGAACAGGCTAGGAAAGGAACTTGGAAATAACTTGGTCATGTTCTAGTTCTTAAGTTGGATGGTAACTTCATGGATGTTCATTGTATAATCTTGCTTTGTAGCTGACACATTACATATATTCTCTTATATGTACTGTTACACAGTTTAAAATTAACTGAACAGGTGATATAATTTCTTCAAAATATAGTCACAAACATAAAAATAAAATTATGAACATGGTACTTCATTACTTCCTATATGCATAGAGACATTAATGCCTTGGAATTAACAGAAGAAACATTCTTTTACAAAATTTTAACTATACGGGAGAGCACAAAATAGTTGCAATCCAGAAAAATGTAAATCCACTTGAAAACTAAAATGTCTAGACTAAATTGAGAAGTTTGGTAAAATATACATAGAAAATATAGCTTATAGATCTGGTCTTGAAAACCTTTTGTTCTGGCTATAAATCCATTATAGAAGACTGTAGGGCAACTAAAATACTGCTAACTAATCAGAAGTTTGGGGTTGTTTTTAACTTCATGGAGTAACTAGGACAGATTCATGACCTACCTAACCGACTGATTATCTTACCTCTAAAAAACTGGCTAAGAATGAGTATTACAAATCAGTCTACAGTCTGAATTGTGAGCTGGTTTCTGTTTTTTTCTACTACAGGTATTATTCTTGTCTCTTTTCTTTTTTTTAAATTTGCTTAGTGAATCACAACTATTTCAATACTTTTGCCCTAAATTAAAGTTCACAGGGTCAGGAGTTAAACATTACAAACTTGTTCTTATTATCAGAAACTTTATCTTCAAGTGCTCTCTTATTCTTATTTATTAGCAGAATATTGTTTAAGGCATCTGCCACAGAAACAACTCATTTCTTTCGAAAACATCCTACCTATCAAAACTTATCAAAGGACAAGTTTGTAGCCTTATTTTTTTCCCCCATTTCAACAGTGTTAAAAATAGGCGTCAAAGATAGAACCAGGTTAATCTGAACTGTCCAAATCCAGCTTAGCTTTTAACACCCTGTCATAACATCCTTATCTTTTAACACCCAGGAAGGCTTAGTATTTCTTTGTAAACAGTCCCTCAACTTCACAGACCAGCTTTTAAGGAAAGGTTTTCTATAAGAATTAAGAATATGAATTTCAGTTCTGGCAATCTGACCTAAGCAGACAATTCTGATCAAAGAATAGCATCATACACATACACAGATGTTCATTACAGTATTATTCATCTTAGAAAAACAGAAAAATCCACTTAAATGTCTGATAAGAAGGAACAGCTACCGAAGTGTTATTCCTTTTATAAATGGAATATTATGCAGCCATAAAAACTCATGTTCATCCCAAAAAATGTGCAATTACGTGGGAAACAGCTTATGTTACAGGAAGTGTGAAGAAAAGGACTATCACAATTGTTGAAAACTACACAGAAAAAGTATTAGAACGTACACTGGGTATTTCTTAATTTTTTTTTCCCAAATGGTATACAATGTACATATATATTTTTTTTTATTTGTGACACCACAGTTATATTCCTTCTGCTCATATTTTAAAGCATGCAGCTATCATGTAACACTTAGCCCCCATGGAGAAATACCTCCTTGCTTACTTTTCCAGAATGAATACTTCCAACACATTCAGCAATCTGAAACACAGATGAAAAATTTTCAGATAGAAACTAATAGCCTCTATCTTTTGGAAGACATACTTAGGAAAGTGTTTATTTATTATCTGATGACTATTAAAGTATCATAGTTAAAAATAATTGGGCTGTCAATGATCATTACAGCAGATAAACACAACCTGACTTCCAGGATCCCTGGGAATTCCTTTTCCCACATGTGTTGGGATCCTAAGGAACTTTCACTGTTGCTGAATGATTTCTATGATCCATCACATCATCTATAGAGACACATCTTTTCCCATTCTTCAGGGACGATCAGATTTATGCACTAATCCAGAAAGTTTTAAAGATGTTCATTTGCTCTCCTTTGTTTTTAACCTTCAATTACACTATAAGCGTTTGACCTAAATTTAAGAAAAACTAGGTTATTTTAAGAAATAAGCAAATAATTACTTGAAGTAGTCGATCTTATCTCTCTCTGAACATTTTTTTCTTAATCCCAAATTCACATTTCAATGATATTTCCCAGATGAATCCAGCTGCCTGAAGTTCTCTTTGAAAATATTCAAAACCAATATATTTGAATAGCTCTTGGGGCAATTTTACCAACATTTTCTGGCTGCCCATCTTAAAGGGCAAAAAACAAAAGACAATTAAAAAGTATTTTAAAATTAGTTTCCCATTTTCATCGTTCAAACAGACAAGTTTCCCCACCACGAACATTTCCTCAATATTGAACTGTTCTTCATAAACAGACAAGTTGGCCCTGAGTTTAATACCCACCAAAAACTCATTTAATTTTACATACATTGACCTTCAAAGATCTAATTATTTTATTAGTTTTATAGATACCAAAGGGATATTTCCAGGGGAAAGAAGTAAGCCCACAGTTGTATGCCACATATATACAAAATTATTTTTTTCCCTCCCAGGGAAATTTGCATCTCGATGAGAGGTTGCCTTTTAAACTGGCCCACTTTCATATATTTAAAAAGGTAATAAATGTATAGCTAGTTGAATGGGAAATGCTTGTATTTCATTCCTGCCAAACCATAATCCAGCTACTTAAAGGGAGTTCCCACTATCTTTTTGTCCTCAAGGAAAAACTGGGTATATGTGAAAACAGTCAGTTCTCTCTGTTTCCACCACACTTCCTGTAAAATGTTGAATACTATGCTCAACCACACCAAGAATTACACTCAGAAACGCCTACTCTTTTGCTTCTCAGAGTGTGGTCCACAAATCAGTGACATCAACATCACCTGGGAACTTGTCAGAACTAAAAATCTCAAACTCCACCCCAGACCTATTGAAGCATAACGTGCATTTGCCAAAATGCCCAGGTCATTTGTCTGCACTTTAAAGTTTGCGAAGCACTAGTCTAGAGGTTAAGGTAGAAGGCAGTGTGATAAACTATCCCCTGTTTGTGCATTCTAAGTTGCTGTGAAAAGCTGCAGAAAATCTACAGTCAGCAATGAATAAATCATTCCTGGAGCCTGTTGATAAATCTTTTAATTAAATCAAGTCTTTCCAAAAAGATAAAAAACATGCAAGTGGCTGATGCCTTGTGCCTATTAACAGGATTTTCACTGCACTACCAGAACTAGAGACTTTTTAATAACATGATGAAAATAGGTACATCTGTTCTCCATTCTCTATTGAGAAAGCATTCTTGTTAAAAAAATTTTCCTCTCCTTTTCAAACCTAAAATGGATCTTGTGGACAAAATCTATTTTTAATCGTTGCAAGTTAAAAATGTTTTAAGGAGGCTTAATATAAAAATCCTAATTGATCAATTTTAGGAACCAGTTTAATTCACCTTACAAATGTATAATTATGCCTGTTTAAGACAAATATGTAGCCCCTATCACAGTCCCTGGTCTAACGGTAAGTCTCACAGTAGGTACCTGTAACAAAGGGTCCTCACACTTTCAAGAATAACTTTCATAAGAAAATATCAGGCTTCTGGGAATTCATAATACAATTTGACTCACAAAAGTGTAATTTATACAACTTTCCAGAGGCGGATCCAATATGTAACATGGTACACCTGTACTGAGCCGTGCTCTGCGACTCTACATATTTTTAAACAAGATGCTTCTATAAGAACTTCAACTATAGCCTACCACAAAAGGGCTCTGGGAATAACTTTATCCCTCTACAATCAGTCTTGTTCTAAACAGAGCTCTTAAGTAAATTAAATCTTTAGAAAAGCACACTTTTTTGTTTGTAAAGAAAGAAACATTTCCTGCATGCCAGAGAATGTTTCCTTGAGAAATTGTTTATGTTACTGTGTTGAAAAGGTGTTTATGTTGCTATAAACACCTTCCTTGTAAGAGGGGGATGCAGAGTCCCCTCATTGTTTACACTGTAATCAGCCCTGATTCTGAAAAGACCTACCCTTATTCCTCACACCTGGACTAACTCTCCCACCATTCTGTCCCAATTAGATCACTCTCAAAGATATTCTGTTATTCGTTTAGCATAATCGACTCATCACATGTGAACAAGGGAGCTTAGGTTCATAATCAGTACTACAATTACCAACCTCATTAATGAGCAAGCTGTGGTGGTTTGTACTATGTCAACTTCATTAAGCAGAAATTGCATTTCCTTGTATCTTCTTCTCTGTATAGTTCCAGGATAAAGTTGACCAAAAGTAGAATTTGCATAGACTTGGAAGGATCTACATGGATTTGGAAGCCATTACTCTCTGAAGGCTGTCATGGTTAGTACAGTGACCAGACATGGCTATGTGGGTGGGTTCAAGCTTATCTTTGCTCCTCTCAGATCCCTGTCCAATTTCCCAAGCTGGCCCTGCAGGTCAACAGTGACTCCAGGCCCACCAACAGACCCATAGCAGTGGTAACTTACATGGAGGCACAGCCTTCCACAGACCCTCTCCCATGAGCCTTGTCTCATGCTTGGCTTCTTAGGCTGACTAATTGGGGACTCCACTGACCCTGCAACTTGCCTCCTGGACTTTCACTTTCCAAGCTCCTACCATAAATGTTTAAGGTTTAATTTCTATAATAAATCTTACTCCATAATCAATTGTAGTCTTCTTCCATGATTAAACCCCAACTGATTCTAAAGGCTTCGTTTACTTGTTTGCTCTGGATTTAATGGTCTCTTGCCATTAAAGACATGGCATACTCAACAGTAAATGGCGAAACAAAACTTCACCTGCTAATGCTCAGCTGATAAGTGTTAACCTAGGGCCTGAGATTTAAGCCCATCACTAAACCCTACCTTTTTCCCATATAACTCTTTTTTGTTCTGGTTTCATTGAGACATAACTGACATATAAGAAATCTCATATTTAAAGTGCATAATTTGGTATGTTTTGACATGCATATACACTTAGGAAACTGTCACCACAGTCAAGATAATGAACATATCCATCAACCCTAAAAGCCTTCTCATCTCTCTTTAAAATCCTTTCCCCTCCCTGCCCTGCCCCAAGTCCCATCTCTAGGCACCACTGATGTATATTCTGTCACTATAATTACTTTGCATTTTCCAGAATTATATATACATGGAATCATACAATATGTACTCTTTTTTTTGGGGGGGGGAGTCTGGCTTCTTTCAGATTCATTCATGTTGTTGTCTACATAAATAGCTCCTTTTTATTCTTGAGTAGTGTTTCATTATGTGGATCTACCACAATTTATTTATCCATACTCTTATCAGTGGACATTTGAGTTGTTTCCACTTGGGGGCTATTTCAAATAAAGTTCTCATGCACATTTGTGTAAAAGTCTTTGCATGGACATATGCTTTCAAGTCTCTTGGGTAAGTACCTATGATCAGATTCAGGAAGGTGTATGATTAATGTTTTAAGACACTGAAAAACTATTTTCCAAAGTGATTAAACCATTTTAAGTATCCATCAGAAATGTATGGGAGTTCCAGTTGCTCCACATCCTCATCAACAATTGGTATTGTCAGTCTTTTTAATTTTAGCCATTCTAGTGGTGGTGTAATGATATCTCATGGTAGCTTAAGTTGCATTTTCCTAATGATACTGAGCATCATTTTATGTGCTTACTTGACATCCGCATATCTCCTCTGCTGAAGTGTCTGTTCAAATATTTTGCCAATTTTTTAGTTGGGTTGCCTTCTTATTACTGAATCACAAATCCTTTAAATATTCTAGATTCGAGTCCTTTGTCAGACGTATGTTTAGCAAATATTTTCTCCCAGCCTATGGCTTATCTTTTCATTTTCATAACTTTTGAAAAGCAAAATTTTTTTCATTTTCCCTACTTTAGGCACGAGGGCTGTCATAAAAGTACCACAAAATCTTTTATGCTAGAAGTCTGAAATCAAGGTGACCAAGGTGTCAGCAGGGTGATGCTCCCTCTGAAAGCTCTAGGGAAGAATCCTTCCTGACTCTTCTAGCTTCTGGTGGTTGCTGGCAATCTTTGAAATTCCTTAGCTATGGCAGCATAACTCCATCTTTGTGCCTGTCTTCTCATAGCATTCTTCGCCGTGTGTCTCTGGGCGTCAGTATCTTCATATTGCCTCCTTGTAAAGACACCAGTCATTGGATTTAGGGCTCACACCAATGCATTATGATTTCATCTTAACTTGATTACATCTGCAAAAGACCCTATTTCCAAATAAGGTCACATTCACAGGTACGGGGGTTTAGACTTTCATCATATGTTTTGAGGGGGTACATAATTCAATGCACAGCAGGCACGCAGATTTTAATATTAAAAAAAAGCACACTGAATGATAAATTATTCAACATAAGTGCTAGCCTCCTTGACAACGGTCTGTTTTTGCCTCATTCACTGTTCCCATAGAGATATCCCCAAGCTCATTTGCAGAATTTCTTGCCCATGGTCTTATTTCCCCAAAACAGATGGGTTCGTTGCAATAGAGTCAGTTTAGTTTAAGCATCTGCCCTTGGCTAGTCTCTCTTTACCAACTATTAAGTAAAGGTATATGAAGAGGGAAAAAAAAGTTGCATGACTGTCTCTTTTATGATCTCTCTGCCTTGATCTCCCCCCAACCAAGGTACGAAAATTGGGGGGAACAGGGTTAGTACAGTGACAACTCTAAATCTGCATTAATCCAATTCCAGCCCTGTCTTCCTTCAATACCACCTAGAAGAAAATAGAAAATGCTTCTCCAAAGACACATGTTCTAATTATCAATTGTTGCATAATAAATCACCCTAAACTTAGTTTTACACAACAATGGCCATTTTACTGTCTTTCAGTCAGGACTTCAGGAAGATTTGGCTGGGCAGTCCTGGTTCAGAGTTTCTCACTTGGCTGCAGTCAGATGGTGGCTGGAGCTGGAGCTGGAGCAGCAGGGGGTCAGGGAGGCTGAGGGCCCTTCCCTGTGGTCTCGCCTCACAACACGATGGCCTCAGGACAGCTGGACTGCTCACATAGTGGCTGCAAGTTTCACAATCAAGCCTTGCTTTCCAACAAAAAAAGATGAAGCTGCACTGCCTTTTATGATCTAACTTCAGAAATCACATAGTGTCATTTCTGTAATACTCTGTCAGATGAAACAGTCAGAAAAGCCCACTTAGCTTCAAAGGGGAAAACATCAACCACACCTCTTGATAAAAGTGTCAAAAATCAAACTGTAAGAAGAACAAGTCAGATGGGAGATAATGTTGTGGAAATCTCTGGAAAATAAAATGTGTCCCAGAACATATCCTACATTTCCCTGGGGCTACCAGAACAGTGAAATGTTCCATTCAAATTAAAGGCCAAGGTCAAGGTATATACTCAAATCCCTAAGGCTCAATATTTTCCCCATTCTTGTTTCTGCCGGTACTGTTTTCCATCTTGACTCCTACAGTCTAGCATACACTAGTGACTTAGGTCCCTCAGGTATCCTGTGTTATAAAAAGTGGGTCCAGAAGAATTCCTTACTCAAAGTCATACAGAGAAACTAATGGCAACCACTTAACTCTCTGTGATTAGCAAACTCCCTCCACTCCCACCTTCTCCTCATGATGAAGGCCCAGAAACGTAGGTTCCACTCTAGCCCTACCAAAAATTATTAAGAACCAATTATAATTCACAGTTTCAAATCATTCTTTCATTGGTTTGAAGTTAATCTCTCACTGTGAGACACTCATACACACACACACACACACACACCCCAACACTTTCCTTAACCAAATGTGAATGTGTTTTGGATAATTCATCAATTATGGTTCATGATATCTACTCACTAGTCTGAGTGCCAAGGAATTGTCCTATAATCCTTTCTACTTCCATAAATCATGATAAATCACAAATCTTCATTCAAATACACCATTTTTAGGTACCTCATTTACTTTAATATTCCCTTCTTCTCTATAAAATGTAATGGAAAATAAGCTAAATTCCATACAAAAAATATTTATGGAACACTGACTGCATGCCAGACCCTCTGCCATGTTCTGGGTCACAGAGAAAATAAGACACAGTCTCTTTCCCCTTACATAGGTAAGCATCCAACAAGGGAGACAAATTTACCAGCAACCACCATACAACTTCACCACAGGCAAGCCTTCACTAAGGCTTAAGAGACTCAGTTAAAACCATACACAAAAAGAGATTCCCTTAAAGAAAAGTAGTTAAGTATCTGATAAGAAGAAAATGAAGGGTGCTCATGGTAGGCAAAGAGAAAACATAAGCAAGAAGCCCGGAGTACAGAGAATGCATGGCTTGATAAGGAAGTACAAGTGAACTTGAAGGTTCCTTATATAGATATACTCCAGGTACCTGGCTGTTTGTGACCAACCATGAGGCTAGAAAGGCAGACAAGTGCCAGTCTGTAATGTTCCTTACACAGTATCGTAAGGAGTTGAATTCTACAAGGCAACAGACAGCCACCAAATGCTTTTAAGAGGTAGAAAAACTTAAGGAGACCCATGTTTTCAGAATGATAATTGGTCACAATGTGGAAAATGGTTTGTGGGAAGAGAGCCTGGAAGTAGGAAAAACTACTAAGTTGGGGTGAAAGGAAAAAAGGGCCCAGAAATGGAATGAACAAAACAAATACAAGAACATCCAATCTGGTGACAGATAACTTGAACCAGGGCTGGAGGGGATGGGGGAGGGGGGAATAAAAGCATCCTGTCAAAATAAGAATCTACAGAAGTTGGTGAGAAGCATGTGTCAAAGTCAAATAGATCAAAGGCTAAGAGAGAAAATAAACCAAGACGACAGTGATTTTAAACTTACTTTCTGCAGGAAGCTTGGTTAATTATAGAACAACATCACTAACCAGCACCCTAAGTGACAGACTACGAGCTAAGTACATAATCACAAACTCAAGGAGAGTAACTTTTCATCCTGGTGATGATCTTACTCGCCTTATAAACCATGTTTCTCTCCTATGACAGAATTGGAAGGTACTGTAGAAACCAGAGGGCCTGAGATGTCAGGGAACAAGAAACTTTAAAAACAAAAGTCATAAAGAGGAATAACAGAATCAAAATGGAAGCCGTACAAAGTACACATATATAACAGTAAAAATAACAACTGGCAGAGGATAAGAGTTGGAAGAGGTTAGCCTGTAAGCTCTCAAATAAAAAAGCTCCTCTCGCAGTAATTCCTCATTTTTCTTACCTCGGCTGTAGCACTGCTTCCCATGCCTCACTTGACGATGTCTGAAAGGACCATGGTAAGCGAGCACTTCTCTTATTACAGACAAGAAATGGGCTTGTTGTTGCACCATCAGCCGGTGGGTTTTTTCTCTTTGCTTCTCTATCCTCACCGTGGGAGGCTTATATTACAGGTTAGCAGTAGGCCTGGCACGTAACATTAGAATATCTCCAAGCACTAACTGTTCATATTAGCTACTAGCATTAGATACCACCTCTGCCTGACCCAGCTCAGCCATTTTTCAACTGTTTTTATGTGAGCCGAAATGTCCTTCATGGTCCATCTTCACATTCCCAACAACAGCAAGGAAAATATGCATTTCTGTTTTGTCATCTCTGAAAAATAAGGGACAGTGGTCACTGACAGGGGTCAGTGTTCCAAAGTCACCTACCCTGCTTATCCAGGAGGAGAGGCTGGTGAGCATTCTGGGGCCACTGGTCAGACTGCTGGCTCTTCCTTGCTACGGCAGCCTCTCCATCCTGAACACAGTTTCCAGATCCATAACCGTCAACTAAATACGATTTCTTTTTTTTTTTTTTTTTTTTTTACCTTTTAAATATTAAACACCCATACAAAACAAGTCTTCAGTGAAACATGTTGTTGGTATAAGGATACAGATTTCTGGCTTTGAATCACATCCAGTTTTTATGCATTCCAAATCACATGCCAAAATTTTAATGAACTTTCAAATTTACATTTATGAAAACAGACCCTGGCACACATAAATGGGTTATTTTTCCATATCACTTTTCAAAAGGTGCCTCGTAGCTAAAGTGATTCTGAGCTGTCTTCTGTCATTCAAGATGAACTCTACAAAAGAACTAAGTGTTCTTACTTTTACACTAATTTATTCTACATTGGTTTTACTCAGCATATGGTAAGCATATGGGAAAGAGAAGTGTATCTGGAAGCTGTTAGAACTGCATGTAATCAAAATCTACCAGTAGAAATCTAATTTGATTAATTGAAAATTAAAGTAGTAGTTAATCACTTGCTATTTGAGAAGGGGGGAGGATATCACTTAAAAATGAATCCTTCTCAAACACACAAAATTAATTCTCTTTGTTCCAAATCAATACTTACTATTCAACTGGCAATAGCAAGAGTGTAAGGCACCACTAAAATCTTCAATTAGGTCGGCCCTGGCTTAATGCTAAAGTGAGCAGTAAATTTTAAAGACAATATCTACTTTTGGCAAAGAACCCTTAAAAACACCACTTTAAGAGCTAATTGATCGTTTAAGAGGAAAGAGGACAAGCTGAACGCAGATCAAGTTTTCCACCCATATCTAACTCCAAATTTTCATGCTTATCTACAAATTCACATAATCTGTTAGCTGAGCATCTACGGCAATCCGCTTCCTACCGAAAGAGTATCGACATCCGATGAAAAGCTGAGGGAATATTTCTTAAGTCTAAGATTGCCTGCTCCAAGTGACTGGGGCCTATGCTCAAAACTTCTATCATTTTTTAAAGATGACAATGGTATCACCACAAAAGATATTTACAGTAAGATCAAATTTTACATAACCTTTCTAAAGCTTGCCTTAAAAACCAGACCCTTATTAGTTTCCCCCTTCCCTCCCAAACCTCTGGGATAACACAGTAATCAAAACCAAAATTAATCCCATGTTCAAAGCTAGCATATGATTTCTCAGGATTACCCAATTTCCTCCTGACCATGCATGCAAGATTTTGCTTACTAACTATAGCAAGGTTCACTGTCTTCTTCAAAGGCAGAGCTGCAGTATTAGAAGTTAACCAATCACATCATACCAGGCAGCCTATTCCCAAAATAGCAAAAACAACAGCAACTCAAGTCAGGACAATAGATAAATCAGCAGGTTCAACATTTTAAATGTTAAAATCATAATAAAATAAAATGTAAAGAAAAAGTGATCTTACAATAAGAATATATCATCAATCCAAATGAAGTGTTCCCTCTAAGCTAAGTGTCAGAATGTAACACATACAAAAATAATAAAAGAAAGTGGCTTACATGGGGCATACTAAACCTGAAAATTAATTAGAAATATTAAGATATTCAAAGGTACATTGCCTGCTGCTTAATACAAAAAGGGAGGTTCTATTTCAATGTCATCACAATAAAATATTTTAGGGTCCACTATTGACCAGAATCACACACAGTACCATTGCTTCTGAGACTGCTCTAAACTTAAAAGTACTGCAACTTTCCTGTCATAAAATCCATTTGTATTGGTCCCAGAAAATCCAAGGTAAATGAAAAACCCACAGAATGCTTGAAATGCATAATAAGGACAACAGATCTATTCCCTTACCTTTCCCCCACATTCCACCCTTGCTCTTTTATAAAGGAAAATGTCTTCAGTCTTATCAGTTTCCTTTCACAAACACTCTGCTTCATGTATCCTCGGGAGGCCCATCCACTAAAGGCAGAATGAAAGTGTTTACAGATGGTAGAAAGAGATAGGGGAGGACCCCGCCCCTGAGCCAACACTATCTTCCCAGGATCTAGAGACCTAAAGAGAAGAAATTCTAGTCTACAAAACCCCAGTCATAGCTTCAGTGAGGAACTGAAAGTAAATCTTGGAGGTAAAGAATGAAGACAAAACAAAACACGGTTAAAGATTCAGGCTATAAGAAAGGATTAGACAGATAAGCACAAACTGCTTTACAAAGTCTTTACAAAGACTCCAAACAATTCAAGTTTATAGAGACTAGCCTCTTGAATTAAAAAGAACTAAACAAAAAGTAGTACATTTCTTTTAAAAAATGTTTTAAACCCAGATGGCAAACTGTATTTTGGCATGTTCACTAAAATAAGTATACAGACTCCATCAACCCAGCTGATAAAAAAGTATGGCTAAGAATCCCAATTTTACCATACTCAAACCATTTCTATTTTATGGTATCACTAATTCATACACCTGTCATCTCTATAGCCTCAAGGAACTAGGAACCAAAAGAACATGGTGCATGATTTCATTTTAAATCGTTCCTTTTAAAAATCAGGTGATTTTGTGTCTGGAGAAGGGTGGTGAAGGCATGACAAGGAATTACAAGCCAAAATAAGCCAGTGGGAATTAGAAGAACTAGGGCTCTGCTCTTTTCATGCAAAAGAGATACCTATTGTATTAGGCGCCATGTTTTTCCAAGTACGCACGGTGCCCACAGTTAACATTTTGTGAAGATCTAAATGAACACCAAATCTGCTTGGGCTCTTCAAACTCTCTCCATTCAGAGGCCAGACTGGGCCCTCTTCACATCCTGGTAGCACAGTAACTGAAGCCTACCTAAGCTGATGATCTACTTCTTGAGTGTATTCACTATGGGCAGTATGCTCATTAAAATGTGTGCTGAAAGGTATATTTATTCAGTTCAAATTTCAGATGAATATAGTGGGAAGAAAAGTTTACTACATTCTTTGTAATTCTTCTTTATCTCCAGATAAAAGTGGTTATGACTCTCTAGTAGTGCCTGGTCTGAGTCACTAAAACATCCTTGTTGGAGGGTTGTATCTTTTCTACCTTGCTTTTTCTCCTAAATATTCATTAACTATCTGACTTGAGGTTTGGGGTTGTTTTTAAGCACAAATAATTGAAATACTGAGTGATACCAAGTTTAAAACTGTTCACCGCTGCAAAACTGTAATTATACTGCATGCAGCTCAAATCATTTCTGTTATGTACATATCAATGCATCTTTCACTAACAAAATAACTTGTACCTTCTATCACATATATCTTTGAAAACAGATTACAATTATTTCACCAATATCACAGATTTTTGTTTTATATTCTGTTAAGTGACTTCAGTAACTTTTATTGTAAGAAGAACTATAAATCAGACCACAGTGCAATGGCCAGGGTACAGTATTTTGTTTATTTACTTATTATAAATTTATTTTTGGCTGCGTTGGGTCGTCATTGCTGCGCACGGGCTTTCTCTAGTTGCGTCGAGTGGGGGCTACTCTTCATTGTGGTGCGCGGGCTTCTCACTGCGGTGGTTTCTCTTGTTCTGGAGCACGGGATCTAGGCGCGCGGGCTTCAGTAGTTGTGGCACTCGGACTCAGTAGCTGTGGTTTGCAGGCTCTAGAGCACAGGCTCAGTAGTTGTGCTGCACGGGCTTAGCTGCTCCACGGAATGTGGGATCTTCCCGGGCCAGGGCTCAAACCCGTTTCCCCTGCACTGGCAGGCGGATTCTTAACCACTGCGCCACCAGGGAAGCCCCAAGGGTACAGTATTTTAAAAACAAATTAATTTGAATCTGGTATGCACCACTTACACACCTGGGCAAGCCACTTGGCTTCTCTGAAAATCAGAGTCCTCATCTAAAGATGAGAACATCAACATTATATCCCATTTATCTCAGATAAATTATGAGGATCAAATGTGAAAATGTTTTATATACCCTAAAACCCTATACAAAACCATAAAGGAAAGAACTGATAGACTGAATGACATAAACATTTAATATTTCTGTATGGCAAAAGACAAAAGACAAATGATAAACTAGAAGAAAATACCTGCAACACATCTGACAAAGGATTAACACCTCTAAAGAATTCCAAAAATTTGATAAGCAAAAGAACCCAAGAGAAAAAAAAAGATCAAGAAAATAGAAGAGGGCTTCCCTGGTGGCGCAGCGGTTGAGAGTCCGCCTGCCAATGCAGGGGACACTGGTTCGTGCCGCGGACCGGGAAGATCCCACATGCCGCGGAGCGGCTGGGCCCGTGAGCCATGGCCGCTGAGCCTGCGTGTCCGGAGCCTGTGCTCCGCAACGGGAGAGGCCACAACAGTGAGAGGCCCGCGTACCGCAAAAAAAAAAACAAAAAAGAAATAGAAGAAATGCAAATAAATGAAAAATATGTGGAAAGATGCTCAACCTCGCTGGTAGGCAGAGAAATGCAAATAAAAGATCAATTTTGCCAAAAATGGGCATTCTCATACACTGCTGTTTTTTGGAAAGGAGGATGGGTAGTATGAAAGTCTACAGTTTTCTGGAAAGATACATGGTAAAATGTTATGATTTAAATTTTAAAAGCCATATATCCCTCAATCAGGGAATCCTACTTTTCATATTTATTTAATTGAACTAAAAGCACCAGTATTTAGATATATATTCAGGGATATTTTCATTAGTGTTTAGAAGAACAAAAACTGGAAATGCAGCTACCATCAATAGCAGAAAAGCTGAATAAATCACAGTTGATTCTGTCTATAGAATATTTATCCATTAAAAATAATGAATTCTTTGTCTCTGCATCTATTGATCTTGAAATATGTACAAGATATGTGTATGTTTGAAAAATTCAACTTGGAGAATCATATAAATGGTATTATCTAGTTTTGATATATATATATATACATATATATAATTTTAAGTTTTTCATGTCTATTTTCTTAGCCATATGAGAAACATGTGGGAGAAACATATCATAATGTTAAACTGGTCATCACGAAAGGATGATACTAGCAGGACTGTGTGTGTTTACTTGTGCATGTGTATGCAGGGATGTTTATTAATTTCTGGGGTTACTGACCTATGAAAATTAAATGCATTACTTTTTATAATTTAAATTTTTTCAAGAAAAAAGTAATTAAGACCAAAAGAAACTGATCATACCCAATATTAGAAAGGATATATGCAAATACATAATTAAAAACAAATAAGGCGGGGGGACCTTGAAGATGGCGGAAGAGTAAGACGCGGAGATCGCTTTCCTCCCCACGGATACACCAGAAATACATCCACACGTGGAACAACTCCTACAGAACTCCTACTGAAGGCTGGCAGAAGACCTCAGACCTCCCAAAAGGCAAGAAACTCCCCACGTAACTGGGTAGGGCAAAAGAAAAAACAGAGACAAAAGAATAAGGACGGCACCTGCACCAGTGGGAGGGAGCTGTGAAGGAGGAAAAGTTTCCACACACTAGGAAGCCCCTCCGCGGGCGGAGACTGCGGGAGGCGGAGGGGGGAGTTTCGGGACCGCGGAGTAGTGCACAGCGACGGGTGCGGAGGGCAAAGCGGGGAGATTCCTGCACAGACGATCGGTGCCGACCAGCACTCACCAGCCCGAGTGGCTTGTCTGCTCACACTCCGGGGCGGGCGGGGCTGCGAGCTGAGGCTCGGGTTTTGGTTTTGGACGGAGCTCAGGGAGAGGACTGGGGTTGGCGGCTTGAACATAGCCTGAAGGGGTTAGTGCACCACGACTAGCCGGGAGGGAGTTCGGGGAAAAGCCTGCACCTGCCGAAGAGGCAAGAGACTTTTTCTTCCCTCTTTGTTTCCTGGTGCGCGAGGAGAGGGGTTTAAGAGCACTGCTTAAAGGATCTCCAGAGAAGGGCGCGAGCCGCGGCTAAAAGCGCGAACCCCAGAGACGGGCGGGAGCCGCGGCTGAGGGCGCGAGCCCCCGAGACGGGCGCGAGCCGCGGCTGAAAGCGCAAACCCCAGAGACGGGCGCGAGCCGCAGCTAAAACCGCGGACCCCAGAGACGGGCGGGAGACGCTAAGGCTGCTGCTGCCGCCACCAAGGGGCCTGTGTGCGAGCACAGGTCACTCTCCACACCCCTCTTCCGCGGAGCCTGTGCAGCCCGCCACTGCCAGGTTCCCGGGATCCAGGGACAACTTCCCCGGGAGTACGCACGGCGGGTCTCAGGCTGGTGCAACATCACGCCGGCCTCTGCCGCAACGTCACGCTGCCTCTGCAGCTGCAGGCCCGCCCCGCACGTAGTGCCCCTCCTACCCCCATCCCCCAACCCCCGGCCTGAGTGAGCCGGAGGCCCCGAATCAGCGGCTCCTTTAACCCCGTCCTGTCTGAGCGAAAAAACAGACGCCCTCCAGCGACCTACACGCAGAGGCAGGGCCAAATCCAAAGCTGAGCTCCTGTGAGCTGTGAGAACAAAGAAGAGAAAGGGAAATCTCTCCCAGCAGCCACAGAAGCAGCGGATTAAAGCTCCACAATCAACTTGATATACCCTGCATCTGTGGAATACCTGAATAGACAAGGAATGATCCCAAATTGAAGAGGTGGAATTTAGGAGCGAGATCTATGATTTTTTTCCCTTTTCCTCTTTTTGTAAATGTGTACGTGTATGCTTCTGTGTGAGATCCTGTCTGTATACTCTTGCTTCCACCATTTGTCCTAGGGCTCTATCCGTCCATGACTTTTTTTTTAAAATTCTTTTTCTTAATAATTAAGTTTAATTGTGATAACTTTATTATACTTTACCTTCGTTCTTTCTTTCTTTCCTTCCTTCCTTCCCTCCTTTAGACAACGAATCACCCCAAATTGAGGAGGTGGTCTCAGGGAGCAGGATTTATGATTTTTCCCCCTTTACCTCTTTTTGTGAAAGTGTATGTGTATGCTTCTGTGTAAGATTTTCTCTGTATAGCTTTGCTTCCAACATTTGTCCTAAGGTTCTATCCGTCCCTTTTTTTTTTTTCTAAATATTTTTTAATTCAATAACTATATTATACTTTATTTTATTTTTACTGTATCATCTTTCTTTCTGTCTTTTTTCCTTCTTTCCCTCCTTCCTTCCTTCCTCCCTCCCTCCTTTCTTTCCTTCTTTGCTTCTTTCTTCCTTCCTTCCTTTCCTCCTTTCCTTCTTTCTTTACTCATACTTCTACTAATTCTCCCTACTTTTTCTCCCTTTTATTCTGAGCTGTGTGGATGAAAGGCTCTTGGTGCTCCAGCCAGGAGTCAGGGCTCTGCCTCTGAGGTAGGAGAGCCAACTTCAGGACACTGGTCAACAAGAGACCTCCCAGCTCCACATAATATTAAACGGTGGAAATATCCCAGAGACCTCCATCTTAACACCAGCACCCAGCTTCACTCAACGACCAGCAAGCCACAGTGCTGGACAACCTATGCCAAACAACTAGCAAAACAGGAACACAACCCCACCCATTAGCAGAGAGGCTGCCTAAAATCATAATAAGGCCACAGACACCCCAAAACACACCACCAGACGTGAACCTGCCCACTAGAGAGACAAGATCCAGCCTCATCCAGCACAACACAGGCACTAGTCCCCTCCACCAGGAAGCCTACACAACCCACTGAAACAACCTTAGCCACTGGAGACAGACATCAAAAACAACGGGAACTACGAACCTGCAGCCTGCAAAAAGGAGACCCCAAACACAGTAAGATAAGCAAAATGAGAAGACAGAAAAACACACAGCAGATGAAGGAGCAAGCTAAAAACCCACCAGACCTAACAAATGAAGAGGAAATAGGCAATCTACCTGAAAAAGAATTCAGAATAATGATAGTAAGGATGATCCGAAATCTTGGAAGTAGAATGGACAAAATGCAAGAAACAGTTAACAAGGACCTAGAAGACATAAAGATGAAACAAGCAACGATGAACAATGCAATAAATGAAATTAAAATCACTCTAGATAGGATCAATAGCAGAATAACTGAGGCAGAAGAACGGATAAGTGACCTGGAAGATAAAGTAGTGGAAATAACTACTGCAGAGCAGAATAAAGAAAAAAGAATGAAAAGAACTGAGGACAGTCTCAGAGACCTCTGGGACAACATGAAACGCACCAACATTCGAATTATAGGGGTTCCAGAAGAAGAAGAAAGAAAGAAAGGGACTGAGAAAATATTTGAAGAGATTATAGTTGAAAACTTCCCTAATATGGGAAAGGAAATAGTTAATCAAGTCCAGGAAGCACAGAGGGTCCCATACAGGATAAATACAAGGAGAAACACACCAAGACACATATTAATCAAACTGTCAAAAATTAAATACAAAGAAAGCATATTAAAAGCAGCAAGGGAAAAACAACAAATAACACACAAGGGAATCCCCATAAGGTTAACAGCTGATCTCTCAGCAGAAACCCTACAAGCCAGAAGGGAGTGGCAGGACATACTGAAAGTGATGAAGGAGAATAGCCTGCAACCAAGACTACTCTACCCAGCAAGGATCTCATTCACATTTGATGGAGAAATTAAAACCTTTACAGACAAGCAAAAGCTGAGAGAGTTCAGCACCACCAAACCAGCTTTACAACAAATGCTAAAGGAACTTCTCTAGACACGAAACACAAGAGAAGGAAATGACCTATAGTAGCGAACCCAAAACAATATATAAAATGGAAATAGGAACATACATATCGATAATTACCTTAAATGTAAATGGACTAAATGCTCCCACCAAAAGACACAGATTGGCTGAATGGATACAAAAACAAGACCCTTATATATGCTGTCTACAAGAGACCCACTTCAGAACTAGAGACACATACAGACTGAAAGTAAGGGGATGGAAAAAGATATTCCATGCAAATGGAAACCAAAAGAAAGCTGGAGTAGCAATTCTCATATCAGACAAAATAGACTTTAAAATAAGGACTATTAAAAGGGACAAAGAAGGACACTACATAATGATCAAGGGATCGATCCAAGAAGAAGATATAACAATTGTAAATATTTATGCACCCAACATAGGAGCACCTCAATACATAAGGCAAATACTAACAACCATAAAAGGGGAGATCAACAGTAACACATTCATAGTAGGGGACTTTAACACCCCACTTTCACCCATGGACAGATCATCCAAAATGAAAATAAATAAGGAAACACAAGCTTTAAATGATACATTAAACAAGATGGACTTAATTGATATTTATAGGACACTCCATCCAAAAACAACAGAATACACATTTTTCTCAAGTGCTCATGGAACATTCTCCAGGATAGATCATATCTTGGGTCACAAATCAAGCCTTGGTAAATTTAAGAAAACTGAAATTGTATCAAGTATCTTTTCCGACCACAACGCCATGAGACTAGATATCAATTACAGGAAAAGATCTTTAAAAAATACAAACACATGGAGGCTAAACAATACACTACTTAATAATGAAGTGATCACTGAAGAAATCAAAGAGGAAATAAAAAAATACCTAGAAACAAATGACAATGGAGACACAACGACCCAAAACCTATGGGATGCAGCAAAAGCAGTTCTAAGGGGGAAGTTTATAGCAATACAAGCCCACCTTAAGAAGCAGGAAACATCTCGAATAAACAACCTAACCTTGCACCTCAAGCAATTAGAGAAAGAAGAACAAAAAAACCCCAAAGCTAGCAGAAGGAAAGAAATCATAAAAATCAGATCAGAAATAAATGAAAAAGAAATGAAGGAAACAATAGCAAAGATCAATAAAACTAAAAGCTGGTTCTTTGAGAAGATAAACAAAATAGATAAACCACTAGCCAGACTCATCAAGAAAAAAAGGGAGAAGACTCAAATCAATAGAATTAGAAATGAAAAAGGAGAAGTAACAACTGACACTGCAGAAATAAAAAAAATCATGAGAGATTACTACAAGCAACTCTATGCCAATAAAATGGACAATCTGGAAGAAATGGACAAATTCTTAGAAATGCACAACCTGCCAAGACTGAATCAGGAAGAAATAGAAAATATGAACAGACCAATCACAAGCACTGAAATTGAAACTGTGATTAAAAACCTTCCAACAAACAAAAGCCCAGGACCAGATGGCTTCACAGGTGAATTCTATCAAACGTTTAGAGAAGAGCTAACACCTATCCTTCTCAAACTCTTCCAAAATATAGCAGAGGGAGGAACACTCCCAAATTCCTTCTACGAAGCCACCATCACCTTGATACCAAAACCAGACAAGGATGTCACAAAGAAAGAAAACTACAGGCCAATATCACTGATGAACATAGATGCAAAAATCCTCAACAAAATACTAGCAAACAGAATCCAACAGCACATTAAAAGGATCATACACCATGATCAAGTGGGGTTTATTCCAGGAATGCAAGGATTCTTCAATATACGCAAATCTATCAATGGGATAAACCATATTAACAAATTGAAGGAGAAAAACCATATGATCATCTCAATAGATGCAGAGAAAGCTTTCGACAAAATCCAACACCCATTTATGATAAAAACCCTCCAGAAAGTAGGCATAGAGGGAACTTTCCTAAACATAATAAAAGCCATATATGACAAGCCCACAGCAAACATCATCCTCAATGGTGAAAAACTGAAAGCATTTCCACTAAGATCAGGAACAAGACAAGGTTGCCCACTCTCACCACTCTTATTCAACATAGTTTTGGAAGTTTTAGCCACAGCAATCAGAGAAGAAAAGGAAATAAAAGGAATCCAAATCGGAAAAGAAGAAGTAAAGCTGTCACTGTTTGCAGATGACATGATACTATACATAGAGAATCCTAAAGATGCTACCAGAAAACTACTAGAGCTAATCAATGAATTTGGTAAAGTAGCAGGATACAAAATTAATGCACAGAAATCTCTGGCATTCCTATATACTAATGATGAAAAATCTGAAAGTGAAATCAAGAAAACACTCCCATTTACCATTGCAACAAAAAGAATAAAATATCTAGGAATAAACCTACCTAAGGATACGAAAGACCTGTATGCAGAAAATTATAAGACACTGATGAAAGAAATTAAAGATGATACAAATAGATGGAGAGATATACCATGTTCTTGGATGGGAAGAATCAATATTGTGAAAATGACTCTACTACCCAAAGCAATCTACAGATTCAATGCAATCCCTATCAAACTACCACTGGCATTTTTCACAGAACTAGAACAAAAAATTTCGCAATTTGTATGGAAACACAAAAGACCCCGAATAGCCAAAGCAATCTTGAGAACGAAAAAAGGAGCTGGAGGAATAAGGCTCCCTGACTTCAGACTATATTATAAAGCAACAGTAATCAAGACAGTATGGTACTGGCACAAAAACAGAAAGATAGATCAGTGGAACAGGATAGAAAGCCCAGAGATAAACCCACGCACATATGGACACCTTATCTTTGATAAAGGAGGCAGGAATGTACAGTGGAGAAAGGACAGCCTCTTCAATAAATGGTGCTGGGAAAACTGGACAGGTACATGTAAAAGTATGAGATTAGATCACTCCCTAACACCATACACAAAAATAAGCTCAAAATGGATTAAAGACCTAAATGTAAGGCCAGAAACTATCAAACTCTTAGAAGAAAACATAGGAAGAACACTCTATGACATAAATCACAGCAAGATCCTTTCTGACCCACCTCCTAGAGTAATGGAAATAAAAACAAAAATAAACAAATGGGACCTAATGAAACTTCAAAGCTTTTGCACAGCAAAGGAAACCATAACCAAGACCAAAAGACAACCCTCAGAATGGGAGAAAACATTTGCAAATGAAGCAACTGACAAAGGATTAATCTCCAAAATTTACAAGCAGCTCATGCAGCTCAATAACAAAAAAACAAACAACCCCATCCAAAAATGGGCAGAAGACCTAAATAGACATTTCTCCAAAGAAGATATACAGAATGCCAACAAACACATGAAAGAATGCTCAACATCATTAATCATTAGAGAAATGCAAATCAAAACTACAATGAGATATCATCTCACACCAGTCAGAATGGCCATCATCAAAAAATCTAGAAACAATAAATGCTGGAGAGGGTGTGGAGAAAAGGGGACACTCTTGCACTGCTGGTGGGAATGTGAATTGGTTCAGCCACTGTGGAGAACAGTATGGAGGTTCCTTAAAAAACTACAAATAGAATTACCATATGACCCAGCAATCCCACTACTTGGCATATACCCTGAGAAAACCAAAATTCAAAAAGAGTCATGTACCAAAATGTTCATTGCAGCTCTATTTACAATAGCCAGGACATGGAAACAACCTAAGCGCCCATCATCGGATGAATGGATAAAGAAGATGTGGCACATATACACAATGGAATATTACTCAGCCTTAAAAAGAAATGAAATTGAGCTATTTGTAATGAGATGGATAGACCTAGAGTCTGTCATACAGAGTGAAGTAAGTCAGAAAGAAAAAGACAAATACCGTATGCTAACACATATATATGGAATTTAAGGGAAAAAAATGTCATGAAGAACCTAGGGGTAAGATAGGAATAAAGACGCAGACCTACTGGAGAACGGACTTGAGGGTATGGGGAGGGGGAGGGGTGAGTTTTGACAGGGCGAGAGAGAGTCATGGACATATACACACTAACAAACGTAGTAAGGTAGATAGCTGGGGGGAAGCAGCCGCAAGGCACAGGGATATTAGCTCGGTGCTTTGTGACAGCCTGGAAGGGTGGGATGGGGAGAGTGGGAGGGAGGGAGACGCAAGAGGGAAGACATATGGGAACATATGTATATGTATAGCTGATTCACTTTGTTATAAAGCAGAAACTAACACATCATTGTAAAGCAATTATACCCCAATAAAGATGTTAAAAAATATATATATAAATAAATAAATAAATAAAATAAAATAGAACACAAATGAACATATCTACGAAACAGAAAAAAAAAAAAAAACAAATAAGGCAGTCCTGCCATATCTTTTTTCAAATAGGAAAAAATAAATCTACCAAGAAAGTTAAAGTATAATATAATGAGTTCTATGCTGGATGCTTTACAATATTCTATCTCACAATTCCTTGTCCCAAACTGCTACCAGAAGTAAATAAAAGAAGTAAAAGTAGAAAAAGTTAAGCTATGAAACATAATTAAACATATCACTTACAGATGCATGATATCACAAGTGCTTACACACACACACACACACACACACACACACACACAGCCTACTCTATCACTGAAGGGGAAAGAAAAGCAAAGGTTAGAAGAGAGGCACCTGCTGCTGACCTTGAGGGCATGGGATGACAAGAGTAGCCACAGCAGACATTAATAACCAATCATGTGCTTGTCTCTTTGGAGCTGGGAGCAGCCTCAGAATTCCACTACCAACTCAGAGTCATAAAGCAGGAGAAACCTATCTGCCTTCTCTGGCTCAGGAAGGCAGCTAGCATAGCTGACCTTGCTGGAGGAAAAAGGTTTCCAAGTCTGAACCACTGATGAGATGCACTCCTCTGCCTACTCTTTCTTGCCTAAGCAGTTCAAGGGCAGGTTTTCAAAAGTATTCCTTCAATAAATGCTACTAAAATGCTCATTCTTGATCCGCCTCCAAGAAAGGCTGCAATGGTGTAGTTTTAGGGATTGTGGAACAATAGATGCCTCCCTACCTGGCGGCTGATGTGAAATTCCATTAACATACATGTTTTCATTCCATAATAGATTTTTCTTAATTTTATATGGTTACAGCATACCAGCATGAACTGGTAATATCAGACACTTGCCCATTTTCATAGGTTTTGTGTCCTCCTTACCTTAAACCAGCAGTTGTCAAATTGTGACCTCAAGACTAGCAGCATTGACACCACCTTGGAACTTACTGGAAATGCAAATTATCAGCCCTCACCCCAAAATGAATGAATCAGAAACTTTGGGGTAGGAAACCAGCTCATTTTTCAACAAGCTTTCCAGCTTGCTCTGATTCTGAGAACCACTAAAGTTTCAGAACCACTGCCTCAAACCACCCATGTGAAAACAGCATCTATGTGTGCAGGTGTTTTTATCCTGCATGCCTGCAAAATTTAAGAGTAATAACGCTATTTCAACAGCATAACATGTAACGATATCATTAAGTAAAGTACATTTGTTGTTGTTGATTTTTAACGTAGCTAATTTTTTTTTTTTCAAGAAACTCTGTTCCTAGAAGTCAGTAACTGAAGTTACTAAAATAGCTATGGCCATCACCAGAATTGCTTCTAACCTCACTGCCACAGACAAAGCAAAATACACGACCAAGACCTACCCACACTAATGATGTAGTTTGAAGAGCCTGCCTTTTGGCTAGAACTCCTGCTATTTATGGTACTTGCCTTTTTTTGCATCACCAGCTGTAAAATAACTTTACTTAAATAAATATATAAATCCATACTCCACTGTATAGGACAATTCAACAAACACAGATGATCTAACATCTACTATACATAAGATACCATATGAAGAACAGCATGTAAGGCCCCAACTTCAACAAATTTACAAACTATTTGGAGAATACCATGCAGCATGTGGCACAGACTCCCAGATTTCCACCAAAATCTGTTCTTCCCCCTTCCCTGCTACACAATATTTCCCAGATTCCTTTGCAGTACACTGCTTGTATGAATAACTCTTACTAATAGAATGTGAGAAGTGATATATGACTTTAGACATCTTAGACTTTAAACAATCGAATATGCTTCTCCTTCTGTCCTGCCCCCAGAAACCTGGACGTGGTGGCCACAGGGCTTCAATCATGCAAATGACAACAATGTGTCAGGGGATGGGGGCAAACAGACTTGAGTCTGGCTCTCTGAATAAACACAGGTCCCCCAACCTGGATCATAACTACAAGGACTTACATAAATGAGAAAAACATCTTTGTTATTTAAGCCACTGTATTCTTAGGTCTCCTCGTTATGGCAGCCTAGCATAGTCTGACTCATAGACTATATAAATCCTTATATAGTAAGTGGTACAATGCATAAGGAGCTACAGAGAGGTGCTCCCCTCTATAGGGGGCACCAGAGAGAGAGCAGAAGTTGTGGGAGCACAGTAGTGAGAAAGACTGTCATCCCCCCAACCCCAAACCCCAAGCAAAGTACAAGGAAGACTTGAGAGAGGGTGTGGCATTCATTTACTGGGGAACAAGTTGCTGCATCTGGTGCTGTGAGTCATAATGCCATTCACAGGGATTTCAGTTTGATGGCCTTACTTACAGCTGTGTCTCAGTGAGCACTGAGACCGCAGTGGTTCCGAACCACTTCTGAAACCCTGATGAAACTTCAGACCATCCACCCAAAAATATATGTGCAAAAAAATGTTCTCACCCATAAAAATTTCTGTACCATTTCAAGAGGCTTGTGCCCCTTACCCCAAGTTCATGTACAGACCCACTGATATAAAGGTTTTGTGGTAGAGCTTACATCTGAAGAAAAATGATGTACATTCTGCAGCAGAACAACATGGATTTTGTGAAGGTTTTCACACACAAAAATGATGGACAAGCAAATGTCACTGGCTATGTTATATTATGTACTACGGGAACATAATACAAAATGACAAAGAAATACAAAATGGAAGCAAAGTCACTAAGAAAGATATCCAGAAAATGTCAGCCATAAACCCCAGACCCAGCTCCAGGTCTTTACAGCTATGAACGTTAGCCCTGCTTCAGATCACAAAGAGTGCCCAGATCTTGGTTTCTAAATACTAGCCGTAGTGAAAAGAACCAAGGCTCTTTGGAAAACTGGTTGAACCCAGGGCTGGGGCAGTGAAAATATAAGATGCACTTGGATAGTCTCATGGGGTCAGAAAATTAAAAAATGAGGCAGTGCAGGGTGGTGGGGAGGTGGAGATAGAACCTTGTCTAAAGGCACAGGAGGCAACCTGAATTCCCACTGGCCCAAGTTGGGGCAACTTAAATAACAAAATACACAACAATAGTAAAACCGAAATAAATATCCATGTGGCATGCTGGTATAAACAAACAAACAGGGAGAAGGGACAACTTTTGCTTCTGGAAAAGCTCCTTCTCTCCCCAAATACTTAATAATCAGGAAGAGAAAAATAATAACTTTACTAGTGGAGAATCCTAGCAGACACCACCTTAGCCAAGTGAACAAAGGTAACAAATGAGGACAGTGCACTGAGAAGGGCTCATCAAGGCTGTGCTATCCTTCCTAATGACACATAACCACGGTCTAATCATGAGAAAACATCAGACGAACTCGAAATTCAGCAACATTCTACAAAATACCTGGCCAGGACTCTTTAAAAATATCAAGGTCATGAGAGACAAGGAAAGACTGCAGAACTATCACAGACCGGAGACTAAAGAAACATGACAACTAAGTGCAATGTGGGATGCTAGACTGGATCCTGGAACAGAAAAAAAGGATGCTAGAAGAACCTATGAAATTCAAATAATTTCTATATTGTACCGTAACTGTTCTATGTTTACTTTAAATGTTAACATAAAAAGAAGCTGGGTGAAGCATGGACAGGAACTTTTTCCTATTTTTGCAAATCTTCATTAAGTCTAAAATTATCTCAAAATAAAAGTTGTGAAAACACAACAGAAAAAAATGATCCCAACTGCACCAGCA
Organism: Phocoena sinus; assembly: GCF_008692025.1. NCBI lineage: Eukaryota > Metazoa > Chordata > Mammalia > Artiodactyla > Phocoenidae > Phocoena > Phocoena sinus. The sequence goes on from NC_045768.1 coordinate 70,025,382, forward strand.
GCAAAATATTACTAGATATAAACCTGACAAAAACCACAAAATAATTATAGAAAACATTATAAAATTTTATAGGACATAAAGAAGGCAGGAGTAGGGAAAATACACTAAATTCACAGGATAAAAAAAGCTAACAATTCTCAGTAAAGGTTAAGATGGATTACTATTTTGAATTTAAAAGTGTGGAGGGACTATTCTGATTTTGTTGACCCTGTAATACTTTTTAAGTTAACTAATGGTCCAGTTAATTAATAGTGAGTTCAATCTTCCTTCATGACAAAGACAGAGAAAAGGAAAAACAATGCTTTTTAAAAAATTAAATAGGGGAATTGAAATATGTAAGTGCAACAAAAGAATCAAAATTAAAGATGAAAAAAGTGAAATAAAAGTTAAACAGCAACCCCCAATAAAAAAAAAATTAAATAGGGGAAAACATAGAAATACTTATTAAACAGAAGAAATTTAGGTTAGCATTTAAATTACAGACTTCTAAAAGTTCTCTAAACATAATGTGATATCTAGACTGCATCTGAAACACAAAAAGGATATTAGTGGAAAAACTAAAGAAACCTGAATAAAGTCTGGAGTTTATCTAATAGTAATGTGCCAACATTAGTTTCTTAGTTTTTACAAAAATATCATGGTAATGTAAGACTTTAACAACAGGGGAAACTGGGTGATAGGTACAGGAACTGTCTGTAGTATCTTTGCAACTTTTCTGGAAATCTTCATTTATTCCAAAAGAAGAAGTTTATTAAATTTATGTCTTATCACTTTCAGTTATATAAACAATTCCTGCATAGCAGCACGTCGTTATATTAAGCCACACTGTTTTACGTGATTACATGGCGTATTTTTTTTCACACATGTACATATATACATATCTCATGTTAAACACACAGAATATCATTAAGTCTCAAATGGAATAAGCTGACCTATAGTCACATATTTTGCTCACAAATCTTATCAATTATCAATTAAAAAGTACTTATTTTGAGTTTACTTTGTACCAACCAAGTCCCATCCCAAGTGCTGTGAATTCCAATTTCTTTCATGTAATATAAGTCTAGTAAAATAGAAAGGCATGTAAATAATTAGAGAACCATGTAAAGACTAACACAAGAAAATAGAGATCAAGGTGAAGAATACCACAGTAAAAAGACACAAGAGTTAGGCACACAAAAAGAAGGGATGATTGATTACTTGGTAGACAGAACAGACTGTTTCCTAGAGAAGGTGGTAGTTGAACTGAGTCTGGAATGAAGACTGGGAATTCACCAACCATAATGATGACAGGATATTTGGGGAAGGGGAGATGATGTCTCAAAGGCACAGGGACAGGAGAATCCAAGGCACATTTGAAAGTGGCAAAATGAGAGAATGCTGGCCCATGGCCACAGCACAACAGCTACACAAAAAGCTACAGAAGCAGTGGTGTGTGTGTGTGTGTGTATGTGTGTGTGCGTGTATGTGTGTAAATGGGAGACAAGGGATGAAATTAAGTTCAAAACTCCCAAGTTGACAGAAGAGGAATATTTAATTGTAACTCAAATCCAAGTCTCTAAAGAGACTCTTGGTTCAACACCATATAACAGTAACCCTACCATAAAAGGAAGATTTAAACTGCAAAGAATTTTAAATGCATATGGTCTAGACAGGAAGAAAATGGTAGGATAATGTGTCCTCAAGTAATGTATGAAAAAGACAACTCAGTGCTTTCTGTTCTTTAAATCAGAATTGAATCCTGGATTTAATGAAGAGAAATCCCTTACTGTCCATGATGCCATAAGCAATTAAGACCAGCTAGAACTCATTAATTGCTGAAAAAATAGCCATAATATTCTCATTCTGTTTACCCAATGCAGCTTGGTATCCAAGATCAACAGCAATATAAAAAAGGGGGAATGTAGAAAAAGAATGAATAAATGCATAGGAACAAAGATGTCATTTGATATTAAAAGGGAAAATTATCATTTAATTCTGTCCCAAGTTTTTTAATACTCTTGAACTCATGCTGTGAGGAGTTTCCTCATTAAACCAAATGTAAAAATGTAAAGGACATTTGTTCCCAGAACCCAGAATCAAATTTTGATAACAAAAAAAATTTTTTTTGTTAGAAATAAAGACCCCCTTATTATCACCACCAAACTATTCATGTTTTTTAAATTATCACTGAAGTAGATGAACAAGTTTTATATAGAAATCTCTTTGATAATTCACACTTCAAATAAGACCACCAAAGTCATCTCTTTCAGCTTTGAAAGCCACCAAAGAAAGCATTAATTTAAAAAATTAAAATAACCCTGTATTGTACTTAGGAATAGATAAATTGGATATTAAAGCTTAAACATTATTTGGAAGAAAGCAATGGCACATTTTAAAAATTAGCTTTTCTTCTCCGAAATACTGATAGAACCATTCTGGACAATAGTACTACGTCTTTACTTCTTAGAAGATACAATTACTGGCTACTAATGGTTTGTTGGGTTTTTTTTTTAATACTTAAAGGTGGCTCTGTTTGTCTGATAGCAAATTTTGAGGTCACATGTGACATTTATTCCCTCTTGTTTCAAATATTCAGGGAAGCTCCTGTCCAGCATGTATAGCATAAGAATAAGGAAGAAAACAAAAATAAATAAAAACAAGTGTTCTGTCTCTTAAAATACTATTTGTATCATGACACAGAATTAATGTTATCCTTATCCTGGTTCTTATATAACAATCTCCATGAAAATGTCTATAAAACTGTTCCACAGTACGATGGAATAATGAAGTATTTCTGCCATATGAAATTTACTACGTATGATAAAAATTCTCTTCCTAACTTTCTAAAGCAGAGGAACAGAATTACTGTAACTAGAAATAACATTTCTAAATAAAAATATTAAAGAAAATGACTGGGGCACAGGGTAGGTAGCTATCATGAATGGCCCACCACAAGTTTTATCAATGGTCTCAGGTGTGATTACCACTCATATTCACGCTTCCCCTTCCATTCAGAGGAATCCAGCCAATCTCTGAACAAGGCTTCTGCTGGGCACTGATGGTTCCCCAACTCCATAGCCCCTTTATTCCTGCTTAATTGTTTAGATGTATCCCAAAGGGAGACAAGAAGTTAAAACTCTTCCTTCCAGAAGGAACAAAACAAATGATAGACCCTTGAGAGCTGCTTTAGTCAGTTGGGAAAAAGACCCCCTCAGGCTGCAGAGGGAGCCAAGGTATCCTCAGCAGTCTGGAAAGCAACCTACCCACTAGGAAGGGGAAGGGGGAGAGCCAAGCAGAGGAAGAGGAAAGAGAGGACAGGGGAGCCAGCATGAACAAGAAACTAAAGGACTAAAGAAGCAGGACTAGACAAAAAGGAGCAGTGAAAAAATAAATTCAGTTCTTGGTTGTTTTTTTTCAGGACCAAGGTTTTAAATGAAATTTAAAGCTCTTGTTTTCATTCCTCCTATCAAATGTAACAGTATCCCCACTACACATGCTTCTTATTCCATTCATCTGTAAACCATTCCTGTCAACTCTCAAATGCAGGTCTAGTCAATCTCAAGGTCACTGGGCACACATGCTTCTCCATTTAATAGGTTTGGGATACAACCTCGTTGCTGTAAGATTTTTTTAGCTCTTTTAATGTGTCAGTCCAGGCTTTTAATACCTTTCATCAAACTATTACTCATAACTGGTCTCACAAGACCCATAGTAGTTTAGCTTGAAGCCTGACCCTCTAAATTTACGTGTTGTGACATTCTTTGAAGGCATTTATTGAAAATCATGACAAGGATATTTGTACTGAGACCTAATAAGCAATATCTTGTAATTTTGGCCATGGCTAAGAAAGGTTTGGAGGTCCATAAGGTTGGCAGGGCGGAGGGGGGAGGGTTGCTGTGGAGAAGATATGTATGTTTAAGATTAGAAAGCACTATAATAGTTCATGTGAAAATTTTCATAAGGCACTAGGAATGTAAAAATCAAGTAAAACCAACAAATATTTATTAGGCAATCAGGCGCCCATGAGCTGCCAAGCACACTGCTGACAATGATGAACTTTTTATAAAGTAAACTTACCAAAGTTTAGTGTACATGCATAGAGAAAAATGAAACAAATCGTTAAGTATACAGCTTGATTAACTTCTCACTAAATCAACAAACCAGAGTCACCAACACCCAGTTCAAGAAATACATTATAAGCTTCTCAGAAGCCTGCTCCTCCAAACTCAACATATCCAAAGGTAGCATGATTCTTTTTCTGAGCTTTAGAATAAAAGAACCATAGAATACACATTCTTTTGTGTTGGGACTCTTAAACTGTTATGTTTGTGAGATTCATTCATACTCATACTGTTGAGTATAGCAGTAGTTGGTTCATCCTCACTAATGTACAGAATTGTATTTTTCCACTGTAGGAATATTCTACAATGTATTTATCCATTCTACAGTTGATGGACAGTTTTAAGTTATTATGAGTAGTTCTGCTATGAATATTCTTGCACATGTCTTATACATGTACCCACACATACACACACACATTCCTAGGAGTAGAATGTCTGGATCATTGAATATGTCTATGTTTAACTTTACTGGCAGTTTTCCAAAGTGCTTGCACCAATTTACATTCCTACCAGCAGTTCTACATTCCTGTCAACACTTTATTGTCTTTCTTAATTTTAGCCATTCTGGTGGGCGTGTAGAGGAATTACATTGTGGTTTAATTTGCATTTCCCTAAAGACTAATGAGGTTAGGCAACTTTCATATGTTTGCTGTACATATTGGACACTCTCATGAAGTGTCTGTTAATGTCTTCTATCCATTTTTTCTCTTGGTTGGCTGCCTTTTCTGTATTGATTTGGCCAAGTCCTTTATATATTCTGGATACGAGTGCTTGGGCAGAAGCTTTTAATCTATTTGGTACAAACATGATATCACATATGAAAAAGGTCTACCTATTACTTCTAAAGCCTATGATTTTTTCACTAAAGATCCTACATCTTAACAAAGCTTAAGCAAAGTTACTGTAAGACATAGTTTCTACTATGGTAGCTCTTGGGAATTGAAGCCAAAAACAGTAACTAAATTAGAACATTAGAAGCTTCATTCAGAACGTCATATAGGTACTGCTTGGCTTCTAACATAATGCATTGTAGAAAATATGCTCAAACTGAATATCGAAGAGTCAAATCTGAAAAGTCAAACAGACTTAATGAAGTGCCACAATCCTAAAACACCTTTATTTCAGAACAACATCATTAACTTTGCAACATCTCTGGATGAGGGGAAAAGACATTAAATGAAGACATTTATTGTAAGATATCTGAAGATCATAAATGAGAAAAGTGGTACACCTTAGAATCAAAGAAGCAGGGTAAATGTTTTAAGAGATGATCTATTCCCAGTGCAATAGAAGTTTATTAAAATCCCTAATTATCTCTCATGTTTTTAGAAACAATCTTCAACAAAACAGTTCCAGCATTCAGTACATGTTCATTAATTGTGTTCTTTTGCTTCATCATTAAGCACAGCTTAAATCTAATGAGCATCTAATTGAGGTTAAAGACCCATCCTAATGAGTTCCATCTTTATCTCAATCACATTAAGATTATAGGCTACACTACTGTGTGTGTATATATATAAATACATACACGTGTGTGTTCTCATAATACACAAAACCTTTCTGTGATTTCAACTTATTTTTATAAAATGGGGTAATGCAATTAAATATTTAATGGATTACACAAATACATATTTCTGTGTAGACAGGGATGGCAGGCTACCAAAACCCAACTGGTAGCTGAAAGGCAGCTATGTTAGTTTCCTCTGACTGCTGTAACAACTAACCACAAACTTGGTGGCTTAAAACAACACAAATTTATTCTCTCACCGTTCTAGAGGCCTGAATTCCGAAATCAGTTTCTCTGAGAAGAAATTAAGATGTCAGCAGGGCTGCGCTCCCTCCAAAGACTCTACAGGAGAATCTGTTCTTCGCCTCTTCCAGCTTCTGATGGCTGCAGGCATTCCTTGACTTGTGACCCCATCACTCTCATCCTTGCCTCCATCTTCACATTGTCTCCTCTGTGTGTCTACCAAATCTCCCTCTTCTTTCCTCATCTTAAGATCTTTACTGAATCAAATTTGCAAAATACTTATTTTCCAAATAAGGTAAGATTTACAGATTCTAGGGACTAGCACATGGACAAATCTCTGGACCACCTTTCAATCCACTACAGCAGCCTACTGTAGGGTTGTTGAAAGTACTCATCAGTTCGTATATCAAAGCCCCAAGTGTAGGAAAGGTAATGTAGGGAACTTCAACCTGTACTGTATGAAAGTTCAGGGTGCACCAAAGTGTAATGTCCAGAAAAATCAGACTGCCAGTGTCATACTATCAATGTCCATTAGAAATAAGTGTCTAGCACAGAGTTATCAACTCTGGCTAAACATTACATCATCTGGGAACATTTTACAACTACTGATGCTAGGGCCCCACCTGAGACCACTAAAATTAGAATCTGGGTATACAGCCCAGGTTTGGGGATTTTTGTTTGCTAGTTTTTTTTTAAACTCAGGTGATTCAAATGTGCCACCAATGTTGAAAAACCGCCATCTCTAGCAGGAAAAAAACACAAAATAAGATGGAATACTTAACTATACAGGGAAAGATTTGTTTTGTTTTTATAACCAATTTAATGGAACCACTTTTTCTCCTTAGGGAGAAAGAGTATCTTTAATAATCATGTTCTTAATTTAATTTGAAAATATGTTGAGATCAGAAGTTCTAAAAACTTACATCTATAACTCTTTTAGCCAAATCAGGATATGTGAACAGGATGGCCAACGAAGAAACAGTACAAACTTTTATTACAAGGAAATTTTATTACAATCTAATTATAATCAAATTTGTTTATTTAGTTGACACTGCTTTAACTATATCAAGCAGTGCTAGTCTAGAACAAGCAACTCATAAAAATATTCATGTTATATTGAGATCATTTTAGAAGTATGCCTACTGTTTCGCAATTTTATTTTTATATGGAAAACCATTATTAAGGCATTATTAGTAGACCATTATTAAGGCATGGGAAATGACAGTCAAGACTTAAAGATGATAAATCCAGTTTTCTATCACCCAGGCTAATTATCCAAACTGAGATTTTGTGTTCACATCTCTGATTCCTCTTCCTCCTTTCTGGAGCTACTCTTTTATCCAGCTGCCTAAGGGTTTTTCACCATCTCCACTACAGAGAAACAAGGGAAACTCAAAAGTCAGTCCATTCTATTTCTAAATGTATTTTTTTTTGAAATGCTTCTTATTAGAAAAAGGGAAACCTACATATGTCAAAGGTTGGACATATAACGTTACTGTTTGTTAACTCTGCTTAGAAATATTTTTATTTTGATCAGTATGATAAGTACTGATCAACAAAAGCCAGCAAAAAACAGTACCTCAATATACTGATTTCACAAATAAAGGAGGATCACATCAGGAAGTAATAAAAAGGTTGGCTCTCCATTATTACCCCTACTTGCCATTACGTGAATAAAAAATTACCAACACTAGAACATACATGTTTTAATATGAAAACTGTAAGAAAGAGTCACTAAACTTTTGCTTTGAGATATGCATTTCATTTTTATGCAATGAAAGGCAAAATGTATGCCCAGGGGAAAAAGCACTTCAAAGCCCCTTAGGAAATATTCCACCCAACTCACCTATCAAATTTTTCAGAGCTTAAATCAGCCAAGAAATAGAGGTTAAGCTGTCAGTTCCTAGATGACATAAAGAGGAATTTATCCAACAACTTTCTTTCAAAATCTGAAAAATATTCTTCAGAAATTCACACCTGTTTTACATGTCCTGTTCTCTGGTAAATAACTTCACAGAAACAATTACTGAATATAAACTGGTATTCAGTCAGCCACAATCTGAAAGTCTTTTGTAAATTGCTTACACATTTTAGATGAATTATGGATTATATCTTTTACTTACAACATACTTTTTACCCAAATTTATTTTAATACATCTCCTTATATTCTTTGATACGTCTTGTTTTCTCCCTCAAAAAGCAAAATCCAAGAATAGCCTAGTTTTGCTTTTAGCTTTTATCATGACAGAGTACCCCTTGTTTTCCACCCTCTATCCACTGCACAGTTGCTTTTTCAAATACATTTTCTTTTCAACTCTGTATTCATTTGTTTTCTTTTCATCTTTTTAAAAGCATTGCTTGTCTTTATCAAGTACTTAATTAGGATTTCACCTTGGTGGCGGCCACTCTAATTTCTATAGACTCCTCATTGAGAAGCAAGTTTCGCTTTCTCATTTATCTTCCCCTAAACTCTTCTCTTTTTTCTCACTTTCACTAGCAATATTAATTTCAATCAATTTCTAAGACAGGAAGTATGACACTAAATGTGTAATTGCATTTTACATTAGACTAAAAAACTGTTGGTTCCCTGTCATTTTCAAAATATAAAATATACAAAACAGTCATTAAAAACAAATTTTAAAAATCTTTGAGGCGAAGGATAGCTTGATGTCTCCTCTCATAGTCCCAGTAAGACCTCTCAATCATATCTGCTTAACAATCTGTGTAAACTACTTATTTACAGGAAGGCTAAAAAACTCAATTTTAGCTTATACTAAATAACTAAAATATTTACAGAACATCACTATTTGTTAATATAGTCATAGGCAGCACTATTCCAAATCCCACAAAAATGACCAAATTAAATTAATCTCAAAGTTGCTTTCATAGCTGCATTCAATTACAGATTTGGTACTAGCCCCTAAATGTCATGGTTTTAAGCAAAAGATTAAACCTTACAGCCTTCGTTTAATCTGTAAAATTAAGATATTCAAGTATATGATAAAGTCTTTGCAATAATCTAGAAAATATTGCTTGACTATTTAAAAAGATTCACCAGCAACACTTTAAAGAGTTTTCTGTTGTTGTTATTGTTGTTAGATATACAGTATGGAAAAACTAGAAAATGCAGAAATATATATAAAAGTTAAAATCACTCATAAACCTACCAACCAGGACAAACCACTGTTAACATTTACAGACTAGAAGAAGACATCAAAATGTTATGTGTTCATAAATGTGAAAAATTAACACAGCTGTAGTCATATGGTATATAATTTGGGTCTTCTTTTCCAACTTTGTCTTCTGTCATTAGAGTATCTAAGAAAATGTCATCTTAGTGGCTGACATCTACCACCAGAAAATTTAACAGTTACTACACAAAATGCAGATTTTCAAAGGAGGAATATTTAGCAAATGTATTTGTAAGATTTGTGTAAGACATGTTTTTGGGAAGCTGCTTTTGTAGAGGAATTGTTCCAACTTCTAAAAAGCAAATAAGGCAAACAGCAATGGCAATGATGGGGACAAAAATCTTCATTACAGATCCATGTTTAGAGTTTTCCATGTCTGAAAAAGTTGGGGAAAGGTCCAACTGAAATAGTGATCCTATGTTTCTGCTTCAGTCCTATATATAGGCAACCAAACAATTTCAAATAATTCAAAGTTTAAAATTAGTTATGAATTGACAGAATCACGTGAAAAGTTCTGAGCTTCGGTAGCACTGCCCTTCATTTTTACCCAACCTTGTCCTACCTGGATGAATGGAAAGTGAGTTTGAATTAAAAATATGCTGTTTTCTGCAGAGCCCCTCTCAATAAGCAAATGAAACCCACCAGCACTCACAAAACTAGAAAAAAATTGTTTAAAGCTGACGCTAACCATGGTCTACACAAACAAGAACGAGCATTCCGAAATAACAAATTCTAAGTCTTCCACAGGCACGTAAACAGCACAATCAGGTCCACCGCAGCAAGCTCTGGTGCCAAAGAGGCCAGAACTTGCAATACTTTTTTAGACACAACGGACTTTTAATAGAAACGAAGAGGAAGGAAGGAAATGCACATCCAAAAAAATCAATCAGAAAATATCTGAGTAATGAGAGACAAAATAGTTACTGAAAGAAAACTGCATCGCTCAGCAGAAAGACACTGCAAGGAACACATTTAGGATTACAACAGGTACAATGTGACGGGTGCTGAAGCAGCAGGGTCTTGGAGGAGATTCAGTACACTCCAAGAGACCTGATTAGCTGATCATCTCAACTCCCACCTACTCCACATCCCAGACACCACCATGTGCTCAAAACAGTTCGATGTGGGCAAATGTTAAAAACAGACAAGTGGGAGGACGCCCATCCACATCTCAGCCTAGAAATATCTGAGCAAGGCATAAATTAGGCCCAATGAGGGTGGCCTTTTAATCCGTCAAGAGGCAGACAGGGCTATGTGATTCTATTACTAAACAGGGGGCTGTGGTAGTGAGGGGAGAATGCCTCAAACTTATAAGGACCTCCTGCACTTATTAAATATGAAACAGCTTTTAAAAGTCCATCACAGGTATATTTCTGACTGTAATTTTTAAAAGGGGATTTTTTTTTTCCTAATGTAGTCAAGCAGGCAAAAAGCCAATCAATCCATTAAAAAATCAGAGAGACAGAAATCTATGCTTTCTCATTAATTCAGCCATGCAAAAAGCAATACTACTGGCATCTTGTTTTTTTTCTTTTTTTTTCACTGGACAGCAGTGGATAAATGCATAGCAGAACAGGAAGTGGAAAATGCCTTTGTAATATTTATCTTACAACTGGGACAGAGCTCATACTTCTGGTTCATGCCATACCCTTGGGCAAGAGCAAGTGTCCCAAGTTATAGCAGTACGTGCAATGACAAAAGAAGCATGTCATCACGAAAAAGTCATTTCTGACTCCAGATTCTGATGGCTATCATTTAGGCACTGTGTTTATCCAACCGGTCCCCTCAACCCCCTTAACGGTGAGAATTTCATAAAAACCACTGTGCTAGGTGGTAAATTTAATATGCTATATCCCTATGGTTCTTTCGTTACTAGTCTAATAAGCCATAATTAGCTTAGAAGAAAAAGTTGAGTAAAGGAGAAGGTAATACCATAGGCGAGACAAAGAGACCCTATTTCCTGGTTGCACAACACTTTAATCACAGTCCCTGCAATTTAAATTCGCTCTTGAATGCTGATGAGTATTCCTGAAGGGTAACCTTTTGTAGACAGAATGGTTTTTTCTTTAATAAAATCTACTGTGTGCATTTTTTTTTATTACAAAGTTATTGCAAACTATCCAGCCAAGGCTATTTCTTCTCAGCTCAGTGTGTGACTCTTCCTGCAGGTAGTACGGCTGTTTAACTAGAAAAACAAAAACACTGCCAACAGGCACATGCTGTGCAGAAAATATAAGTGCTGCATTTATAGACAGGAGCAGCTTTGTAGAATATCTAAGATCGGCAGCCCAAATGAAGAACAACCATCTGGTTCTTCACTTATAACTAGGGTTTCAGCCACACAGACATCTAGGACCATGAAACGTAGGTGCCTGCACTGCCCATGTCAAGCTATCGATGGGAAGCCACTCAGTAGCCAATTATTTAAGGTCACATACAAGCTGTTCAACACACGCATTCATGGACAGTTACTTTTCAGTTAATTACAGATATTAAAAATATTACATATTCCAAAATGGCTTGGAAAAAACAGACAAGCACTCAATGTTATTACAGCTGGGCAAGAAACTGCTAAGACAAAGGTATACTCCCATAGAGGATTGGTGCTATACACAGGTGTGTCTCCCTTGATGTCAGAGATGTATGCTACAAAAGTGAAAATATTCCACTTGTCTGGGGGAGGGGGTGGGGTAATTTTTAATACGCAGAGAAATGTAAAATGTAGAGGAAAATATGGGTAACATTCCTTTTGTACAAGACATTTTACATACACTTTCTTATCCAAAGAACTTTTCCTTCCCTAGAGATGATCATCTCACCATTCACAAACATCTTGAATCATAAGCTCTCGTCCATGATTTTCCTAATAAAAGAACACCTGAGGGCTTCCCTGGTGGCGCAGTGGTTGAGAGTCCGCCTGCCAATGCAGGGGACACGGGTTCATGCCCTGGACCGGGAAGATCCCACATGCCGTGAAGCGGCTGGGCCCATGAGCCATGGCCGCTGAGCCTGCGCGTCTGGAGCCTGTGCTCCACAACGGGAGAGGCCACAACAGTGAGAGGCCTGCATACCGCAAAAACAAAACAAAACAAAAAAAACAAAACAAAACACCTGAGGCTGTTTATTCATTTACAGCCTTAAAAAGAAAAAGGAGTCCTGCCCCTTGATATATATACATCTCAAACAAATCCTTGGTTCCAATCTGGACTTTCATGTGTTTATTTTTCAAATATTGGAATAATTCAAATATAAAGCAACACAAGCTATAAAAGTTAAACGTAGTTAAAACACCAAGAAAATGAAATTTAAAAGCACTACCATTAAATTTAAAACTTCAGATCCTTCAGATGATTTATTGCCATGTGAAAATAAAGTCTAAACTGCAAAATTTATTTGACAGACATGGCATATTATAAGCACTCCAATATCAAAGCGTCATCATGGTTTATGCTGTTCAAATACATTAATCTTCATCATACCCTAGGTTTTATACATACATTAAAAAAACTAATTACAAGCCAGAAGACAAATGATAAACTACATGGCAACATTTGTAATATCCCTTAATATAAATGTAACATTCATATAATCATTAAAAGATTTTGAATCCTCCACTGACATAAGAATGTATAATCACCTATTACACCATCTGGGTGTTAAGAGTTCTCAAGGACAGAAATAATGTGTGCCCCATTTGTTCATTATTTCTGGTGAAACTAGAAAGGTTGGCCAGCTCAGAAAAGAATTTAGCAAGTGTTTTAGCTTTTATTTTTAATATTCAAAGTAATAAAATACATGCTTATACGCCATTTAATATGTGCCAGGCACTGTATTTAATTCACTGTGCCCTCTGAATGTTCCTGTGAGGTAGCTTCTACCACTAACTTCATTTTATAGATGAGGAAACTAAAACAAGAAGCAAAAAATAATTATTTGCCCCAAATTTACAGCTAAGATTCAAACCCGGACAATCTCGCTGCAGAGTCTTAACCTTTTTCCCACATTTCTAGAGTACAGCATATTAAACAATCCCAACCTTCCTCCCTGCCTTCCCACCTCCATCTGAAGACCAGGAATACCTGACGAGGCAAACATTCCTAACTAAATTCACACCATCTGCCATCCCTTTTGAATAAGTAGATTTACATACTCAAGTTGTTCCAAACATGCTTGAGGTGAAAGGGAAAAGAGAAAAAACAAACTGCCTTAGACTTCTGGGAAAGAGATACTGGATACAAAAATGCAAAAAGTTAAAAATTATAAAGAATTAGAGAAGGCATTATCAACAGAGATTTCTAAACAATCCTAATCAGACCCTTAAAAACATGGGGAAAAAAATGATTTTTTTAAATTACTATAATAGGGTAATCAAAACAGTAAGGTATTAGCATGACATATAGACTCATGGAACAGCTTAAAGAGCCCAAAAATAAACGCCGCGGGTAAATGGTCAAATAAGCTTTGACAAAGTGCAAAGACTACTCAATGAGAAAAGGATAGTCTCTTCAACAAATGGTGCTGGGAAAACTAGATATCCACATGCAAAAGAAGCTGGACCCTTATCTTACATCCTACACAAAAATTAACTCAAAATCAATTGAAGACCTAAACGTAAGACCTGAAACTATAAAACTCCTAGAAGAAAACATAGGGGGAAAGCTTCATAATGGTGAATTTGGCAAGGATTTTTTAGATATGATACCAAAAGCACAGACAACAAAAGAGAAAAAGTGACAAATGGAACTACATCAAAGTTTAAAACTTCTGCACAACAAAGGAAACAATAAAGAGAGTGAAAAGGCAACCTATAGAATGGGAAAAAAATATTTGCAAACCATGCATCTGATAAGGAGTTAGTATCCAGAATATATAAAGAACTCCAACTCAATAACAAACAAAAATCCCAATTTAAAAATGGGCAAAGGGGGCTTCCCTGGTGGTGCAGTGGTTGAGAGTCCGCCTGCCGATGCAGGGGACACAGGTTCATGCCCTGGACCGGGAAGATCCCACATGCCATGAAGCGGCTGGGCCCGTGAGCCATGGCCATCAAGCCTGCGCGTCCGGAGCCTGTGCATCCGGAGCCTGTGCTCCGCAATGGGAGAGGCCACAACAGTGAGAGGCCGGTGTACCACCAAAAAAAAAAAAAAAAAAAAAAAAATGGGCAAAGGATTTGAATAGACGTTTTTCAAAGAAGATATATAAATAGCCAAGAAGCATATGAAAAGATGCTCAACATCACTAATCATCAGAGAAATACAAATCAAAACCACAATGAGACATCATTTTATACCTGTCAGAATGGCCATTATCAGGAAAAAAGAAAATAATAAATGTTGACAAAGATGAGAAGAAACTGGAACCCCCGTATACACTATTGATGGGAATATAAATTGGTTCAGCCACTATGGAAAACAGTATAGAGGTTCCTCAAAAAATTAAAATAGAACTACCATATGGTAGCAATCCTACTTTGGGTATATATCTAAAAGAACTGAAAAGAAGATCTTGAAGAGCTATTTATTTGCACACCTGTGTACACTCCAGCATTACTCACAAAAACCAAGTGGTGAAGCAACTTGAATGTACATGGATGGATAAATGGATAAAGAAAATACGGTATATTCATACATTAGAATATTATTCATCCTTAAAAAAAGAAGGAAACCCGGTCATATGTTACAACATGGATGAAGCTCCCTCACACTATGCTAAGTGAAATAAGCTAGTCATGGGAAGACAAATACTCCATGATTACACTTCTATGACGTATTTATATGAGTAGTCAAAGTCATGGAAACAGAAAGTAGAATGGTGGTTGCCAAGGGCTGGAGGGAGGGGGAATGGAGGGAGTTGTTAGCTTGAGTGTAGAGCTTCAATCATGCAGGACTGGGGGGTTCTGGAAATCTGTTGCACAGTGTACATGCGGTTGACAATATTTCATTGTGCACTTGGAAATTGTTGACAGGGTGTATTTTGTTATATGTATTTTTATGGACCAAACCAGGAGTATACAACAGGAATATACTACCTGTACCTAAAGTCTTATTTAACGACCTCATACTTTAGTCATGCCTCTTTAACCCTATTAGATTTAAATCAACCGCAGCAGAAAATCTACTTGTAAAACACTCATTTGAAATCATAAAAGGGACAGGGTTGAGACTGGTTTTCATACTCAATAAACATTAATCTCATCATTTTATTTCCAGATGATTTTTATTTCTCATGAACTCTTCCAAAATATGATCTCCCAAAACACAGGGACATAAGAGTATATTAAAAAGCTTCCAAATACACAGATTAGGGGGAAGCAGCCTAACACAGGGCTGCTTAATAGAAAAAGAACAGGAACAACACGTGTAATTTAAAGTTTTCTAGTAGCCACATTTTTTAAAAAAGTAAAGGCACTGGTGAAATTAATGTTTTCTTTAGTCTAATATATCTAAAATATTGTTTCCAATGTAATTAATATAAAAAATTATTGAGCTATTTTACATCCTTTCATTCACATTAAGTCTTTAGAATCTAGTGTATATATTACACTTACAGCACATCTCAATTTAGACGCTAAATTTTCACTGGCACTACTTGACAAGTATCTAGATTTCAAAAAACTTATAGCTGAAAAAGTAGATTCACATACCCAAGTTGTTCTAAACATACTTATAATTTTCCAATAACTGAATCAAATCTGATTTAAATTTTAATTAAATAAAATTTAAAATTCATTTCCTCAGTCTGAGCTACATTTCAAGTGCTCAATTAGTGACTACCATACTACACAACAAGCATTTCTAACAGGAACATGAAAAGGCATCAATTTCATCAGTCTTCACTCTCCTTTAGTCCTACAACATTAATTTATGATTGCTCCCATGGCATCTAATTGATACAGTCCCAGATTAGCCAAGCAGCTTCCTCCTCCCCAAGGAAGCTGTTTTCTGGAAAGCACTCAGCATTTGAAGTTTGAAAAATACAAAATGAAATGGAAAAAGTGTAAGTCATCCAGGAGGGGTGCTAAATGCAGATTAGATTTGATATCCCATTGGTGTGCTTACAGTAAATGGATTTTCATTGTAATAATTAATTGCTGGAAACACCAGAGATAAAATATGCTTGCCCTAGTTATGTGATATTGCCCTAACATCCATTTGGAATGGTCCTATCAAGAGTAAGATTCAAAAGAAGTCATCCCCTGAAAAGGGAACCCTCCTACACTGTTGGGGGGAATGTAAATTGGTGCATCCACCATGGAAAACAGTATGGAGGTTCCTTAAAAAACTAAAAATAGAGTTACCATATGATCCTGCAATCCCACTCCTGGACATACATCTGGAAAAGACAGAAATTCTAATTTGAAAAGATACATGCACCTCAATGTTCACAGCAGCACTATTTACAGTAGCCAAGACATGGAAACAACCTAAATGTCCATCAACAGATGAATGGATAAAGAAGATGTATACACACATACACACACACAATGGAATATTAGCCATAAAAAAAGAAAGAAACGAAGCCATTTGCAGCAACCTGGATGAACCTAGATTATCATACTAAGTGAAGTAAGTCAGAGAAAGACAAATATATCACTTATGTGCGGGATCTTAAAAAAATAATACAAATAAATTTATTTACAAAACAGAAATAGAGTCACAGACATAGAAAACAAACTTATGGCTACCAAAGGGGAAAGGTGGGGGAGCGATAAATTAGAAGTTTAGGATTAACAGATACACACTACTATATATATAAAATAAACAACAAGGACCTGCTGTATATAGCACAGGGAACTATATTCAATATCTTGTAATAACCTATAATGGAAAAGAATATGAAAAAGAATATATATATTTATACATATATGTATATAAGTATAACTGAATCACTGCGCCGTACACCTGAAACTAACACACCATTGTAAATCAACTATACTTCAGTTAAAAAGAGAAGCCATCGCCTGGTCTCAGGTGTAATCTTTCCTGAGAGCTCTGGTCAGCAGGCTGATCAAAGGGCAGCAAAGAGCGGTAAAGGGCGAAAACTATCCACCTGAATGTCTTTGCAAGTTACTCATGGACAGTATTCATTGTTGGGAACTTCAATCTGCTCAAACCGACCAACACACTCATTTTACTCAAAGACATTAACAAAAAATAGTAAACTTAAACAAGGTGTTACAAATATAGCCTTCATTTGGCAAGGCATAAACCACTCAAATCGCCAGTAAATTATGGGAGTTTCCTTGGAAACTTCTCAAAAGAGAAAAGACAACTACTATAATATGTGTGGACCCAACAACAGGCTTTGCTTTCTCTACAAAGAAACACCATCTCTGTTACTAACTCAGCATGGTTTATGACAGCAACAACTAACTCTTAAATAGTCCCTAGTAATAATAATAATAATAGCTAACACATGTGTCACTTACTCTGTGCCTGGAATTGTTTAAGCATATATTACATATTTTACATATATTGTTTAATCTGCACTCTAACTCTATAAATACTTTATGATCCCCACTTTGAAGATGAGGAAAGTAAGGAAAGAGCAGTTAAATGAACAAAGGTCACACAGGTGATTAGCAGAATACCACCTTTGATTTGAACCCAAACAGTCTGACTCTATAGGACATGCTTTTAACCACTACAATGTACAACCAAGTCTATAGAATTCACCTTGGCTGGTCTGAGAAGAACTGTAAGACCACTAACTACGCAGACCCTCAAATCCCAGCCTGACAGAAATATAAATAGATGATACTTCTTCCCAACCTTCCCCACCTAAGACGCCCAATGATCTTTCCACTGGGACCTCTGTCTCTTTTCCTAGCATACACATGTAGGAAATCTGGTTCCAGAACACTGTCAATACAACCAAATTAGGGAATGCCTATCCCACTGCCCTCTCCACCCCCAGTGCTTTCATAAAACTGAATGTTGATCCCAACAGAAATCCTGTGGCTTACCAGTGATCTACAGGACCTGTTAACCAGGTCTTTGCTCCCAATATCACAAACCTCAAACCACTCTGAGTAATGGGAGCATGAAGCATGCATCGAAATCTCACCTACAATTCAAAAACTCAGAATTCCACTTTAGACAATAGTTCCAATCCCATACTGTAATATATATAGGGCTGATAATGAATTGCCAACTATTTCAAGTTTCTTTCCTCTTATTTATCCCAAAATCTCAAAGCACTTTATGAGGGAAGTGGCTATAAATAATGAGACACCCAAGTGGAAGAAAGAGAAAAAAAGAACCTAGATAGGCAGCCCTTCGTAAATCATAGATACATATTTAACCACGGCTTTCTACCCTGCTTCTTATTACATAACTCCCTCTTTTTCTCCATTTAGATTTCTTCCTTGGTGCCACTGGTTTATCTGTGTGTGTGTGTGTGTGTGTGTGTGTGTGTGTGTGTGTGTGTGTGTTTATATAATTTCTTTAATATGTTAAAGCTTGTTTAATATATTTTAGTCTTCTCTAAATGACTCATTCTGTTGAGGAAAAAAATCCTCATTATGAAAATTTAATAAGTAAAGAAACATAAACCAACATCTTAGCTAAAATTTCCAAATGGCCTTAGCAGCCAGCGTGAGGATAAAGAGGAACACCTCTGGGCTTCCCTGGTGGCGCAGTGGTTGGGAGTCCACCTGCCGATGCAGGGGACACGGGTTCGTGCCCCGGTCCGGGAAGATCCCACATGCTGCGGAGTGGCTGGGCCCGTGAGCCATGGCCACTGGGCCTGTGCATCCGGAGCCTGTGCTCCGCAACGGGAGAGGCCACAACAGTGAGAGGCCCGCGTACCGCAAAAAAGGAAAAAAAAAAAAGAGGAACACCTCCAATTCTTGAATTTATTTTCAGGCCCCCCCAAGAATAATAACATACCTGGTCTAATTTCTAAGATACTCCCATATTGATAACTGAATGAGCTTCTTTTTGTGACCCATGCAACTCTTCAAACCAAAGTATTCTATAAAGCAAAGACTGCTTTTAAAGCACTCTAATCAACCACCCCCCTCAGCCTCCTGCCCCAAAGGTGATATTTCCTTATTTCAATTCCCTTTCTGTAAATTATTTCATGGAACTGCATTCTTTGGGAAAAGTCCAGAGGAAATATCATCTAATTAAAGGAATTTACCAAACATTCTGAGCCCTATAAATTCTCCTGATTGGTCATGAATTTAACAACCATCCTTTCCCGTGACATTTTTCAATTCAAAAACAAACCCGAAGCAACCTTCAAAGCTAAAAGTGCTGAAATTCCAGAATCAGAAAATAAGTTGCTTAGTGACCAAGATGACAGTTTCTGATTTCAGTATTCGACACAGAGTTAATTATACTAAAATCAACTTTCACAAACTCCCAGTGATAATACAAATTATTTACCTGGAGGCCCCAAAACACAAATTCTAGGAAAGGGAGCTTCCCTGGTGGCGCAGTGGTTGAGAGTCCACCTGCCGATGTAGGGGACACGGGTTCGTGTACCGGTCCGGGAAGATCCCACATGCCCATGGCCCGTGAGCCATGGGCGCTGAGCCTGTGCGTCTGGAGCCTGTGCTTCGCAACGGAAGAGGCCACAACAGTGAGAGGCCCGCAAACCAAAAAAAAAAAAAAATTCTAGGAAAGGAAGCAAACCACATATTTATTACAAGCTCTATTTTGACAGAATTTGACATCGTTTTTTATTGAGCATTAATACCACACCCTATAGACACAGTAATATTGCCTAGGATTTATGTAGAGTAGACTTTTGTAACCTCCTGAAATTAATGTTAATCGTTAAGTCTATATTCGATCCCCATCCCCCTGTGTGCATATACAAACACACAAAGCTGCTCTGATAAAATCAATGATTACACTTGCTTCTCTTTCTCAGTTGCCAAGTCATCAGATCCACCCACCCGAACCCCCTTATGACTGTAAAGTTTATGGATTACTTATTTCTCATGTCTTTTTCCTGACACACTGTAACCACTTTCCTTTTACAGAACTCTGATCAATTCTCAGAAGTTTATCAGGGGGAGGATAGTAAGCAACAGAAGCAAAGACGTTTTAAGATTTTTCTTTATTACTTGGAGTCTTGCTTGCGAAGAACTTTACAGTCGTATCAGAGTCTTCTTACAACTCTCTAGAAGAGGAAGCATTCTTAATCCTATTTAACGCAGAAAAAAATAAGGTTAAGCAAGTTGTAGAAGACCACCCAGTAAGTAGATCCAAGGTAGTGTTCAGATGCCAGGCAGCAAGTGCTGCCTTTTAAAAAATTATCCTTTTAATTTCCTAAGCTACCAAAATTTAAAAAAAAAAATTTAATTACGTCTGACATCACTCACATGAAGCAGAGTAACCTTTATCATTACAACCACCTCATTAAATCTGGCACCACTAGCAGCTAGACTCTAGCGGCTAAGACATCTCCCACTCCAGTTTTTATGGGGGTTAAAAGGGGAAAAATAGAGGTTTTGAGATGAAGGGGATGAGAACAGAACCTACAAGGCCAATAACTGGTACAACATTAAGGATAAGCTTTGAGTTTCTGATAAACTTGTTTTTAAGACCCCAAAACAGTCTACCTTGGCACTCTTCACAAGTAATATATCCATGTATATATTGGGTGACAATGAAATTTGTTTTCCAAATAAACCTTAGATTTACTTGAAAAATAATTTTAATAAAGAGTTTAAGAAGTCAAATTCAAAATTGCATTACATAATAAAAAAATCACATAGAATCCTGTTTTCTCACCTGGCAAGTTCCCAAAGACAAAACCAGTTTTAGTATATCCTAAATGTTATTATAGGTTTATTAAAAAGCCTGTGCTGGAAAATAAAGGTTTTTTTAAAAAAAAATTGAAAACACACACTAAAACATTTTTTCTAATAAAGACTTTCTTTGTATTGGACATCCAGAAAGTACCAGAGAAAATCTGAGAATCTGACCTTTATTATGAGTAATGGGTGTTTATTCTTCACCAGAGGTCAGAATCCAGAAGTAAGTCCCTGTTTTATGGTTACAGTTTTGTATTAACTCCATGAATCTCAGAGAAGTTTAAAATGTCACTTAAAACAAAAAAAGTCCTCAATTATCAACACTAAGTATAACTCTGAAGAAAACAGACTCATCAAGGAAAAGGAAAGAGGAGGCTATCATTTTGGTTATTTCTTCTTCCAAAATACTTAGAGGAGCTAACACTCATCCAGAAGGAGGTGGCCATCCATGTCCCCGAATATACCTCATTCACAACAAAGGACCGCTGATCCCCATATGCCCCATATGCATGGTGTTAGGTGCCCTGAACACACTGAGTCGGAGAGAATTCCTGTACTCCTGAAGCCCACAAATCCCAGCTGCTCTCAACTCATCCATAACACTCAACAACACATACTGAGCACCTATTAGGGCAGCCACTGTGTTTCACATGAACGTTTGGCCTATACGTATAGAATCCTGCTCATTTTCTTGCCTTCCTATTAGAGTAGGATTTATCCCTCACCTATGATTGAATATCCAACTCTAAATATTAACGCCAGCGTTCACTGGGGCTTTCTCAATGAAGCTGGTCAAATTACTTGAACTTTTAAATACTCTTATCTTACAGATCTGGAACACAGGAAACAAACAGGAGTTTGAACATGTCACGAAGTTTTTAGAACTACATTAGATGCTTTCCTAACTTCTAAAAGACAGGAAACAGTGTATATTTTTTAAATTTACAATATGCAAATAAAGACATTCACAACACTGCTAACAAAGGAAAATGTCCCTAGAATATTAAATACTAATTTGTGAGAACTTTTAAAAACTGGTATCACAAATCTCTGAATCAAGTATTTCACTGTAGACAAAAGCAAATCAATTGTGGGACTTGCCTGGTGGCGCAGTGGTTTAGAATCCGCCTGCCAATGCAGGGGACATGGGTTCGAGCCCTGGTCCAGGAAGATCCCATATGCTGTGGAGCAACTAAGCCCGTGTGCCACAACTACTGAGCCTGCGCTCTAGAGCCTGTGCTCTGCAACAAGAAGCCACCGCAGTGAGAAGCCCACGCACCGCAACAAAGAGTAGCCCCCACTAGAGAAAGCCCGTGAGCAGCAACGGAGACCCAACGCGGCCAAAAAAAAAAAAAATTAATTATTAAAAAAAAAAGCAAATCAATTGTAATGGTCCAGCAGCTTTCCATACCCTTGAGAATGACAACTAATTCCTTCCATATAAAATTTTTCCTTTTCTTCTCCGTTCAATTCCAAACACTGTTTGTTCAAACTAAATAAATTTTTAACTGGCATCACACTCTCTGCCTAACATTTTTCATACAACTCCTCATTAAGGAGACATTAATGATTTCAATCAGACCAATTTCACTTCCTTACCCCAAAATTTAATTTCCTGTACAGTACTGCTTTCATTTCACCTTTGGAAAAAAATCTCAGTTCACAATTTTTTAAAGACCTCTGTTCTCTATTATTTAAGGAAATTCATAGCCTGGCTGAATATAAACCAATACAAGTTGTTACAAGTTCTGTTACTACTTTCTGACAGAGGAAAGCTTCCAGTATAATCATAAAAACAGTTCCACATTCAAGCAACTGTCTGTCCTTAAAACTCATTTTATAAATTACTGAACACCAAAAATGGGTGATAGGAATCAAATATGTTCATGGAACATTATAATAGGCAACATTACATGCAATAGGAAAAAACAAAGCTAATTATTTGTATTTTAAACTCTTAACTGACTTTGGTTTCCTCCCTCTAATAAGGGTACCTATTTTCCCTTTGTAAAATACACAGGTGATGCTCTCCAAACAGTAGACGCTCAGAGCTACTAAATACCTCTTGCATAATAATGTACTTAGCACAGGCATTTTGTTTATTCCCAAATCTGGTTTGGTTTTGTTGGTTTTTGTTTTTTTTGGGGGGGTAGAGTTTTGACTATTTACATTTTTAATGAATTGAGGATGAAAAAGTACCACTTTTAAAAAATGAAATGAGGGTGAAAAAGTATTACTTTTAAGAAACTAAAGCAAATGCTTAATGAAGGGAGCATCTAAATTAATATCTGCCCCAACAACTTAGGAAAGAGAATTTAAGACTGGAAGAAAAAAATAATTTTAATCTGGAAAGATTCTAACCTCAACCTCAGATTACAGAGCTTCAAATTCTTGCTCCATTTTTAGAATAGATAATGTATCAGCGTGTGGTTAATGCAAGAAAAACCATTCAGAACCCCAATCAGTGGACCTATATATATATATTTTTAGTGACCTTTCCTCAGGAGAATGGAGAATGGAATGTATTTATGTATTCAGTTAAAATACCTAAGGTAAATGTATCTATCTTAATTATTCCTTTCTAACTAATTAACAAACTAATTAGAACTAGGCCACATCAAACTCAGGACTTCACAGAACTGAGGATGATAAAGCATATGGTGGTGGCCAACCCCATTAACTCCCCCCTGCCCCGCAGCTAGCCCAGTCTTCTGCCAGCGCTCCTCCTGGAGGTCACCTAAGTGACCCCACAAATCATCCTCTGAATCTAAACTTGAACCAGATTCTCGGGTTGACTTTTATACTGGAAATAGCATTTTGGTTTAAAAGTCAGTCTCCTGTGTAAATCTAGATGTATATAAGCACCCAAGCGGCACTTTTAGAAGCTAAAACTGAATTCTTGAACACACAGAGCTGAGGAAATAAAAAAACTTTAAACCTCTCTGGTGTACTACATCCTACAACAATGGTCTTCAAACTGGGCTATGTATATACCCTTTAGGGTACACGAAAACTGTTCTAAAGGCAAGAAATCAATTTCTCCATCTTCAACTTCCTTGTGTCCTCTGTCTCAAAAATTATATGCCTGGAAACGTCAACAGTTCTTTCCTAACTGCCCTTTCCTCACTTGCTCAAGTGAGGACACTTCTCAGACATCTCACCAGGGACATAAAACTTCCAGGACAGCAAATAGGAGAGCCACTAGATATAAGCTGGTCTGAGTGCAAACAAACGTGTAAGAAATAGATGCATCTACAGGCAGGGAAGCAAATACTTTTGCAAGTCAGACTGCTTCAAACAAAACTAGAGGATCCAATCTTTGAGTCATCAGCCAATCATTAAAGATAATTTTTGATGACAGATCACTGTGTGAGTTTTGCCATGTAACTTCAGGAAGTGTATAAGGAATTGGCTGTCTTTGTCATAATACTCCCTTTTTCATTTTTGGGAACAAGTTTTTTTAGTGCCTGCATATGTTAAAAAAAGAAAGAAAGAAAGAAAAGAAAAGAAGTGACGTCTAATCTTTTATCAGCTACTAAAAAATGAACATGGAGGAAAAAAAGCACCCACAGACTTGTGAGAGATAATTTTTAAACGAAACACATTTTTAGTTTTATCATTTATCATAATTTGTAATATAATCATGTCATTTTGATCACCTCTGTTCTACTAACAATTGAAATGTTTAAACGGCTACTTCTGGATTGAGTAATCCTTGCAGGTACAAGGCATTTTAAAGTTTTTATATATTTTTTCTAAGTATGACATGAAAATCAACAAAAGACTCTGAAACCTGAACATGTATTATATTAGAATAAAAACTGGGGGAGAAGGAGGATAAAAGAGAATTCAAGGTTAACAGGGACAGATAAGTTTCCAATTAAAGAGCTTGTTTGCTTTTTTTTTTTTAATGAATGGTGGCTGGTACGAAAATCTTTAGATTTTCATCGACTATATTTAAGGATATCATGTAAAAGGTTTACTTTTAAATGTGAATTTTTACAATATGCCTGAAATTACATCTTTTGATACAAGCTAAACTTATGGTGAAAGTTTAGATGTCAGCACAAAACTGAAGACCACAGAGCTACACAGGTAGCAGCTTGTTGGCATCCAAGGACTCTCATTCAGAGGAATGCTCCAGCTACCTTTCTGGCCTTTAACTAACAATAGCTAACAGTTAGCTTGTACCTGCACTTTGAGTCTAAGAGACATCATTTCCTCCACTGGCTTCTGCACTTTCCCACCTCCTAGCCCCTGTCCAGACTGCCAGGAAGACAGACCCAGGCCTCTTCCAAATTCTCCCATTCTCCCTTGAAAGACCAGCTTCTCCTCAGGTGCTATGAACTGCTAATTTGGTAAGAGGGTAGAATAACATAGTGGGATTGACAGCATGGATCAGGTGACAGGTGACCTCATCTCAAATGCTGGCTCTGCCACTTACTAACTTAAGCCAGTTACTTATCCTCTCTATGGTCCAGTATCCTCAACTATCAAATGAGGATTATAATCAACATTACCTGTTCAGGGTTTTGTAAAAACTGAATGAGCTAATGCATTTAAAACCCTTAAAACACTGCTTGACGCATAGTTTTTGCTACATCATCATCAGTATTAACACCACAATTATTACTACAACTACTATAATCACACCCTGGCCCAGATTTTTATTGTACAGGCTCAAGCCCAACATCTTTATAAATAGCTGCTTCCCATTCATTACCTATGTCAGGCTACCCTTTAGCTGGAAGGAACAGATGAGAACAATCTATCTACCACATTTGATCCTTCCTGAAGAAAGATGGATGGTGAAAACACAATCGGGTCCATAAAAACTCTGCACAAATCAACTCGAGTTAAGAGAGAGGAACATTAGCAAGGGTATCATAGTTAACAAAAAAGTCTACCCTGGTCTTTCCTCAGGGCCTCAAGCCTTTGCATTTCAAAGACAGAAAAATCTAGTAGCAAGAAATAGAAAGAGCCCTGAGAACAAACACCTGGGAAAAGTCAGCTTTCTATGATCAGGGCTTCTTTCCATTCCTTATCTTGCATCAAGAGACAATAAGTGGAAAATAATTCAGGTAGAGGGATAATCTCTATCAGTGACCAAGGAAAACCAAAATAGATCTGGATGGACTCACTCTTCAA
Organism: Phocoena sinus; assembly: GCF_008692025.1. NCBI lineage: Eukaryota > Metazoa > Chordata > Mammalia > Artiodactyla > Phocoenidae > Phocoena > Phocoena sinus. The sequence goes on from NC_045768.1 coordinate 70,051,344, forward strand.
ACTGATACAGATACCACTGCCTGCTCCCCTCCAATCATTCTGGCCTAGAGCTGGCTGTAAAAAGAAAAGGAAACTGCAGGAAGGAAGCCAAAAAGAGGACCACAAGAGCAGCTCTGGAGAACATGGGCTGGCAGGTGTATGGCTACAGACAGCTGATTTCACTGACTGCAACACCCCCTCCACTCACACCCCGCCCCCAAAATCACATCTTTAGGAAAGCAAGGCGTTTTTAAACAAATAATTTGCCATAATAAATGTGACCCTGTATTTGGCCTTGAGGAAGCACCTTTCTGAACCGAACTGCCATAAACCTACCTTATTAATTGCAATAAACTTAAACGTAACTTACACCTAATGCAAACCAACATCCTCGGCTGCCAGGTGGAAGAACAGGCTCTCAGCAATTCAACAGCACCCAGGAGTATTAGAATCATCTAGGCTGTTTGTCTGAAATACAGATTCCGGGAGCCCCCAGCCAGTATGGCTCAGTCTGTAGTGAAGCTCAAGAATCTGCATTTTTAAACAAACTTCCAGAGAATTCCTGAGTACATACACTACAGTTTTACAACCACTGCCTGAAGGACAACCCTGGAATATCACTCAGTAAATGCATTTCATATTCACTTTGCCCACTTTGAGAAACTCAGACGTGCTGGTGTCATTTTCATCAGTGAGCTCTGGCTCCCCAAGGCTAGAACCAGGACTGCAAACTGCTTTGGGTTGGAAACATTCCGAGCTTGCAAACAGAGAGGAAGGGGAGAGCATCTTCCTCAGAGCTTCACAATCCTAGCGAAGAGTCCCAATTGGCCTGGCTTGGATGATGGGACCACACTGCTTGTCTTCCTGCTAAAAGGCTGAAGGGTGAGAGTGGGTGGAGGCACTGAGTTTAGTTTATCCTGTCCTGAGTCCACTGCATGGCCAAGATCCCTGTAGCAGAAAAAGGGGGCTCCATGCAGATGTGGCCCCTAGGGAATCATTCCTGATTAGGCAGTTTCCCTAATTTGTGTCTATTATAAAAAAGTTTATATAAAAATAAAAGTTATTATACTTTATTTATGACTCCATTTTAAAATACTGACATAAATACAAGTATTCTGGAATATTTGTGTTCCTGAAGCAAGCAGTAAAGGATGCTGGTTCCTACTCCTTAAAGACGGATGTTCCAGTACTTTTAAAAGATGAGACCCTTTTAACTTCTGTTATGAAAAAGCAACATAAAATAAACCAAGCTCTGGTTAACTGGTTGAAGTGTGCGGTGTTCAAGTTAACATTCCAGTTTCCAAGCTGCTTTTATCGAAAAATGCCTCGGGGGGTTTCTACATCAGAGCAGGGGAAGGAAGACGTACTCTGATAGGGTGAAAACCCTCTTCATTTTGGCAATCCATCTGAACTTATCTGACTCTCCCCTCCAAATAAATTGCTGGTTTTCTTTGATGGGGGATATTCATTTCAAAGTCTCTTAGAGGGGCGGCACAGAGGCATGGTGAGGCCTGGCCAGAAGAAACCTGACTATTACGGAACCTTTTGCCAAATCACTTTGCACCTTTGAAATGAGTCACATTTCGTCCTTCAATTTGAGTGTCTCCTCCACCTGATTCATGTAGGATAAAGTACTATCAAATTTTGGATATCTGTTATGACCACTGCCTGAAGGAGTATAAAACACATATTTATGGGGCAGTCATTCATGAATGTTTGATACTACATTAACTCCCTCAAGAAGTTGTGGAAAAGAGAAAAACTGACTTTCTGCCAAATACAAAGGTTTTGTAGCAGCAAGAGTACCAATTTGGACTCAGGTGACTGGGTTCTTAACCCTACTCATATGCTAACCAAGCTAACTAGTCATTTTACTTTGGGTGAAGCCAGGTAAACTCCCTGTGCCCTTGGTTTCATCGAATATAAAATGAGTCAGAAGACATGATTTCTGAGAGCTCTCACTTTATGACCCTGTACTTTTCAAAAAGTCTCAGGTCTTGCTCTCTATACCAACAAAGATGAAGCATATTGTAAGATTTTGGTACAAATTCATTACTGTCTGCCTGCTCCCGCTGTGGGTTCTGGAATTATAAGGCTGGGAAAGAGCAAAATAATAGCTGCCATGCACAAGGTGGGGGAAAGAAAAACAAAAGCAAAAACAAGAATAACATCTTGTTTGGATACCCAGGCACCAGATCTTTTTGAATATGTGCAAGAAGAAGGTATGCAGCCATTTAAAAAAAATAAAAAGCCACAACTGCTTTTTGGAAGATGCTCTATATGAAAATTTGCAAAAGAGAAAAAGTGATATATTTAAACATACTAAGCATGATTTACACCAACTATACTATCACTTATTCAACAAATATTTACTGAACACACTTTATGGGCCAAGAGCTGGGAACAGAGTGGAAAACAAGACAGAAACAGTTCCTGTTTTTTGGAGCCAGATAATAGCAGGAGAGCCAGGTTAACAAAAATTAAAGAATTAATTATTACAAATGTGTTGGCTACTGCACCAGAGAAGAATGTAAAGGGTGTGCCCAGAAAATCTAATAGTGTAAGAAGCTGAGTCTAGAGTCCTGAAGACTTTCCCCAGGGAATAATAATTTATCTAAGATGTAAGGGGTTGTGGAGATACTACATGCTAACAGGAAAGAACATTCCAAACACAGAGAATAACCTTAGAATCAATCAAATTTTACTTCTACAGAGCCAAGTTCCAATCTCGGCTCTGCCCTCCAGATTTAACCCTACCGATGAGAGCTACTTTACTTAAAAAAAAAAAAAAAAAAAATTAGTTCTATAAATGAAGGCTGTTCAGACAACTTGGATACACTGTTGAATTTAAAAACTGGAAAACAAAGGGAGCAGGGAATTTGCATCTACTTTAGATAAACCAAACACTACCTTAAAAATTACACTCATTGTGGGACTTCCCTGGTGGCAGAGTGGTTAAGAATCCGCCTGCCAATGCAAGGGACACAGGTTCGAGCCCTGGTCCGGGAAGATCTCACGTGCTGCAGAGCAACTAAGCCCGTGCGCCACAACTACTGAGCCTGCGCTCTAGAGCCCACAAGCCACAACTACTAAGCCTTAGTGCCACAACTACTAAAGCCTGCGTGCCTAGAGCCCGTGCTCCACAACAAGAGAAGCCACCACAATGAGAAACCTACACACCGCAATGAAGAAAGTAGCACCCCGCTGGCCGCAACTAGAGAAAGCCCGCGCACAGCAACTAAGACCCAACGCAACCAAAAATAAATAAATAAATTTTTAATAAATAAATAAAAGCCACCCAGTCTGTGTTTAAAAAAAAAAAAATTATACTCATTGTGACCAGGACAGAGCACATATAAAGAGTCACTAAAAGAAAGGGGGAAATCATTGGCACACATATATTCTTTTTGCTCTGTGAAAAATAACCATCAGGACACTCAAACTCTTACTTCTGAAGACTATCCCCAAAACAATTAATCTCAAAATAAATTAGTATAATTAAAAGTTTTCTGATTAAGAGAAAACTCCAGTCCTTTCCAGAGACCACCTGGGCAGCCTCAGAACTAGTATTCTTCTGTGTTAATGATTCCTGGTTTTAATCATCGTCTTTATGAAAAACAAATAATCACTGCATTCCAGTTGACAATTCGTGTTCCAAGTTTCCTTTCCAAAGCCATCTTTAAAGTCCAAGGCAAATAAAAACCACGATACATAGTTGCTTACAGAACTGACAAGGACTCCTTTACTCCAACAGACCTGGTTGGCATCAATGATTCAAGCACATTATGAAAATCTCCACACCACTCAAAAAATTTTTAAGTACAGAACTGAAGTTTACATCCACAAATCTGTTTGATCTCTGCAGTTGCAAAACCATATGGCACACAGAGAAAAACAAATTATCTCTGCTTATGAAATAAGAACCTTCTGTAGGCTTTGGGACAGACCAACAGCTACAATCGTCCTACTTGCTGCATATCACTATAATTAACTCTCTCTGATCCTTTTGAAGAATTGAGAGTTTTGTTTCATGTTTGTCTGTTGTGGGAGGAGGGTGATTAGAGTCAAGAAGGACAGTGGATCGCCACTGGGAGATGGGGAGAATACTAAGAGTAACCTCAGACACAAGAATTTCAATATTCTCTTTCTACAAATATTTTATAGGTAATATTTTTGTGCTTTATTTAATCACATTTATTATTGAGGAAATATACAAAGCCACGCATGTCAACATTTATGATGTAGTACTGAGAGATGTGCTGGTAAAAAGGCCTATGTCCTTATACTAAATGATTCTATCATTTCCAGAATAAAACCAGTTTCATAATCAGTGTAATTCCCCACTCAGCGACTACATAGAAACAACAGCAAAAATATGACCTGACAAATGAAATTAAGCAATTTAAAATGTGGTTAAAATTTGCCGTCTCTGCTTCCATTCCTGCCACTAGCTCCCACCACCGCAACTACCATTTACAAAATAAAAGCTTAAAAATAATTTACACTTCCAAAAGCAAAAGGCATCTCTAAAGTAGTGAGCAAGGGGATTTAAAATCTGATCTGACACTAACAGGATTTAAGAAGCTACTTCATAAACATAAACAGCCAACCAACGGGACTCTTAGAACCAGCAAAGACAGTTTCAGAGACAATTTGGTTAAACAGATCCAGAAATGAAATAAAAGAAAATGCAAGTGAAGAGTGACAACAAAAAAAAGGACAAAATATTTTTAAAGACAGCAGGATCACCTCTCGTGGATACACATGCGATTTTATATAGAAAGTGTATTTAGGGAATGACTGGGTATAATTTGGATTCCCCAAGAGAAGACACTATTCTTAAGAATAACGACCTGGCAGCCCTGCCTATCTTTCCACTTGGAGGGATTGGAATTGTGAAAGCACTTCCCTAACACTTGATGTGATAGAACAGGTGACGCAGTAGGTTCTCCTCAGAAGGGCTGGCTTTGGGTCATAACTAGTGGGAGTTGTGGGATCTCCAAAACCCTGGGTCACCGAAGCACTCCTGGCAGTTTGTCTTTATTTTACTCATACTGCACCCAACCCAACACCTTTCAGCAACACCCCATCCCACTGCCACCAAATCACAGCAGAGCCCGGCTGGCATGAGAGCTGGGATCCCAAGGACCTGGGGTGGAGGGGCACAACAGCCTGTCAGAGCTATCAGGCAGGCTGGGGAATGTTCCCAAGAACCAGACTAGGCAAGGTTCAAGGGAGAAACTTTATCTCTTATGCTCTGATCACCTCCAAATTTGAATACCTTTAAAGCATACAGACTGCAAGTACAGTCCTGGGAACATCAATAACATGTCACCAGGTAACAACATTAATGGGTTTACCTGGAATTCAATCTGCTTATTTCTAAACACCCTTATACATTTTTTTTTTTTTAAAGAATCACTTTCTATATGGAGGTGAACTACAATGGAGAATACCTTTTATTCATTCACTATCTAACCTTGCTGTGCCCAAGCCGGATCCCTACTGAGGTGGGGATGGCATCCCATATTTGGCAGCTAATAGTTGAAGACAGTCTATTCCTTTCCTTTTGGTTGACAGTTTATTCAGATAAGCCATTCTAAATACATTTCTGGATTCCTTCTGTGTCAGGGAGAGAAACAGCCCAATAAAAGACCACAGGGACGTCCAGAATATGCAACATCGCTACCTACTCAAGAATAACCACAGCTTTCCTGCCTTCCTGATGAAACTTCTAATTCATCCCACAACCTAAAGCTTCTCAGCTGGATTAGAAAGCCCATTGTTTTATTCCCTTTCCCCTTTAGTGAAGGCCTTGTCTACACCTCTTGGCTACAGACAGAGAGAACAAAGGGCAGTCAGACCTATAGATTTCTGTACTTGACCTTCTTTATGTGGTAAAGATGCTGGTGTCCAAAACTGAATAAGAAAAAGGAATGTGAGTTGCAGGAATGACAAATAGAACCTACAAAAGAAGAAAAAGAACCAGCCAGAAGTTCTTTGTTACCTAACTTAGGATGTAACAAAAAAACAGATGACTTTTCAAAATAAATAAATAAATAAGTGAAAGAATCTAGGCAGGACAGAAATTCACTGGGCATGGAAACTCCATCCACAGCATTACATTTTTTTTTTTTTTTTTTTACAGTCTCATGTTGGCGTTTTCTTGTTTTGAAAAATGAGACACCGACTGATACACTTAGCCAAATATTCTGATCTGTCATCATTCTAAATATAGGGGCCCATCTTTCGGCAAACAAATTAGCAGGTAATTATCGTCACTGAATGCTCACCCTTCCCTGGAAGCTCTACAAATATAATCAGGACTGGCAGCTACTGAGCTTAAAACTTAAAATATCAGTAACTTCACTGGAGCCACAATGCAAAAGTCCAGAGTATCAATCAGAAGGAGGGTGTTAGGAAAAGTTTTATGCGCTGAAATTTTCCAGGGGAGGGAAAATAAGAAAACACCCCCTTTATTTTGATCATGGAGAAAAGAAAAATGGATCTTAGACAATGAATGACTCCAATATTTTTTTAAGCATGTCTAGGGATGAGCAGCCCCAACTTTGAGAAAACTGCAAACTGCAAGGAAAAACAGCCCTCCTCTCTAGTCTCCCCTACTAAGAGCAATGCAGAGCACATAAGCTTCCCAATACAGTAAGAGCTACAAAGCTAGCTACAGCCTCCAGGACTCAGAAATGACTCATGCCGTCTCCAAGACTCTGATTTAAACAACAATCATTTTCTGAGGGCAAAAGGGGAGTAAAGTTCTTAAATCATTTAATTCTGCCAATTAGTTCCGCAACTATGGCGTTAAAGAACTATGGATATTTATCCACTGGAAGTGGATCAAAAAGTGGGCTCTCTTAATGCCTATTAAATAGTGCTGATTTTCAAGCATCACTGACCAAGGTCAAATCTGAACCAATGTGAAAGCCTCCACACTTCCCCATCACTAATCCCTTGAGCCATCCACTCTTCCAAAAGGCAAATGTTTTGTAGGAAGGGGAAGAAATACCACACAGTATGTGCAGGCACTTAATATGACTGCTTTCTACACTAAACTCAGCTCACAAGCCTACCATTTATCTATGGTTAAAGAATGAAAACACCCTGCAAACCTCCAGAAATGATATCACTACAGTATTGACAAGAACAGAGAATCAAAGAATTAAGTGCTTTATTCCACATAAATTAGGTAAAAATCCTGGGGGGTATTGACTGACCATGTATTTTTTTCTGGGTATGTAGTTTTCTCCCATCAACTGGAAAAATAAAAGGATACCCCCTTGAGCATGTGTTTCCAATTAACAAGATTATCTTCTGCAAGTGTGCTGCTGATCAAACTGCACAATGATCAAGTTTAGGTTCCACTGGGTTATCCGCTATGCTTAGAAAAAGTGGGGTTCAGGAGCTGGGAGAGATGAGTTTAAAAAAACACCACCACTGTGAGTTGTAACTGTGCCCTCCTGGGGCAGAAGACCTGAGAATTAACTTACCAATTCATTGCCCAAAAGCTTTTCCCAAAAGGGAAAGCTTCCAGAGTGCCCCAATTGACCTGAGAACCTAATTGTTCACTTCCTTTATAGGGCAACTGCCATAAAGACCACACCGGCCACCCTCCCAATCTAATATACACTGCAGGGTAAGCGTCAACTTAATGTTATATTCCTATTGAAACAAAGTTAACCACAGTCCAGTTTAATTGTTTGCCTCTAATCATGAGTTTTAATAAACCTAATCACCAATTATGGCACCTTTTCAAAAGTACTGAATATATTTAAAATATATTCAAGCACATACATTCCAAGTCCCCAAAGAAAATACAATTGCATGCTACCTCCCCACTCCCCAGGAAGGAAAAGCTGTAGTGCCTAGAGACCTGGTGTGAGCTAGTCACTGTTGAAACTCTACATGAAAAGCCTTCTCCCTAACCCTGCACTTTTCCTCCTCCTACTCAAGGTGGAAAAAAATGTTTCAAAAAATGTTCCTTGGCCCCTGTACTCCATGGAACTAATCACTTTCCCCACTGTTGTTTTTGTATGTTTTTTTGTAACTAACACAGCAGCATCTCCTCTTTAATTGCCTGAATAGTATATGCTTCTAACAGGTTCAAATATTACCTAGACATCTACAATTAAAAACAGGTCCACTCTCTCCTCCCTCCAACCCCTGCTAACCATTTGATATGTATCCTTCCAGCCCAGTTCTATGCTTAAACATGTACATGCTTATCAGTTTATAGATCTGTCACATCTAACAAACTATGCACTCCATGAGAGCATGAACTGCCTTACTTATCCAGTGCCTGGCACACTGCTGGTACAAATAGGTGCTCACTAAATATTTAATCAACCAATGATTAAAGTTAAAGCAATAGAGGAGCAGGAATCTACAAGAGTCCTGATGGGGGCTCCAGAGGCAAGAGGAAATAGATGTCAGTATCCTTACATGTGCCTATGTCCATGCCCACGTGCAATTTGGAAAGGGGGAAAGGAACAGATAGCATCTGGACCTGTGCCTCCAGGTGGTAAACCAAATGACCAACGGTTAGCCAATACAGGGACACTGAGGCACAGCAGCACGTCCAGATGTCTTTTGTGAAACATATCCAGAGCAATTTGGGATTCTGGAAGGCTGCTCTGTCCCTGATCTGAAGGGCTCTCCTACTGCCTTAAAGGCACCACCCAGGCCCTATAGGGTTCCCAAGGCATCAAACTTTCCTAGGAATAGGACATTCGTGGGTTACAAACTGTGTCTGAACTGGGTTTGAAAATGTATAAACTTCTTAGGGAAAAAAAGGAGTTCCAGAAGCACCCACAAGAACAAAAGAAAATGTTACCATTCAAAGGCCAAGAAAAAGCTATTTACGATGTTAAAACAGAGGGTTAAAGCATTAAAATTAGGGTGGGTCTCTTTTCTCCAAGCATCTAAACTTATGGGCTTCCATAACCAAAAGAGCTAGAAGTAGTATTCTACTCAGTAAAATTGTTTAACATAAGTTATTTAACCAATTAATATACAATTCAATAGTAGGAATTGTTTAACTTTGCTAAACTTTTTTAAAAAGGTTAATAGCCTTGCTAATTGCAATCTCAAATTATCAAAGTTGCCAACTGATAGCCACCCCAAATAATAATGAGCTTAAACATAAAATGGCATAGTTAGCTACTCTATGTCAAACTCTGTTTTAGCAAATCTTCATATTTGAGCACTGAAATTAGAATTAATTAATTCATCTTTACCAGTTCACCTTTTCCTTGCCAGGTTTCCAGAGAGCATAACTTTAAGAATTCACTGGACAGAAGAAACGTTACACAACTTGGTCAATAAAATAGGCCTGACCACATTATCATCATTACCCAGATTTATAAAATGGACCCAGTGACCAAGACATTGGGTACATGTCCAATAGTAACATATATTTTGAAATGAGCAAATTGGCTCATACACTAACCAAGCAAGCCTTCAGTTCAGTCGAGAATGGCTATATAGACTAACACTTGGCTTCTAACTCTGAAAGCTCCAGAGTTCAGAAAAAAAAAAAGAAAGAAAGAAGAGGAAAGAAAGGCCCACGTTTCAAGAACTCTTCCCAACCCCACATCCCTCAACTCCATCCAGGAAAATCTCCCACCTCCACCCCCTACCTAGAGCTGCCTCTGGGGACAAATGAGATGTTGACTTGGAATCCTGGTTCTATAGCTACTCAACAATTCCAAATTAATGAAAAATCAACTAACAGAACCCCTAAGCTAAGAAGAATTAAATACAGCGGCCAGAGATACTTGAATATGCCCTAAAGTATCAGAGGCACGTGGGGTCACGTGGAGGTGGCGGTGGGGAGTAGAACTGTGATCGATCACATATTAAAAGCATACCTACAGGCTGTCATACAGAGCGAAGCAAGTCAGAAAGAGAAAAACAAACACTGCATGCTAACACATATGTATGGAATCTAAAAAAAAAAAATGGTTCTGAAGAACCTAGGGGCAGAACAGGAATAAAGACTCAGACGTAGAGGATGGACTTGAGGACACGGGGAGGGGGAAGGGGAAGCTGGGATGAAGTGAGAGAGTGGCATGGACAATATATACACTACCAAATGTAAAACAGATAGCTAGTGGGAAGCAGCCGCATAGCACAAGGAGATCAGCTCGGGGGCTTTGAGACCACCTAGAGGGGTGGAATAGGGAGGGTGGGAGGGAGGCGCAAGAGGGAGGGGATATGGGGATATTATGTATGCATATGGCTGACTCACTTTATTATAAAGCAGAAACTAACACACCATTGTAAAGCAATTACACTCCAATAAAGATGTTAAAAAAAAAAGCATCTGCCACTGAGATATTTATGGGTTAAATGATGAGATGGCTAGGAATGAATTCAAAATAAATCCATTCAGAGAAAGGGGGAAAAGGAAGCTGGGTGATGGTACTGATGACACAAGAAGGTGAGGTTAAGTAGTGAATACTATTATTATACAATTCTCTCTGCTTTTCTGAATATCTTTAAATTTCCATAATAAAAAGCGAGGGAGGGGCACAAAAGTATGTACATACAGTAAAATGCTAATACTAACGACCCCTCGGAGGGATTCTGGATTATTTTATTTTCTTCTGTGAGCTTTTCAACAAAAATAATACCCACTCTGTGTTCAGAAGTAAATATTTACTATTAGCCTGATGATTGCTAAAACATTTCTGGTGAAGAATGATGCTCTCATCTGGATGCCTGTAGAAGCCACTCCTGTCACAGTAAACCAAGCTGTATGTAGCAAGGTCCAAATTTAAGAGAAAACCATTGTGCTCTGAGGCACACACACACAGAAATCCACATAAACAAAGTTTCAAGCAAGAATGTAATAAGTACAGAATGAAAAGAATCTGACAAAAATAGCCCAATAGAAAGTAAAACAAATTAATTCCTTTTCCTGAAGGGCAAATATCATCTGTTTAAAAAGGTTTATTTTTCCCTTTCAGCTAAAGTTGATTGAGCCCTTGCTATGTACAAATAATTTGACTGTACTCTCACCCAATCCTCATTAATAACCCTAAGAGGAAGTACAAGTAGTATGCCCATTTCAGAAATGAAGAAACTGAGATTTAGAGAGTTTAAACAGAGTGGAGTTGGAGTAGTGATTTCAACCAAGAATGTGATCACATCTTTGTCTTCAGGATGTCTGAGAGAAAAACAGGAGAGGAAACTCCCAGGTAGAAAGAGAAATCAATCTACTTCAAAAAATTCCCAAAGTAAAATGATCCAGAGCCTGGACCCTATGTAAGAGTAGCGTTTACATTCCTTCTGTCCATCCTCAAGACCAAGGGGGGGAAAATGATTGTAAAAGGGATACATCAAGAAGAATTAAAAGTTCCATAAACTGATACACAAGCTGATGATTACAACCTGTAATAAAACTTCAGTAAACCAGCGGTATGGGAAACTCAGTGGCGCCCTCAGTGTTCAGAACACTCAGTTTCAGAAATAGATTTTGAAGTAAAGAGACAATTTCAAATCCCAGCTTCTCAGTTTACAAGTTCCATGACCCTAGGCATGTCATCATTTAGCCACTTCCAATCTCACTTTGGTCCCTATTAGTGGCGCTAACAATACCTATTTATATGGTATTTATATGTAAAGATCAACCATAGCAGAGTGCTTATGTGCCTAGCACTGTGTTATTCACAACCCCCCTAAAGAAACCACTGTCATTCCCATTTTACTAAAAGTGAACCTTAGAGTAGCCAGGTAGCTTGCTCAAAGTAACTGCTAATAAGCAAAAACTGTCTTTTAGATCCCAAAAGCCCCCATGGGCTGGCTGTTGCAGGCATCAGGACACAGTGTCGATCCTTGTAAAACAGGCTCACTCCCTCAATACAAGTAGTAAGTCCACCCTGAATAGCAAGCATCTATGCTCCCAAATTAACACCCAAACAAAACAGTTACCAGGAAATCTTAAGACTTTTCAAAGTCTAGAGATGTCAGGAAGATTATAGAGCGGATTTCCTACAACATATTTAAAACTGTACTTGGATGTTATGAAAAATGTACAAGCTGATGAAAACAACCTATAATGAAACTTCGGCAAAGCAGTGCTATGGGAAACTCAGCAGCGTCCTCAGTATTCAGAACACCCAGTTTCAGAAAGAGATTTGGAGTAAAGAGACAATTTCAAGTCCCAGCTTCTCGGTTTACAAGCTCCATGACCCTAGGCATGTCATCATTTAGCCACTTCCAATCTCACTTTTGGTCCCTATTAGTGGCGCTAACAATACCTATTTATATGTAAAGCGCCTAACTCAGTGCTTGGCTCTCAACACGAAGCAGAAGCTCAGTAAAGGCTTCATCCCCACATAATGCGCTGTGGTCGGTACCAGCCAGCATTCTTCCTCCTCAGTAACCCCAAGGGAAAAATGAACCCTCAGCTCCCCATTTGTGGATCAAAGTAATGCCCCCAGCTGGCCCAAACTACTGCCCCTCCCCTCTCATAACACAATAACATCTTTATAGCAAAGATCCTCAAATTGTGGGGATTTAGTTCAGTAACTCTCTTATTTTGCAATACTATAATTTTACTTTATTGGACTTTCAGATGGGCTTTGTTTGGCATTTCATTATTTCAGAGCCAACTTCCCACTTAAAATTCTAGACCTTGGCTTTGATAATAGAATATGAAAAATGCCAGGACATTATATCTGTCCAAGGGACAAAAACTCTGTGAGCAGCCAGAGATTGCTTTATTTGTTTATACAGTGACAACAGTCAGAATTCCAAAGAATCAAGTCATAGAATCTTAATTTTCTCCCTTACTAGCTTTTTCTGCCTTACTAGCTTGGTAGTAATAAAAAGCAACTGAGTACTCAAAATATTTTGCTTTTTCAATTTTGTATTTTGTTATTCTAATGCTTACTATAAATGCTTATAAGAGTAAAATAAGGCTAAACACTACATTTTCAAATGAACATATAAAAATTATTTCTCCTACATCCATCACTGTTTTAACAATATTTCAAGCTAATTACTTCAAACTGTTTTTGTTTAAATAAGATTTTTGGAATGTCTATGACAACAAAACAGATTTAGATGTATGCATATTTATGACATGAGGGCAAAAAGGAATTCTGAATCCTTAAGAATTTCTTAGTTTGTTGTTTTTGTCAGTGTGATACAGAAATTAAACATTTAAGCAAAAATTTAAAGCCCAAGGCCTGCTTTAATGAACAACACTTAAAAAAAAAGTTTACATCTCAAATTAATTGGCAATTCTAGGAATTCCAAGCAATACTGATTGTTCTCCTTTAAAAGGCAGCCCCTTCCCCAAAAAACATACTGGTCTCAATCCACAGCCAACAAATTCCATACTTTTTACTCCTTTTGACTCTCACTTCCCACTTAGAAAAGGCTGGGTTAAAGACTAAATAGACTCTGACCTTTAAGTGTAACTTGCAAAAGCCATAGCCTGAAGATGAGTCATACAGAGACTTTGTAAACTAACTACACAATTGCTAGACTGTATAACATACAAAGAAGCTACGAGTAAAAGTACTCACTGAAAATAGAACGACATGCCTTTGTAGTACAGAAACATGCTCATTCACACAAACAAAACCAGGACCACCACTCATACACACATACACATCACCCCTTAGCAAACAAAGATGTATTTTCATATAGTGCTATTGAACTTCGTAAAGGAGTATTTTATTTAAGTCTTATGAACTCAGGTGAGTTTACAACTCCGAGATTTCTCATTCCACTTATTAGCTTCAGGAACAAAGAAAATATCTGACCTACCTTTGTATTATCTGAAAGAAAATTAAAATAAGAAAACCTCTTCCAGCTCAAAGTGTTTTCTCCATGAATAGATACAATCTCTCCTTTAAAAAGCATACTCCTGCATACAAAAAGAAGTACCTCCAGGCTACTACCTAAAGAAACCATCTGGTTTGTTCTCCTGTTGATCTTTTCATGTTGCCCACCGAGTTTGAAAACTAGGTCAGAGTAAAAGAGGATTTTTTTAAAACTACTTAAACATGATACAAATAACAGTACTAAAATGGAGATAAATAGAAGAAGACCTAGAAAAGAAGTTAGAAGAAATTCAAATAAATTTCATTTTTTAAACTGGCTAAAAACAAAGCTAAAATTAGCTAAATGTGACCTGAAATATAAATTATAGAATGTGACATAATTTAAGAGGACTAAACCAAACAGGTTAGGTGTTTGTCCATCTTAAGTCTCGCCTTGGTAAACTGGAATGAAGTTGCTACATCCAAAAGTATTTTTGAAAAACGGGGCTATAATAACAATAATGTTAATAGTAATTAATTATTGAACTATTTTATGCATGACACCAATCATCTATCTCATTTAATCGTCGTCAAAACCCAAAACTATAAATTTTCCCATTTCACAGAAGAGAAACTGAGATACAGAGAAGTTAAGTTACTTGCCCAAGGACAAAATATTTTTGCCTTTTTTTTTTGACAGAACTGAGTGGGATAGGAAGAATATTGATTCATTTAATGTCAGTGCTCTTAAACTGAAAATCAAAACCACCTGGAGGGGTTTGTTAAAATGCAGATGGCGGGTTGCTGAGCACCACCCCCAGGGTCTCTGATTCAATAGGTTTGAGATGAAGCCCAGGAATTTGCATTTCTAACAAGCTCCCAGGTGATGCTGCTGCTGGGGACCCCATTTAGAGACCCACTGCTTATACTAATCACAATGAGATACACTAAACATTTAGAGATGCAATAAAAGAATGATAAATTAGGTACAACTGAACCTAAGTCCAGTGTCTGAATTTTCAAATTATTTGATTTATACACATTTTGAAGAACAAGAGTTCTGTGAGAAGTCGCTATGGTAAAGTATTGTATTTTATACCAGGATTAATTCTGTAACACTGCCCAATGTCTATTATTTTGACCCACAACAATCCAAAGAAACATTAACTCTTTCTACTTGTCTCTTCCAAAATTACATTCTGCTCCTTATAGTGACTTATCCCCATGTTTGATGTATTTAATAACCCAGTTAGAACAATAGTAGGGCAAAAATTTCAAACTTTCTCCCCTCTTCCACATTTTAAAGACCTTGAATGTTCAGACACACAAAAGCATCACAAAGTAGGACAGAACAGTAACATAAATATTTAAACAACACTAATATATTCATGTAGAATTGAACTCTAAGGCTTTCAAAGTATGGAATAATCAAGTTTGGTCCAGGAGTATTACAATTTGTCCATATCTTTCCAGAAGTTACTGACCTGGAGGAATGACCTCAAGAGAAAATAAAATAAAATAAAACAACATATCCTCAATATCTTGTAATAACCTATAATGGAAAAGAATCTGAAAAGGAATATGTATGTGTGTGTATAACTGAATCACTTTGCTGTACACTTGAAACTAACACAACGTTGTAAATTGACTACACTTCGATTTCACGCAGTGAAATTATCTCAGCAAGACAAATAGCCCCAGGTTCAGTGAAGATTCTCACTGGCCCAATCTTTGACTTCTATACCAATAAGTTAGTAACCACTTGGGCAACTACTGCACGCTTGTTCATTCACATCTATTCTAGCCCCTTTATTGCACAAGAAGGGACAGCAAGAGAATAAAGACCACATTACCAGAGCTTCTGCCAGACGCAACCATGACAGATCGGAAAGGAAGAGGTAGCACTATCAGGCAGGGCTGTGCTTCTGAGGCTGAAGTCCTGGTATTTGGTCCCCACCTTCAAACCCAACAGCCAACACCCACATCATTTTGCCAGCTAGGCTATGAGGTCCTGACCCCTGCTACTATAAGATGGGAGGCTGCTTGACTGTTCAGCTTTTTGATTACAGCACAGGTAGCAGTTTCCCTGGCTAGCCAGTTCTACAGTGTTATTCTGGGAGTCATTCTTAGAAACTCAACCCAGAGCCTGCTCTTCCAGCTCCTCCAAGATACATGAAGGACCTAATTTCCTATACCAAATCCCTCCCTGCTAAAACTGGCTGGAGTGGTATGGTTTCAACAGGTTTCAACAGGTCAATGCCACTAAACAGAAAAGGATTCCTTTTAAATTCTTATCACTCGTGAAAGGAAATACTCCATAGCAAGGGGAATTAGTAGAATCGAGCACAAAAGAAGAGACAGACAACAATCTGAAAGACCTGGATTCTACTCTAGACTCTTCCACTGACCTTCACTAAATAGGAATTTAAGAACTGCTAGATGAAGTAAAAATAAATCTAGGTAAATCATCCCTTCCCTGGTCATATCTGGCACAAAATGTGTGCTCAAAATTTCTGAATCACTCTGAGATAAGGTTTGTTCTAAATATTACAAGAGCATAATGAAAAAAAATGATTGATTAATAATCCGGGCCTCAGATTCACTATCTGAAAATGGGAAACCTATCAAAGAAAAAATGACAGATAAAGGACACTATGCTGTCCAGTACAGCAGCTACCAGCCACATGTGGCCATGGTGCGCTTGCAACGTGACTAGTGCAACTGAGGAACTGCATTTTTTATTTTACTTTACTTAATTTAAATTTTTAAAATATAACTGATCAATTACCAAGAAACTTGAATATATCTGGAACAATTCGAGTATACTAATCTACTTTTTTAACTGCCTATTTTGTGAAATCTAAACACACGCCAGATTTCGAAGACTCAGTATGAAAAAATGTAAAATACCTTAGTGATTGTTTACATTGACTGCAAATTGAATGATAATATTTTGGATATACTAGGTTAAACAAATTATATTTTAACAAATTAACTTTACCTGTTTCTACTTTTTTTAAAAATGTAGCTACTAGAGAACTTAAAATTACAACCATGGCTTGCCTTCTATTTCTATTGGGCAGTGCTACCTCAAGGGATGTAAAACGTTTAACAGTTTTTGAAAACAGGGTTAAGAATAAGGATAAATCAAATTAGCATCATGGAGAAACAAGAGGAAACAGGCTTCTATAAAGAGCCATGAGGAGACTTAAAAAGCATCTCTCCAAATCAGACTTTTAAGTACCCTAGTAATTTATGCGCAAGAATCCTGACTTTTGAAAGAATACATATAAATAAATCTTTTTAAAAGAAACGTTTAGCAGAGAGCTGACGAGAGCCATTATGGGGGTACACAAAGTTAATATTCTATGAAATAGCAAAATATGAAAGGTATGAGGAAATGTAGTCTTGTGGTTAGAGCGAAAGAGCTTTCTTCTAACCCTACTCTTTTTCCCCACGACTAAGTCCAAAGTCAAGTTAGGGACACAGAGGGGAAACTAGACAGGACAGCGTAGGTGTGAAGCAGGCCTCCAGCCTGCTGACCCTCAGAGGTCAGAGTGGAACACCTAGGGAGGGAAAAGGAAGTTTTGTTTTCTTCAGGGAAGGGTCAGGTATGGGGTAAATACAACTTACATGCAGGCCCCAGGTAGCTTCTTCTATGTACAACTAATTAAATCTCACCAGACTTGTGTGAGGCAAATAGGGAGCAATGCGGTCCTATCCCAGTTATACAAATGAGGCCCCCAAAAAGCAAGCCCTTGCTCGTTGTCACCTTAGCGAGACCCAAGTGCTCTGGGTTAGCTACCACAGTCTCACAACATAAAGAGACTACCCAGCTCAGTCATTAACATGCACACAACTCCAGCCTTGCTAATGGTCCTAAAGACAGTGCCACCCACTTCCTTCTTACTCTCTTTCTTCCCTGTGAGCATTTAACAAGTCCTTAAAACAAACAAAAAGGTCAAATCTCTTCTCTCCATTTATGGAAGTTATTAACCAAAGCAAATCCATCGCGGTTAACTAGACAGTGACAAGAGTTACATCTAACACCTTGCCTTTAGTTAACACTTTTTTTTTTCCAGCTCAGTTTAGAACTCAAAACCAATCGCTTGACAAATACCCTTCCACAGACATACCACCACTCTTTTCAGTCCTGAATAAATTCAAATTGGGACCCACCACTGTAAAGCTACAAACCTTCATAAGACAAGTTCTTGGGTTCTCTTAGGACAGCTTTTTAATCCATTTGCTTTGAGCAGTTTTATCCAGAACACTCAGTATATAATGACTAGTCCTACAGATGACCAAGGTTGCAACCAAAAAGCAGTCAGGGATGGAATGACTTGAAATACAATGTACCAGCTGACCCCTGAACGATGCAGTTTGAACTGTGAGGGTCCATATACACCAGATATTTTTCAGTATCCCAATCTGTGGTTGATTGAATCCGAGCATGCAGAGGAATGGACTATAAAATATACGTGGATTGACCCCCGTGTTGTTCATGGGTCGACGGTAGTTTTCCTTCCAGACAGGCAAGACTTACCAATGTTTCCCTTTTGCCTCCCCTCCCCAAACATGCCCAGGTAGCACCTTGAAATAAAGCGGTCACTGTTCATTTTTATTTAAAATAGTTGCCATATCAGACACAGCCTTCTAATCATATCAGAGTGCCAAAGGAGACAGTGCCCCATCCTCCAGCGTGAGGGATTACACTGAATCTACAGCAATTAACAAGGGCCAACCTGCCTAACCACCTCAACAGAAAAGCTTCTGTCAACAGATTTTATTTTTAAATATACAGTATATTCCGAACAAGCCATGCAAGCTAAGTTGCGTTTGTTTATTCACACGGAAGGACAGTGCCAAATTCCAATTCAAGATTTACCACGGATACATCCAATACTTTTTGGTGCTTCTTTATTTTTTTTTAAATAAATTTATTTATTTTTGGCTGCTTTGGGTCTTCGTGGCTGTGCGCAGGCTTTCTCTAGTTGTGTCGAGCGGGGGCTACTCTTCACTGAGGTGCGCGGGCTTCTCATTGTGGTGGCTTCTCTTGTTGCGGAGCAGGGCTCTAGGCGCACGGGCTTCAGTAGTGGCATGTGGGCTTTAGCAGTTGTGGCACATGGGCTCAGCAGTTGTGGCTCACAGGCTCTAGAGCGAAGGTTCAGTAGTTGTGGCACACAGGCTTAGTTGCTCCGTGGCACGTGGGATCTTCCCAGACCAGGGCTGAAACCCAAGTCCCCTGCATTGGCAGGCGGATTCTTAACCACTGCGCCACCAGGGAAGTCCTTGGTGCTTCTTTAAATTCAAGTTATCAATAGACTCATTTATGACTTAGGGCTGATGGATGAATCTTTCAAGATCATGCTTCATTTTAGAGGATGGCTGAACTCACATACAGTAAATTCTGACTTAAATATAGTAAACTTCGACAATTCAGACACTGTTGTTTCTTCAGTTCTTTGATACTAAAGTGAGAGGGGGGAAGTTAATGTTTACCTTAGCATTATCAATGTGAAGTGGTAGTGGGGGAGATGTTTAAGCAAAAGAATTACATAAACAAAATTAAAGAGGTGTTAAACAAATTCTTTTCACTCCCTTTAGAAGTTCCATTTACATACTGACAATGTAAACAGCAGCCACAGTAGTGCTTTGATCTGCTAATTACAAAATATTTTTATCGTTTCATTAAATCAGGAGTTCTAAGAGGCCACTTTAATGATTAAAAGGGCAGCCTGAAGAAGTCTTCTCTAACTCACACTAAAAATTTGCTTGGAGAAAAAAAAACTGGGGGGGCAACAGAAAGAGGCTAAGAAATTCACTAACTCCTGGGGTGGCTGGCTCCTATTCTAACAGGCAGGTCTCAAACCAGAGTTCAGGAACAAGGACAGCTAATTAACAGGCTCAAGCTGTTAGGCCCCTGGTAGTCCACAGGAGATACTGAAGAGGACTCCATCCATCCTCAGTCGCTGAAGCTCCTTCACTTCATCTACCCACTCAATGACAGGGAAACGCTACACAATTTTATCGGGTACCAGGAAAATATTTCACATCTAACATTTCTTCACAGAACTAACCCTTTAATTTGGTAAGAGAAATACCATTACCTTTGGTTCTTTCTCTAAATGATAAACAACCACAGAAAGGCATCTGAAGGTGCTATCACTGCTTAAGGACAGTAAACCCCTTGCAGTTTGAAGATGTCTCCATTTTTCTCTTTTTTCTCGCATTTTTAAAACAGAACAAAGTCTGTATCTGATGCTCAATCCATGAAAAAAAATTTTTGAATTTTTAAAGCATCTTGATTTCAGTCCTCTCCCTTATGAAACAAGACTGAATCCAAAATGCCCTTAAAAATTAATAAACTGTACATTTTAGAGCAGTTTTAGGTTTACAGAAAAAAGTGAGCAGAGAATACAGAATTCCCATATTTCCCCTTACTCCATCTCACCTCACCCCACTACATTCCTATTATTAACATCTTGCACTGGTGTGAGACGTTTGTTACTACCGATGCACCAATACTAAAGTCCATAGTTTACATTAGTGATCACTCTTTGTGCTGTAATTCAACCAGTTTTGACAAACGCATAATGCCTTATATCCACCATTACGGTATCATACAGAACAGTGTCACTGTCCTAACAGTTCCCTGTGCGCCCCCTATTCATCCTTCCTTCCTTCCCCCACAAAACCCCTGGCAACCACTGATCTTTTCACTTCCTCCAAAGTTCTGCCTCTTCCAGAATGTCACAGAGTTGGAATGATACAAAATGTATGCTTTTCAGACTGGCTTCTTTCACTTACTAATATGCACTCAAGGTTCTTCCATATCTTTCTGTGGTTTGATAGTTCATTTCTTTTGTTGCTGAAAAATATTCCAATGTATGTATGTACCACACTTTGTTTACCCATCACCTATTGAAGAACATTTTGGTTACTTCTAATTTCGGGAATTATGAATAAAGGCTGTTTTAAACATTCATATATTGTTTTTGTGTGTGGACATAAGTTTTCAACTCATGTGTGTAAATACTTAGGAGCACGATTGCTGAATGCTATTGTGTATTAATCTGCTTGGGCTGCCATAACAAAATACTATAGACTGGGTGGCTTAAACAACAGAGATTTATTCTCATAGTTCTGGAGGCTAAAAAGTCCAAGATCAAGGTGCCAGCTCATTAAATTTCTAGTGAGAGCTCTCTTCCTGGTTGGTAGATGGCTACTAGGTCCTCACATGGCTGAGCGGGGGAAAGGAGGGGGAGAGAGCAGTCTCTCTACTGCTCCAAGTCTCTCCTTATAAGGCCATTAATACTATCAGATCAGGACCTCACCCTTTTTACCTCATTTAACCTTACTTACCTCCATAAAGGCTCCATCTCCAAATACAGTCACATTGAGGTTTGGGACTTCAATATACGAATTTGAGGGAGATACAAACTTTCAGAGCATAACACACGTTAAGAGTACATTTAGCTGTGTAAGAAATTTCCAAGTGTCTTCCCAAGTGTCCATAACATTTTGCACCAGCAATGAATGAGAATTCCTATTTCTCCACATCCTTGCTAGCATTTGGTGTTGTCAGTGTTCTAGGTCTTAGCCATTCTAATAGGTGGGTAGTAGTATTTCATGTTGTTTTAATTTGCAATTCTATAATGACATATGATGTTGAACATCTTTTCATATGCTTATATGACATCTGTATATTTTCTTTGGTGAGGTGTCTGCAACATGCTCTTTTCACTATTCTAAAAGTATGTTTTCCAAAGTGTGGTCCTATGGCCACCTTAGAGTGGGATCACCTGTGCTGCCTGCTAGAGATGTAGACGCTTGGGCCGCATCCAATACTAATGTGTTAGACTTTTCTAATGCACTCAGGACCAAGAAACATTAAATTGACAGATACACAGGGGGAGAAGGGAGGGAACACTGACTATCACCAAAGGTCAGCCTCACTCTTACTGTATTGACTGGTTAGAGACCTGCATCCATTATCTTTTCCTCACTGGCAGCTGACTTTTAAATCACAAAGTCTTTCAAAAAGAATAAATATAATATGGATGGGTACTCTGCCATGATCAGGAAGTCAAGGCTACTCAGTGATGAAAAAAAAAGGGGGGGTGGGAATAGGAATTGAGTTGTTTGACCCCAATCCCCCTGGAAAATCACTGGAAGCAGGGTGAGGGGTGGGTGGGGTAAGGTTGTGGGGGGTAGGATGGGGGACAACTGGTTCTACTCCTTAAAAGTAAGCTAAACTAACCTGCCAAGAAGAGAAGAGGCAGAAGTTGGGCATGCAGCTGGGAAGCTGAGATAAGCAAAATACCATGGAAGCAAATTATTCAAACTATGACAGGTCACAAATCAAACTCATTTTTAAAGCCCCTAATAAGCCTCAAAGAATTTTTTTTTACTTCTTTCCTTCCAAGAAGGAGAGGAAGGAAGGGAGAAAAAGTAGTGGAGCAGTGGGCCTTGCTGGTGAGGACAGGAAAAGAAATAGCTGCCCATTCTCTAACAGGTGGGGGTGGGAGCAGAAAAAAAAAGAAAAGAAAGAAAAAATATAAGAGACTAGGAAAGAACTATTCCTAGTATAATACTCTTTTTTCTTATCTATATTCTACATCCTTTATTTAGACTTTTTTAAAGTTTGCAATGAAACCTCCAATCTGTTTTTAAACCAAAAGCATGATTCTTTCCTGAGTAGTAAATCTGATTGATTAATTTTCTTCAAACTTTCTAGGTAGTAGCCAGCCAATTCTTTTTTAAGGCGTCAAGTACAAAATAAAAGGCATTAAAAAACAAAGGCATGATTCTGCAGTTTAAAATAATGTTAACATGCTAATTTCTCTTAAGTATTTTAAACAAAAGTTGATATTTTAATTACTGCATATTTCCAAGAGATAAGCAAGTGGAGAAAATTATTTCCCAATAGGTTCACATCTACAAAGAAAACTTTTTTGAAAACCAGTAAGACACAAAATAGATAAAAATGATTTTCTTTCATGGCTAAAACTTTAAGCTATAATCAACTGTAAATCAGACTATTTACTCAAAACATTCTTTTGGTAATGGCAGATAGTAATAAATTTCTTAACATCACTGATTTATTAGCATTTTATCATTTACAACACATTCTCATACATAATCTCTTTTTTACTCAATCCCATTATCACTATTCTGAGTGAAGTGGAAGAAGCTAATCTGTCTATCCTCATTTTACTTAAAAGAAAGCAGAGTCTCCTGGAGATTAGGGAAACTTTCTCACTACATGGCCTTTAGCACACAGCAAAGCCAGAATTCAAATCCAGGACTCCATCTCCAAGACAAAGGAGTCCCCTAATCTTTCCACTTGGTAACAATACAATAACACATAAATTATAAGACACAAAAAAATCCATAATGTAGTTTTAGAGTACACTGGGAAATCTTAAAAAAAAATTTTTTTAAAAAGAGAATTTGAGATTCTGTTCATAGCTTTGTATCTCCTGAGTTCCCCCTATAACAGCACTAGTATTCCAGACCATGGTGTTAATCGGAGATTCCTAGGCAGCCCTCTACATGGCAAGTTATCTGCCAGGACAAGACATTCTGCAGGTAATGAGCAGCCTGTTTGCAAAGTCATCTATGCCAGTTGTTAGAAGCTGGAAAACCTTTGTCTACCTTTCTCTGCACCAAGCACTCTAACCTCCTCAGCTGTTACATCCATTTCAATGGGCAACAAACAACTCCCTTCAAGCTTCTAAACATCCAAGAAGCCAGGATAGATGAAAATGGCAGTTGTGCCCTCCTAGGGATTCCAAATCCCCTTTACGTTAGTGCTAAGTAGAGAGAGTCTCTACACTTTTTTGCTATCCTGACATTAAAAAAAAAAAAAAAAAAAGAAGAACACAAGGGACATTTAATCACATTACCCACCCCCCAATATATCTATTCCAAAGTAATACAAAATAATATCAACATTTTGAAGACTTGAGTTTCAGAGGGTTTTTAAATCCATATTACTTTCAAATAATGTTGGCACTTTAGTAAATTTAGTGGCATTTTTCAACCTGTTGGACTGCTTTTTCAAATCTAGTTTATTGTTCTTCCTAATTTATCCGGGATGTTTTTTCTAACTTACTGAGGGCAGGGACTCTAGGAATGAGTGAAGTTGTTCCCCCTACTCCAGGGCAGAGGCGCTCCAATTCAGAATCACCAGGGAGCTTGCTTCAAATGCAGCTTCCCAGACTGCACTCTAAAAGGTTCTAAGTCCATACAACTGGAAGAGGGTCCAGGAAGCAGCATATTTTTAAGATAGTTCCATTGTAGGTAGTGATCTGACAGGTGTGTCCAGCAAATGCTGCCACCAAAGGACTCACCCTGGCCCACAGGACAAACTTATAAACAGACATTTTCAAATAACCTGCGAGTGCTGAAGGCCATAAAAAGGGAACTGACTCCAGGTGTGGCACCAAGGGCATTCCAGACTCAGGGGGACAACTTACACAAAGGAAGGAAATAATGAAATGTTTGGAGAACGAAGGATCATCTGAAAATTAAACTATGTCCAAACAGTGGACTCAGCCTTTGAGGAGTATCTTGCTTATAAAATTTTTCACAGAAAAAGGCTTTCAAGACAAAGGTGTTTAAGCAGGGAAGTGAATGACTGGATGTGTATTAAATGTGAAGGACAGTTTCTAAGGAAGATTAAACTGAAAGCAGGAAAATGAGTTCTCCAATGGAAAACAAAAGAAGAGTGTTTTTTAAGAGATGCTGAAGAAACAGAATGAATAGGAACTGGTGAGCTACCAATCCTATTAACATATTTTCACTCCCAAGTGAAACCGATAAAGACCTGTATCAGAGAGAAAACAGGGCAAGTTCACGGGTGGACAGTTTACCTATTCCAATCACATATCTCAATAACATAAAATGGAAGATGAGAAAATGGATTTTTAAGCTCATAATCCATCCTTACTTAACCCTAGCATTTGGTTATTTCTAACCCATATTGCCCCTTTCCTGCCTTATATGTAGCTTAAGATACAAGCCAGAATAATTATATATTAAATTTATTAAAATGTAATTTAAGTTATATATTAAATTTATTAAAATGTAATATATATATGGATAAATATGTAGCACTATGGCTGGATCATATGGTGTATTAGTCTGCTCAGGCTACCATACCAAAATACCATAGACTAGGTGGCTTAAACAACAGAGACTTATTTTCCCACATTTCGGGAGGCCAAAAGTCCAAGATCAAGGTATCAGCCACAATGATTTCTCCTGAGGCCTCCTTCTCCTTGGCTTGTGGATGGTCATCTTTTCCCTGTGCCTTCACAGGGTCTTTTCTCTTTACGCCTGTTTCTGAATCTCCTCTTCTATAAGGACATCAGTCATACTGGATTAGAGCCCATCCTAATAACCTCATCTAATTGTAACTGCCCCCTTACAGACTCTATGTTCAAGTACAGTTGCATTCTTAGCTGGGGGGTTGTACCTTCAACATAAAAATATGACAGCTGGGGGGACACAATTCAGCAGATAACACTACATCTGGCTACACATTTTTAAAATTTGAAGTAAACATTACCTCCAAAAGTTTGAGAATTTCCTTAATAAAGTACATCAGCAAAAGAAAATGAAAACAAAAACAAACAAACAAAAAGAAAACCCCACCATTACACTCAGGACTCGTCAGACCCCTCCTAGAATCCACGTTCACTTCAGGGAGAAGATTACCAGGAGGTCTGTTCCATCATTCCAAGATCAAGAATCAGCTCTAAAACTATCCTGGGAATTTTAAGTCACTCCCTAAGGGCAACAAAATTTCAGACAAGTTGCTTTCACACCCATCCCTGGTGATAAAACCAAAGAAGCAATGAAAGAGAAGGCAAAAAGCAAAAAAGAAAAAAAAAAAAAAAGTTTATATAGTTACATTCCAACACTTGCTTCCAAAGCTGTTAAGTGTATGATGGCATTCTTGATGTCCATGCCCAGAACTTAACAAAAGGTCACAAAATTTTCCTGAACTGTAGCTAAATCTACAGAGGCAGAAATTTCTTCTGAAACAGCATGGCTCTTCAGAAGCCACAGCATATCCAAAAGCAAGAAACAAGGGCTTCAATGCTGTAAATTAAAATGACCATAAACGTTTGACTAGAATCAGTTCCCTCCCCCTAGACCCACCTCCAACAGACCTCAACATTTAAAAATTATTGGAGAAATTAGATTACATAGAGAATTTTATATTATCACAGATTTCACTAAATTAACCATAAAATCAAACACAGAAAGCATTTGCCATGATATAAACTGATTCAAAAACCATACAGTAATCGATAAAAATGGGGAATAGAATAAATCCTATACCTATCCTTTTAAACACAGTACTACAAAACTAGGAAAATAACCAGTGAGCAATTCCAGTGTAATAGCTAATTCTGGTTCATCCACAATGGATCATCTGTAGATGCTAAAATCATTATAAGAAAGACCATTGTGGAACATGACATGTGAAAGATACAAAGTATCGTCACACAGTCACTTTGTAATTGCAAGGGGAAAAGTGTATCTTTTCAATAGCTTTTGCCACTTCCACCAAGTGATAAGCTCCATATCACTAATATTGGGATAATCAACACTAAGTGCCTCCCGATGTGAAGTGCAACAAGAAATACCTATGGAAGTGTCTTGCTAAATATACTTAACCTAAATGCAACAAAGCTTACATATCTAACTCCAGAGAATTCAAGTTAAATGACTATGAGGAAATGATCAGACAAATCCAGATTGTAAGAAGTTCTATAACACAACTGGCTTAGCTTCCTAAAAGATATCAATGTCAAGATCAGAAGGGGGAAAAAGGTGGAGGCACGGGAAATGTCCTAGATTAAAGGATACCAAGGAGACATGACATCTTAAGGCTAACATTAAATCTTAGATGCGATCAATGGTTTTATGGTTTACAGGAGAAAATTATTGTTCTTAAGAGATACACTGTTAAGTACTTAGGGCTTTGGTAAGAGGCCATGATATCTGCGACTTACTTTCAAACGACTGAGAGGTATAAATATAAACAAAGAGATAAAGTACATGGAGAAAAGCATTAACAATTGATGAATGTGGGCATTCCTTGTACTACTTTTTCAACTTTATTGTAGGTTTCAAATTCTTCAAAATAAAGTTGAGGAGGCTGTCATTTCATGAAAATAAAAAATAAAAGGTATGGGGATGCTCAAAACTAAAGACTTGCATAAAACTTGATGGGATCCTGATTTGGGAAAAGAGATGTTTAGGAGACAGCTGGATGTTTAAATAGGCCTGGCATTATTACAAACAAATTGATTCTTTCTTGAGTGATAATTATAACACTGTTACACAGGACAACATCCTGAGTCTTAGGGGACACATGCCCTAAGTATTAAAGGCTCAAATATGGTGACTGCAACTCACTTTTAAATGATACACACAAGCCAAATATGGTTACATGTTAATGAATGGTGGCATATGAATGTCTGCTGCATTATTCTCTTAACATATATTTTTTGTCATAATTAAATGTTAAGAAAGTATATATTACCAAAGCCTTCACATTTCCCTTTACATTTAATGAATTTATTAGCTTACTAAATTCTTATGAGCATATCGGGGGGACTTTCTAATAACACATAATTCCATTTAACAAGCAACATAATTAATACTTTAAAGTATTCTTTACCAACACTTCAATTACCCATTATTTTTTTAGTTTGGAAGGGACACTGTAAAGATCCTCCAAGGTTTTTAAAAAAATGTAACACATATTGCTTCTGGGTTGGTGAACACATGGAGATTTGGGGAGATTGGAGAGCTTGGAGGGAGTGGGGAAGGAATCTCCATGCCTTTTCCCCATACCTTGTCCTATGCATCTCTTCCATCTGACTGTCCCTGAGTTATATCCTTTTACAATAAACTGGTAATCTACGTGGCAGACTAGGTACACTGACTGACAACCCTGTGAAAACAGACAATAAAAAAGGGGGAAAAATTATAAAAAATTGAACGGGCAAAAAGGTAACTAATAAGAGGCTAAAAACTTAGAAAGGTCATAAAAGTGCCCTCCCCATACCCAGAGGAAAGGAGCATCCTTATCTCTGAAGACAAAGGGACAGTCAAGAAGAATCCTAACAAACAGGCCTCGCTAAATTTCTCCCAGTTTACTACAGTTACCTCATACGCCCCAATCTATCCTATTTCTTCATGACCGCCTACTCTTTATCAAGAGTAGCAAAAACTACACAGCTCTGTTCCTTTGGTTCTTCATTTCTTATGAAGGCTCCCATGTCACATAAAACTTACGTATGCTTTCATCCTATTGAAAAGAAAATGTAACATATAAGTTTAAATAAAAAGTCCCATCAGATCCTTTTCCTCCACTTATCATTCCCCACAAAAGCACATATACCATCTTAACTCCTGTAAAAAGAAGTCCTGTGGATGTTACTATTTCTCTAGTCCAGTTCTGTCCAATATGGCAGCCACTAGTTACAGGCAACTATTAAACACTTGAAATGTGGCTACTGACTAAGGAACAGATTTTTAAAATTTTATTTAATTCTAATTAATTTATATTTAAATGTAAATAGCCACATGTGGCTACTGTTTTAGACAGTGCACCTGTAGATTACATACAGAAACCTTAAATTAAGGACAGGTTTCAGGGAAAACTATTTTATAAGCTTTTATCACCAGCTAATTCTAGATCAGGAGTTGCCTCCTTTGGACTTTCTTATAGCACTTTTTCTTTAAATTTATTTATTTATATTTATTTTTGGCTGTGTTGGGTCTTCGTTTCTGTGCGAGGGCTTTCTCTAATTGTGGCAAGCGGGGGCCACTCTTCATCGTGGCACGCGGGCCTCTCACTGTCGCGGCCTCTCTTGTTGCGTAGCACAGGCTCCAGACATGCAGGCTCAGTAGTTGTGGCTCACGGGCCTAGTCACTCCGCGGCATGTGGGATCTTCCCAGACCAGGGCTCAAACCCGTGTCCCCTGCATTAGCAGGCAGATTCTCAACCACTGCACTACCAGGGAAGCCCAGCACTTTTTCTTTACTACAAAAAAATAGGACCTCACTAAAAGTTTGCAGAATGAAACTAATAAAGCTTTAAACCTAGCCTAAATCAACAGAATTACCAGAGAAATTACTACATTCAATCAAACGTATAGGAGTGCCCTGATTTAAGATGTCACAATTGTCAAGACTGATAAGAAGGAACTGATTTATTTGCAGGTTTCATTTAAAATAATAGGCTCCTTTAACACACTAAAAATATGGTTTCACTTACAAAAAGTTATTTTAAACACACACAGCTAGAAACATCTATTGTATGAGGTAAGATACGCTTGGCCCAGAATAATACAAAACATTGCTGCTACCTAGTACCACGTTCTGTTACTTACCTACTATTTGACTTTGAGTAAGTTACCTAAACCCTGTGCCTCAGTTTCCCCATCATTAAACTCAGGATTATACTATATTTACTTTATAGAGTTATTGTGAGGTGTACTGAATAACACATTAAAATCATAGAAAAGTATCTACACATGGTAAGCATTCAATGAACAGTTGTTAACTATTTCCTACCAACTAAGAGGTTATATTTTTGATGGATGGAAACAAAGCAAACACACACACAAAATAACATAGAGTAAAATTACCAAAGCAGCTAGATATACATTTTTAATTAGGTCTAGTTCAATCCAGGAAACAATGCTCTTTTTTAAATTTTTTATTTATTTATTTTTGGCTGCGTTGGATCCTCGCTGCTCCACGCGGGCTTTCCCTAATTGCATGGAGCGGGGGCTACTCTTCGTTGCGGTGCGTAGGCTTCTCACTGCGGTGGCTTCTCTTGTTGTGAAGCACGGGCTCTAGGCGCACGGGCTTCAGTAGTTGTGGCACACAGGCTCAGTAGTTGTGGCTCGCGGGCTCTAGAGCGCAGGCTCAGTAGTTGTGGCGCATGGGCTTAGTTGCTCCGCGGCATGTGGGATTTTCCAGGGCCAGAGCTCGAACCCATGTCCCCTGCATTGGCAGGCAGATTCTTAACCACTGTGCCACCAGGGAAGCCCCAACAATGCTTTTAATAAATTGTATTGCAGCAACCAATAACCCTGGAATGTTGGTTGACATGTGCCTTATATAAGAGAGAAGACATACCATCAAGGTTTAATTTATTTCCCTAATGTATAAACATGAAGACACTGTGTCAACATTGTTATTAATGAAAGTTAGGGATACTTTTTTAAAATAACAGTTTTATTGGGTTATAATTCACATACTATATATTCACATATTAAAACACGCAATTCAATGGTTTTAGTATATTCAGATATGCTCAACCATCACCACAATTTCACATTTTCCTCATCTCAAAAAAAAGGAAACCTGTACCCTTTAGCTATCACCTTCTCTTTTACCCCAAACTCCCCAGCCCTAAGCAACCACTAACCAATTTTCTGTCTTTATAGGTTTCCCAATTCTGAGACTTTTAATATAAATAGAATCATATAATATGTGATCTGTGACTGGTTTTTTTCACTTAGCACAATGTTTTCATGGTTTATCCATGTTGTAGCATGTATCAATATTTCATTCTTTTATATGGCCAAATAATATTCCATCGTATGAATTCACCACATTTTGTTTATCCATTCATGATCTGACGGACATGTGGGTTGTTTCTAGCTTTTGGCTATGAGTAATGCTGCTATAAAAATTCATGTGCAAGTTTTTGTGTGAACATATGTCTTCATTTCTCTTAAGTAGATACCAAGGAGTAGAACTACTGGGCCATACAGTAACTCCATGTTTAACTGTTTGAAGAATTGCCAGACTGTTTTCTAAAGTGGATGCACCATTTCACTCTCCCTCCAGCAGTGTGTGAAGGGTTCTGATCTCTTCACACCCTCACCAATGGTTGTTACTGATTTATTATGCCCATCCCAGTAAATATAATATGGTATCTCACTGTGCTTTTGATTTGTATATCCCTGTTAACTAATCATACTGAGCATCTTTTCACATGCTTATTGCCATTTGTTTCTCTTCTTTGAAGAAATATTTATTCAGATTCTTTGCCCATTTTTAATTGGGTTGTCATATTGTGTGTGTATGCTACATACAAGCCATTTTCAGATATACGATTTGAAAATATGTTCTTGCATTCTGTGGGCTGTCTTTTCCCTTTCTTGAGAGTGTCATTTGAAGTACAGAAGTTTTTAATTTTTATAAAATCCAATTTATCTATTTTTCGTTTGTTGCTTATACTTTTGGTGTCGTATTTAAGAATCCATTCCCTGCCAAACTCAAGGCCATGAAGATTAATTCCTATGCTTTCTCCTAAGAGTTTTACAGTTATAGCTTACATTTTTTTATCCATTTTGAGCTAAGTTTTGTGTATGGTGTGATGTAAGGGTCCAACTTCATTATTTTGCATATGGATATCCCATTTGCCCAGCACCATTTACAGAAAAGACTATTCTTTCCCTACTGAATGATCTTGGCGCCCTTGTTAACCTGAGGCACACGGGTTTAGTTCTGGACTCTCAATTCTATTCCATTCATCTATATGTCTACCCACACTGTCTTGATTAATGTTTCTTCATGGTAAGTTGCAAAATCAGGAAGTGTGAGTCCTGCAACTTTTTTTTTCTTTTTCAAGACTGTTTTGGCTATTCTAGGTCCCTGGAAATTCCACATAAATTT
Source organism: Phocoena sinus (assembly GCF_008692025.1). Classification (NCBI taxonomy): domain Eukaryota; kingdom Metazoa; phylum Chordata; class Mammalia; order Artiodactyla; family Phocoenidae; genus Phocoena; species Phocoena sinus. The sequence continues at coordinate 70,082,840 of NC_045768.1, forward strand.
TAAATCAGCTTGTCAGTTTGTACAAAGACACCAGTTAGGATTCCGATAGGGATTGCGCTGAACCTGTAGATGATTTGGGAAGTATTGCCATCTTAACAATATCAAGCTCAATTGATGAACATGGGGTATTTTTCATTTATATATTCTTTAATTTCTTTCAACAATATTTTGTAGTTTCAGAGCATAAGTTTTATACTTCTTTTGTTAAATGTATTCCTAAGTATTTTATTCTTTTGATGCTGTTATAAATGGAATTGTTTTCTTCATTTCATTCTTGGAATGTTCATTGCAAGTATACAGAAATACTATTGATTTTTGTATACTGATCTTGTATCCTATAACCTTAATGAACTCATTTATTATGGGGGTAGTACTGGTAGTACTCTAATTCATAGGGTGACCATTAGACTAACTAGGTAATTCTTGCAGAGTACTCAAGTACTCAGGCTGGCACACAGTAGATGTTAAATACCAGCTATTACTACTAAAGTAATTTTATGTATCAAGTGCTTTACAAAAGTATCTTACTATAAAATGTTTATTCAACACTTCCGATGGGCAAAAGTGTGAGTGATACAGTGAGGGAAAAAAAGAAAAAAATCCTATCCATTAACAAAGTAGCAGCCTTAGAACAGAAATAGATCCTACACATCCCTCAAGTGACTTGTATAGATATCAAATTAAAAGTTCAAATGAGCTATCTTTTGCAACAAACTAGCCTTCACGGACTCTTTAATTAAGAACCCCAGGAAGTCATTTACTTTTGAACCATGCAAATGAGGTCTAGCCCTTCTTACCCTTTCAATGCTTATGATTGGACTCTTCCATACTTCTTCTGAACACAGTACTGTTGCAGAGCAATGCTCCTGCACTGCCCTTGACCAGTGTGACGGGAGAGTTTTATTGTCTTGTAATTACTATCATTGTTTTTTTTCTTTCTCTGAAGTCTACTTCATGCCTTTAAATTTCCAAAGAAGGGAAACAGAAATGGGGAGGCAGGGAAGGGGGCAGAGGTGGGACGGTGGGGATTATAACAGGTAAGATTCCTGCAGGACTTCAGTCTTCGATCCTACTATCCCACAGAAATTTATTAGTATTTTTTAACTAAAACAATTTCATTCCAAATGGCCCTTTAAACTGAGACATCTGCTTATTGTTTTAAAGCACCATTTAAAAATCAGCCAGGTCCCCTTTTGTCTCAGCAACATTTGCTTTACTTCTAAATAACTTTTTAAGATACAGTTATTTGTTGGAACAATAACAGCCATAACCTGCAAACCACAATTTGCGCCACAAAGTCCAGTCTCAGCCCAGATCTATTTTTGGCTTCACAACAGCTAGAGGTAAAGAAGAATTTCATTGTATTGTTCAAGTTGGGTCATAAACAGTCACTGGGGAAAAAAAGGCAAAACAACATAAAATGCTTTATAAACCAAAAATGGGACAAAAGATGAAAAGAGAGTCAGGTTTAAACATGTGCTACATAAATGGAAACATAACTGTGTTCATCTTCAGTCACAATTTGCCCATTTATGCTCCCACGAAACTCCATTCTTACATCAACTATAATTCGTAATTAACTGATACTGAAATGTATCTGCTTACAAGTCCATCTCCCCTTCCCCCTACCATATAAGTCTCTGAGCTATTCAAGGGCAGAGAAGTCATATAACTGAACAGAATTGTAAATTTGGGCCAGAAGTAGGATGTGCGCAACATGGGGCATTTCCATCCCACCCCAACACAACCTATCCCAGAAGTTCTTTAAAATGGCTTTATTTTGCTTCTACCCCTCTGTGTAATTCAAAGGCTAACACAAGAGCTGACATTAGTCCTTCTTTAAGTGAAGAAGACTACAGCCTCAGTGAATTACTGCTCAGATCACCCCATCTTCTGATGAGAAGTGACACAGCATGTAAGAGAAATGACACAAAACAAAATAAAATTCTTTAATTACCAGAACTGATTATTAGTAAATTAAATCTATTTTATTTAAGTTTTAGCTAACCTACCCGATAGACAGTATACCTCTAAAACTTCACCCTTCTGAAGTGTTGAGCCTTTTTAAACGGGACCAAATAAAAGTGATGTTCTCAGTATTTGCCCAGCAAACCTGGTGGAAAAGCTAACCCATATGAGCAAATCAGAACGTAAGTTTCCAATTTTCTTTTCCAAATTAGAGTTACTTTCCTCTAACCTTGTTCTGCTGCTCTAGGCTTCTGATTAGGTGGGGAAAGGGAACAAAAATAAAGGGAAAAGCAACTTGTTCAGTGATCAAGAGTTGCACCAAATTTCCATTTATCCAGAAGGACTCAAATCACCACAATTTCCTTGATTAGTACCATGCAATGATGACTGATATTTACAAATATGTTCCTAAGACATAAAGTTCCTCAAATGCCTTTGAAATTTCTGAAGGAAAATTACATTCTAAAACGTTTTAGTGACAGGATGTTAAAAAAAAAAAAAGTAGCATGAAAGTTCCATGTTTCTCTCCATCACCCATGAGAAGCATCACCAACCAAGAACTGAGTACTGTACTGAGCCAGACCTGTGTCTCACAGTCCTTCTCACGAGACCAAACTGCAACTAGAGACATGACCTAGAATCATAGAATAAACAGGATAAAACAGTGGTGAACTTAAGACCTGGAGTCAAACAGTCCTGAGTTTAAATCTTAGTGATGCCACTCAAAGACAAAGTGATCACACAGCCTATCACCCAAAAAGCACCAGTTTTGAGAGTGACACAGAACAACAGACAAAAACTGGGGCTATCCCCAGCCAACAGGACATACGGTCACTATACTCAAGCGATATGGACCTTGGACAGGTTACTTAATATTGAGTCTTGGATCTACATCTGTAAAATGTGAAGAACAGGGTACAGAATTAAACCTTCAGTAACTATAAATTGCTTTCCTACCTCCTTTCAGCTATATAACCCTGTATTCTATGATGCTAACCCCGAGAGTTCCTAAAGTCTAAAAACATAACACAGCCTTATAAAGGGAAACATCAAAGAGATGAAATGCCAACCATGTGAGAGATGCAGGATAATTTTTTAATCCTTTTTTTTTTTAAATTAGACTTTTCACTTGTCACTTTTTTTAACTTAATTCAAATTCTGATACCTGAGCAGAACTAATCTCTCAGCACTTTGTTTCCACAGCTTTGCTTTTCATCGCTTCATAAAAGCACTCATCTCACTGTATTGCGATTTTTTTTTTTTTTTCTGGTCATGCCTGATGCCAGACTAAGTGCCCCAAGAAGACAAGAACTGCTTTAGTTCCCATTGTTATCACCAATGCTGGGAGCAGTTCCTGTCACACAGTATGTACTCTATGTTGGCAGAATAAATGATCAGTACTTTAGATTCATTAGCCTGCCCTAAACCCACAGTACATCCTCAACCCACAAAGGCGGTCTATAACTACCTATGTCCTTACCTTTTCCTATCTGAGTTTTCATACTCCTGAGGAGTACCAGCAGTCCACAATGTTTCTTCTCTATAGAGAAGAAACACCTACTTCCCTAGAGGGAATCCATCTTGAAATCCAATTAAGGTTTTAGGCTTTTAAAAATTCCCATTTTAAATCTTCATTCAGATGCTTCTGATCCTTCACACAGATTACTAAACTCTAACTCTTCATTCAAGTAAAGACAAAACTGACTGTCCCAATACCAGATTTATCTCCACCCGTTTCCTCTTCTTTTTCCCTACCCTCAGTGAACTCTTTTCATGCAATCAAAACTACAGGGCCTCCCCCGAGAAATTAAGGTACACTTGACAGACCACTCTCCTTATTATTGGAGGATCAGAATCCAATAAAAAAAAAAATTAAACCAAAGCAAATAAATACAGTCCCAATTCGACAGCACTGAAATGCCTTCAGTGGTAAAATGGTTTTAAAATGTGACAAAGCCCCAGGAGTCCCTAAGGCATTTCTAGGGTTTCTTTAAAAAAAAAAAAAAAAAGTGTAGTCAATCACAGAAGTGCTTGCTTTTTCTCTGCACCGTTGCCCCCAGACTCAGACTGCTCTCAGGACTGGGGGTTTCAAGGCAAAACAATGAAGCATTTGACAACCTCAGAAGGTCTGAATGACATTCTGGAAACAAACTTCACTTTGGGCTGCTCACTGAAGTACAGACAAATCATGATACGCCGCCCACCTTGAGCTTGGAATATACTCTAGGTGAGAGTCACAATTTAGGCACTTTGTATTCAAAAAGACTTCTCTAAGCTGACAGATCAAGAATAGTCATTAAAAAGTTCTCCTGCATGTTTCCTAAAAGCCAGGAAAATGTACCTGGCAAATCCCCACCCACTACCACAGTAAACAACCTGTGACTGCTTGACAAAAACATAACTTTTATTTGGAAAGAAAAAAATTCACTCTAGCAACAACAAATGGTTCTTATCCCAAACTAAATAACAACAGCAAGATGAAATATTAAAGGTCTGTTAAGAGAGAGTTGAAAACTTTGAGATTTTCACTGTCCCTCCTCCAGAGAGTTTCTCTTGCTCCACAAAAATAATTTTAATCAGATGGAAATAGGAAAAAAAACTGCCAACAGAAAGAAGTGTAGTTTCAGTGTGAGTACAATATTAAATATCCTAAACGCAGAGAGTTCCTCAATAACGCAGCTTCAATAAAAACTTCCTAAACCCTTTCCTTTTTTGTTCCTTTGAGAAAATGGTGAAGCAATTTGCATTTACAGCTTAGTTCCTGTTTCCAAAATACCCCTTTAACTTTTTCTTTTCTCTTTTTATGGTAGGTATAAATAGCACCAAATTGTCAAATCACAGCTATTTTGTGTGCTACCTATACAAATAGGTCTGATTTCTGGCCAGCCATAAAACAATTACTGCCGAATTCCTCTGGCTCTTTGATATCCAGCTTGTCCACAGGGCTTCAAAGCCAGCTTCCAGGACTTTTCTTGGGGCGCTGCAGAAAAACAACCTCAACAGAAACACAGAAGATAAAATGCTCCCACTCCTATAAACACACAAAGACATAACTACAGGAGTAAAACAATTCGGCAGCAACTAGAATTTCTTCCCCCTCATGCATAGGGCATTTCCCCACTTTCAAGCCTCCAAAAATTAAGAATTACTTTGCTTTCAGAGAAATTTTCTGATTTACTAGAATAACATATCCCATGGGAACACACTGGGATGGAACGAAAGTTCAACTTCTTGAGCACATAAATAACTATACAGCGCAGTATTTATTCAGTGTTGCAAAAAGCATTCAAGCTGGAAGCTCTTTGTATAAGGTTAAATCTGGTCAGAATATCAAGTAGAGGAACTTTATGGGAGATTGTATGTTTTGACTATAAATTAAAAGGACTTTATTATCACATGGCTTATGAAAAATCACTACAATTATAAGTGGGATGGCAGATACAAATATCCAATATACATAGCACACACATGTGCTCGGAGTACCAGTCAGCCTATTTCCTATTAAGCCACAGCAAAAACAGTACACACGTCTATTACAAGGGAATAAATGCTAAGTTCCATTAGAGAAACTTACAATTGGGCATCTTAGAGGAGTGGCAAATGTGACATGATTATAAAATCTCCCACTACTCAGGTTCATATAATAAAATTTTATTAAGGTTGATACAAACACACATACATACACACACACTCATACCTATACCTATATATCTGCACCAAAAAGAGAAGACATTACTTATCTTTTAAATTCTTCCTACCAATGGCAGCATGCCAAATCAGTTTTTCCTTAACCCAATATTTTTAGCAGCTCTATCATAATATGCCAGTTAAGTGGGAAAAGAATTTCACAGAATAAGCAGTTGGCAAACATGTGATTCTGAATTAAAAGTATAGATGAGAGTCTCCCTGGGTATATGAAAGGAGATCATTTCATATGTTGCATAAATAGTTAAGACTACCTCTGCACCCAAAACCTGCCTCTTATTTCTCTTTCCCTTCACCACTTGTAAGAATCAAGCACTTTTAAAATATTAATCCAGATCTGATTTCAGCACCCTTCCACGTTCTTATCCAGGGAACCACTTGTACATATTTCTCCAAAGACAGAGAGCCATGTTGTTTTTTTACATCTACATAATAAATCAACTCTTAGTAGTACATAGATGAGCCTTCTCACTATAACCGGAAAACTTACCACTCAAAATTAGAGCCACCTGTTTACATCTCTGATCTCAAGTACACAGCTTTTATCTTGTAGGTCAAATCTGGCACCTAACATTGGTACTAAATTTCCTCATAACAACGTGATTGTGTAACCTCTCACATTTAATTATATTTTTCCCTCTGAATTTTTTTTTAACCCAGGCCAAATGCATCAACATACAACAAAATTCTCAATGTGAGTGATAAAAATGCATTAAAAGTAACCTTTAATCCATGCTATTAACTGATTTCATTCTATTTTGGCACGTTTGAAGTAACTCATCTAAGGATTAGTTAGGCTTTTCTACACTTCTTTTTATCAGGACTCTACCATTCTTGATTTAGTTTTGAGAGAAAAGGGTTTGCAAAAACTATAATAATCTCACAGCTGGAGATGGCTGGAAAGTCCGTTAGTACTCATTGTGCCCTTAATTTGCAGGAAGCCTTTGTGCTCTTCTGCTCCTCGTTTTACATGCTGAGCAGTTTTCACTGATAAAGTACTTATAGACCAGTTATTTTAGATTAATGAAAAGCCCAGTAAAATTTTATGTAAAATGGCTGTGAACTTTCTCTTTAAAATTCTGAAGTGTACCTGCAGTCTAGATTGCATGAAAATCTTAACCCTGATAATTTGCCTCAATAGTTTTCATGTGAGTGGGAAAAGGCAGTCCTAAAATTTTCAAGAAGTATTATTTTTCAAACAGAAAAGGAATCCAAAATTTTAGACTATGAATTCAGATTGAATGGCTGAAGCCTCAGGGCAAACACACTGATTTAATCACATAGCAGTAGGTTTCAAAATCTTGCCCTCTTCAGCTTGAACAATAAAGTATTTCCCTGCCCTTTAAACCTATAGTGATAATGCAAATGCATTATACAAAAGGAACCCAACATCGTTGGGATTTTTCACATTATGACATCAATTTCGGGAGTACATGGCCTTGTTCTAATTTTACACTTACCCAAAATGAGATTTTAAAGTAAATGACTTAGTATTTCCTCTGAACTTCAAGCCCCAAAAAGGACATCTAAATATCCAATTATAATGGAGTATAAGTCAAAGTCAACTTTCACAATTTTCAGAATTCCATAGAGGTCTTCAGATACAAATGCAAAGTCTAACTTTGAAAAGTAGAAGTTGAAGTTTTTAAATCTGTCTGAATATAAGCAAAAATGTTGAGATATGTCACATTCCAAGACATGAAACTGTTTTTGTAGTAGAGTGCTAAAATTACTCATTTTCTGCTACACCGCCTTCCTATAATTCAGAAGTTCAAATCATAATCAGAGAGATCCATACCTAACACAGCAAGTATATCACTTATATCTAACATAGTAAGTGTATCTGCAAAGTAGAAATGATAGTGTCTGAAACTAACAGGGTTAAACAATTTCTTTTGTGAGGCCACAGGCAAAATCTACAGCAGCTGTCTAACTCTGCCTTTAACGATCATAGCAAAAGCTCAAGGAAGTGATCCAATACAGCGCTCGCTGGTCTTTAGTAACCAGATCGTTTCTATTTCATTTTCAGCCAGAGGAATGGATAATGAAAACAAAATTATTCCTCAGTCAAGTTTACTTGACAAGCTAATTTTACCAACCTTTAACTTTTATTCACATGTATAGCCATAAGAGCTGTTCCTTTTTTGTGTGTAGACAACCTTAATAACTTTTAAATATTGGCTACACAAGATAAACTTCAGATGGCTATCACTTCTTTAAAGCTACTTGTAAAAACTACTGGAAAACTTTTTAGCTATTCAAGGACCAGTACTGAACTAAAAAAGAAAAGTCAAACCATTTAGTCATTGCTATAAACTGTTGAGCCACAGAGCTTTGATTCTATCAGTGAAGACTGCAGAATTCATACCATTTTTATATGACCTAAAACAAGTTTAAATTAATTTTTATGAAAGAAACAAACTCAATTCCTTAAGGATTACAAGTTTCCACCTAAAACCACTGACATTGTTTAAAACAAACAAAAATGCTCTCTCATCATATATCATCATTCATTTATTTATCAATATATCTGAGATGCCTACTCCTAAATTCTTCTCTATTTAGCCTATGGAAAACAGGTATTTCAGACTTCTAACTAATCAGGACTTACAGATATTTATTTTAAATAGAAATTCAACATTCTCCAAAACTAATTTTGTGAAGAATGTGAATAAGGGAAACAAAGTAATCAAATCAGTGACCCAACAAAGTTATGTTATCACTCTGGTTAATAACCAAAGGGTCACACGAGAAACTCCAAAATAATTTTAAACTAAATTATGTAGGAACAGGCATGACTGCAGCATTCCCCATTTCAATATTTACAGTGTATAAGTAAATGTATTGTTTTATTTAAGTTTGCATAAAAAACAATTTTTTTCTAAAAAGCAATCTTAATCCAGTATTTAATATATAATTCCAATCCTGTGTGCTTCTACAAAGGTTTGACCCAAAACAATTTTAGTTAAATTTTAGGCTAATATACATTTATGCCACATGCCACAGCTAAGAGATAATGATTATAAAAATACCTGATATACTTTCTGATTATAACAGATCCTATCATTTTACACTATCTCAATTAGGAGAAATATGGCTTCAATTACTTAACATTTGGAAATGACTACTAGGTGTAGGTTCCCTAAAGGAGGAGAATTAAAACAAACAAAAAACACCCATAAACTAAAATATACACACAGGGCTTCCCTGGTGGCACAGTGGTTAAGAATCCACCTGCCAATGCAGGGGACACGGGTTCAAGCCCTGGTCCAGGAAGATCCCACATGCCGCAGAGCAACTAAGCCCGTGTGCCACAACTACTGAACCTGCGCTCCACAGCCCGCGAGCCACAACTACTGAGCCCGCGTGCCACAACTACTGAAGCCCGCGCACCTAGAGCCTGTGCTCCACGACAAGAGAAGCCACCGCGACGAGAAGCCCGTGCACCGCAGCAAAGAGTAGCCCTCGCTCGCCGCAACTAGAGAAAGCCCGCACGCAGCAACGAAGACCCAATGCAGCCAAAAATAAATAAGTGTTTTTAAAATTGATACCACCTTTTAAAAAAAAATAAAAAAATAAAATATACACACAAATGAGTACTCCTGAATTGACATATATATGAATGTCTTACTTGTTTTAAAAAGTAAACCTCAAATACTGGGTTAATATGAGTCACTTTCAGGGATTTAAGCCATAAATTCTTCAAATAAAATCAAAAAAGTTGGTTTGCAAGTAATTAACGATGGGACTTCAATAATATAAAATTATCTCTGTATATTCTCGATGGCTCGGGAACTTAACGGGTTACGTTCAATATAACACACTTAGTGGGTCTTGGAGCCCACTGCCTGTAAAAATCTCCCATGGAGATTCCAGACCACCCATTGAAAACAGTACAACATTACTGCCTCCAGCAAGAAGCTGCTACATAGGACTGGTGATTCAAGTCTTTTAAATACTATTTTATTGAGGGATTGTGGGAGGTGGGGGGAGGGGGAGAAGGGGGGTTCATGAGTGGATGGGGAGGAAAACTCAGACACAGAAAAAACAGTAATTTCTAAAGCAGAGGTTCCTACGGTACCCCCCCTTCCTTATGCCAGGCACCCCCTTTTTAAACAGCTACATAAACAAAGTAATAAGTGCTCAGTTTCAGAGAGAATTACATTATCCTCCATTTGAACAGGCTAGAAAGTATTTTTATTTGAAAAGCTGCTTCTCCTCTGCTGTAAACAGTTTTACTCGGCACCAATTTCAGACAAGAGAAGATGGCTAGGGAGATGGGAGGTGGAGTCGGGAAAAATTCACTCAGTGTCTTTCAATGCCTTCAATAGTTGATCCAATAAAGATCCCTCAGAGAAAACTTTAAGTCTATTTTTTTCCTCCATGTAAGCAAATCATACAGGAAGGCTTTCTTTTCTAGGGTACTGCACCCTGTCTCTTTAAATTCCAGGCCTGCCCCATTTCCCACGCATTCAATGAAAGCAACACGTTTGCTGGCCTCCAGCCCACAATGTCAAGTAGTTTTCTTGCTATTGAATTTCAAGATTATTCTTTTGGATCATTTGCCCTTTAGTTTTAAGCACGCCAAAGCAAAAATAATGTCTTTCTACAATAACATAAAGAAAACTCTAAGGTCTTTACAAGTAGAGAACACCTTGTCCTTTAGTTCCCCTTTCACTGCAAAATATGCTCCCACTCTATATGCTCCAAATAAAAGCCAGTTACACATTATCTTAGTCGACCACAGCTTTGTCTGTCCTATAATAAAATTCTATGAGCATATTTATTTAACTTAGTGCCAAATTGGGAAGCTCTAACAATCTGCAATATTCTAACCAAGTCTTCGTATTTTTCAAACTCTTACATCTTCAGCTTGGTCCCCTGAGTATTCGTTTAAAACAGGTTTTAAAACAATTACTTTATTTTCTATATCTGCAGTTAAGATATCTACGTAAGTTAATTTAATAAGAACAATAGCAAGCAAATATGGTGAGTTGTAATCAAGGTGCCAAAGAGTATATTTTCCTCATTCTCATACACACCTTAATCCTGAAGAAAGGAATCCAGGCGACTATGAATCTCATTTAGCATTCTCAAAAGGAATAGAAATAGTTAAGTAAAAATTTATCAGCAGAACTAAATTAAAGCCCATGAAATCTGTTATTCCAAATGCTACCCAACAGAACTAAAGTGGCAACCTTATTCAAGTAGCAAATAAAGAAATGCTCAGATTACAAACATCAATTTTTATATTTTATATTCTAAGGCAGAATTAATCTGGCTAACTATAACTTATGAATTTTGTAAAAGCATCTAATGCTAAAGGGAAAACAGATTTGTTTTTATTTGACATATAGTTTTGCTATGCATCTGAGCATAGTACACTTGTAATGCTTATTTCTTAATGTTAAAATAAAGACAGATGTTTTCCCATTAATCATAATATAATGTACTTAATCAGATAAACTTTAGATTGCAAAGAGACCTTTTAAGACAACTAAAATTAACTCCCTCACTTTGCAGAAATTATTTCTTTTAATTGTGTTTAAGAAATATTCATATCAATCTATCTGCATTGTATATTAAAAAATGAAAATTAAAATGTAATTTCATGTTTTAACTTCCAGTTATTTTTGTAGCCTATATATAAAACAGTATTGAAACCACTTTAATGCTAAATATTATTTGTGTTTATACAATTATGCATCAATTCTCCAACCAAAAAGGACTACTTATTTCCCTGCCCCAAACATTATTTTTGCCTTGGTTTTGGTAGTTATTTTTTAACTTTTTATTTCTCAAAATTTAATGTTTAACTTCCAAATTATATACAAAGACTCACAAGCTAGAAGTGGATCTTTATTTCCAACTACAGACCCCATTTATTCCTAACACTATCACCATATAGCTAAACATAATGAGAGTCCTTTCATTTGTAGACAATTTTTAAAGTCAGATGTAGGCTCTGGAAATTTTTCTACCACTACACATCAAGATAAACATATTAATCAACAAAGTTATACTTATCAAAACTCCACAGGTAAGAAAGGTCAAAACTTCTCAAAACATTCCTAAGTACTCCAAAAATGTATGCTGTACTGAAATATTAAACACAGTTGTCCTTCTGTTACAAAGAAAAATTTTTGTGTGTCATGTACGTACAAGTCAGGTTAATCTGATTAATTTTACACCTTAACACAACATTAATTGTCAAGAAAGGTAACATGATTTACATCCTTCTCTTTAAAGTTTACAATAAACTTATGAAATATTTATGCATATATTCATAGTAATATTAAAAGAAAACACTGAGAATGACATGGTGGTTAAATTTCAAATAACAAAATGTGAAAATGTTCCTTGGGGAAGACATTCCTGTTTATGTTCCAAATGAGATTACGTTTTTAAAAAACTAAAAAGTTTATTATAAACACATCCTTATGTACATTTAAGTATCTAGTTTAACTTTCACATAAGTAATATGCAGCATTCAAGGAAGCTTGAAAAATCCAACAAATTTTACTGATGACAAGAATTTCCTGACATCCCACCTCCCAGAGATAACTTCTGTAACACTGTGTGAAGTATTTTCTTCCCATCTTTTCACTGATATATTTTCATCTGTCATACAATTCTCCAAATGTGGGTAAAGATGAACAACTCTGAACGTTCTGCTATATAGAAAATGGACTAAATCCTACTAAAATCAATGATCATGATAAATCAAAAAAAGAGACTCCACAGAAAGATATTAAGTAGCATTAACTACAAACTGCTGTGCAGCCTTTACAACATAAGTATATTCTCATTTATTTGCTGCTCTCTTTAAAATGTTTGCATTTCAGTATTTTTGTATAAGTTAAATCCTTGGCTCTAGTCAGTCACTTGACAATTCCCTTTAACAAGTTGTAATGATAACAAGAATTATTTTTCTTTAACCTAAAAGTTATGCAGCATGCTGCAAGTAAAGACTGAAAGTGTACTTGCTTTTCAAGGCAACTTCAATTAAGCATCTGAATTATTAAACAGAAAACCCTGCAAGTATGTTGAGTGATCAAAGATTTGACATACTTTCTTCTAACCTGTTCACATGATAATTTGAGCCCAAGTCCCCAGTTATTATTCTATTGATAATAGAAACACTAATAGTTATCTGAAACATGATACTTCAAAAAAGCAAAACAAGTGACAAAATTTCAAGGTCTGGCCTATGTTATATGAAATTAAAAAAAAAAAGTCAGTTAACTTTCAAGAAAAAAACACAGTGATCTAATGACCTGGTCAAGAGCCACATTTGAAGAAGTTTCAAATAAGCACAGAGTCTCATGAGTTCTTGGAGTGCTCCAACCTACAAGAAGTAGTTGATAGTTGATATAAATGGCACCAATATAGTCAGAAAGTAACTTTTCATAACCAAAACTTAACCTACTTGGTGAATTACCCATGTTATCTTCTATTTCTCTGATATTCAACAAGTCTTTTACTCATTCCACTGCTCACACACCATTTAAATGGTAAAATTCCAATATACTGAAGTTCATATCAACATTTTGTTTTTTTTCAAAAAATCCTTCTCCAAATTACTACATTTATGAAAAGTGAGCAAACACATGAGCACATGCCTATTCCGTAACGTGATAACCAATATACAGTTAATAGGTAATAAGTGGTAGTCATTTCATCATTATAAAAACACTAGATCAATGACACACTCAGAATTTATCCTTTTTTTAAAACTAAAGAAAAATAATATTTCAGAGCTGGAAAAGCCCAAACACAGAGCTTACTCAGTCCAAACACATCCCTTTTGCTTCCAAGGCCAGGGCCTTTCCTGCTGCACTGCTAAATACTGCTCATACCAGTTACTGGAATAAATCTGACTCCTATTTTTAAAGGTAAAAGGCTAGTTGTATTTCATGGATTAAGTAGTAAAAAAATGATTGACCTGTCCAAGTTGCTCAAATTTGTGTCCAGCTTTTAAACAAGCACTTGGAGTAGGTAAGAAAGAATAAGGGAGGAAAGATAGAAGAGGAGAAAAATTCATTTTTGCCTATAACTAATAAGCTAAAACCCATTCTAGAAAATGTGATTCTCAGCGGACACAATGTTTCCTGCTGAATTCAAGTGGTGGTTCTGTTTATACAAAGCCAGTTATTAGAGGTACAGAAGAAATAAGTTTCAGAAGACAGAGTGATAATTTATCACTTAGAAAAGGGGATGCTTAAATCAGGATTCTCAAACTCTTTCTGACTTGTGATATCCTCTTTGATGTTATACTTTTGCCCAAAAGGTCTACTGTCTATGGACTACATTGATGAAAGGTATGAGTACTATCCACAGTGATACTATATGTCCCATCTCCTTGGATGTGTAACTCTAATGCAACACAGCAGAAACAACAGATACGTACACAAGGAGAGGTGAGTGCTGGACTGACTGAAACGTGTAATGCGTGCCTGGTGCTCCATATGATGAGGAAAGTAGCTGCCCACTGCTCTGTGCTACTTGTGGGCACAGGTAGGAAAAGTCATAAAACAAGCATGATAAGACAATCTGGAGCTATGTCAACATTTTGCATAACCTATCCCACTAAAAGCAACCAAATCCCAATAGCCTGACTCTCTGTTTTTCAATAACAGTCAGTACAAAACAGCTGCTTATATTATAGGAACAAGGAGAGAACTCAAACGAAAACAAACATTTTGTAAAATAGAAGAATATTTCTTCAACACAAAGAAAGCTTTCATTATGCAGCAACTCGTATGAATGGAGTATTTCGGGTAAAAGGTATGGATGACATGAAGTCTACAATGAACCTTGTTTTTAAACACTCAAAATGTTATAAATGCTTACCAAAATAAATAGACACCTGGAATAATCTGACGTTAATCTTCCCCAACACCACCCTGAGAGGAAAGAGGAAGGAGAGCATAAAGCCTATCTGTAAAAATTAAAGGCAACATGCTGACTAAATTTATATCCAGAAACATTAAGAAGAAAGTAAATCTCTCTACTGTCTAGGCCACTGTTATTATATTAATATTTTAGGAAATTGTTAATGTATATTTTGGTTTTAAAAATCAATACATGCACATAACATTTGGCCTGGTATTGATGGGAAAATAACCAACTAATGATTTCTCCTGGAAAGGAACAAAGAAAAAAATTCATGTTTGGCAAAATTAAATATATTAAAATTTATCTGGCTCTGAGAATATCAATCTTCTAACATGGGTAGTAACTAATTAAATTCAACTGATCATCTTTATAATCACTTACGAACATTATTTTAAATAAATGGCCCTCAGAATTAAGTTCAAGACAAGTCATAATTTTCTTTCATAAAAAAATGATGGTGCCTTGATTTTAACCAAGAAGTTAATCGTTAACTACTACATACCAACTAAATCACACCCAGATGCTAGCCTTATCTTTTTAGAAATTCCATGATAAATGGAATTGAGGCCTTCTTCAGGCCTCAGTCACTACAAACGTAACACACTTAAGTTAAAAGGATTAGGTCATGCAACATTATTTCTTAACACAATGTTCTGCGTCCTTCAAGGAACTGCAATCTTATGATGGAGGGGGTACAACATATCAGGGAATACCTACCATTCCATCACAATTTTTCCTAATGATTTAATCTCAAAGGAAAACCTTCAATTAATCCATAAAATGAATTTGATTTTGCCTGAAAGCAGCTAGAGAACCTCTTCCTTTTAAACAGTACCTACCATGGTTACCACCACTTAATTAAGTCCTAGATCATGTCTACAAAAGCGGTTATGGCTGAACATGTGTCTGCTAATATAAGTGAATAATTACTCAGTGTTTCAAAAGTAAACATTTACCACCATTTATTACTAGTTATCTTTGCACCAGCATACTTGTGACCATTGTGTCTACATGCAAGATCACTTCACATTTCTAGGCTTCCGATTAAAAGTAAAATGAGAGGGTAAACAAAGATGAAGAATCTCAAGTGTCCTTTCCAGCTCTGAAAGACACAAGCACACTGAAGGCAGGGACCTCCTCTTTCTGTTATTTACATCTCCCCCAGTCCTTTCACTGTATCCTACACATATGAAGCCTATTGGTTAAGCACATTACCATGCCCACAAATTATATTCTTCAACAAAACCCCAAAACCAGACAGGAAAACAAAATAAAACAGATCAATTTGACAAAATTAAAAACTTATGTATGACAAAAAGATACCATACATTAAGCTACAAGAAACAGAAACAAAAATGGGACAAGATATTTTCCACACAAATAACAAAAGATTAACATCCCACAGATAAGAAAAAGACAAACATCCCAATCTTCTCTTTTTTTTAAGACAAAGGATATAAAAAGAAGTCAATACAGAGGAAATCTAAATGGTCAGTAAACATATAGAAAATGTTTAACCCCGTTAGGAAGCAGAGAAATGCCAATGAGAACAAAAAGACACCGTATTTCAACTAATATCAAAAATAACAAATCTTAAAATATCCTACATTGGCAAAGATGTAGAGAAAATGATACTCATTCCCTGACAGAGTATGAACTGTCACAACTACTTTATGGAGCAATCTGACAATGTCTAATGCAAATGGAAATACACACACAACCGGTATTCTAGGCCTATATCCAAAATCTTTTTCATTCGTACAAGGTAACAAGTACAAAGATATTCACTGCACAGAACAGAAAATGATCTATATAGTCCTTAAGAGAAGAACAGAAAAGTAAGCATAGAACATACTCCTACAACAAAATACTAAGCAGAAAAAATTAAAGGGAATGAGTTGGCTCTCTAAAGATGAAATGGCAAAAGGTTCAAAATCATATTGAGTAGGGGGGAAAAGCAAGATGCAAAATTATTTACTCAAGGAAATGTTCTGGAATTAAATAGTAACTGTTGCACAATCTTATGAATATATTGAAAAAACACTGAATTTTACACTTTAAAGGGGTGAATTTTATGGTATATGAGTTATATCTCAGTTGAAAAAAATGATTCACCCAGTATGATACTTTTCATGAAGATTTTAAGACACAATATACTACTACCTGTAGCAGTATAAATGTGCAAATGTACATAAATAGATGGGAAAAAGGCTGAAGAGTTGGAAGAAAAGGTTGGGAAATATTTAAACACTTGAGCCACATCTATAATACTTGATTCCCTAAAAATCAACAAGGAATCAAACATGATAAAATGCAAACATCTGTTCATTCTCGGCAGTGGGGATCTGAATGTTTGTTCTATCATTCTTCCCTTTGTATTTTCCTATACGGCCCCCGCCTTTTTTTTCCAGAAATACGAAAAGGGCACAAAACAAGCATATTACAAACAGCAATGGTAAATATATAAACACATAAAGATATGTGGCATTACTAATCAAATAAATGCAAATAAAAATGAGGTATCATTTCATGCAGCAGATTGGCGAAGATAAAAAAAAAATCTTTTAATCCCCAGTATTGGCAACCACGTGGGGAAATGGGCAGTCTCCCAACTCCTAGGGAAGTATAAACTGGTACAATCTTTTTGAAGGGAAGAAGTTTGGTAATGAATATCAAAATGTAAAATCTATATACATAAGGAAATTATTGGAAAAACCATTAAAATGAATATCTAGGATGTTCATCATAGCATTATTCATAACAAATTAAAACTAAGAACAATATAAATGTTCAAATAAATAAATCTATATTTAATGTGATACCACCAAATTCAGCTTTAAAAAGATATCCTACCACATAACATGAGGGTAGGAATGCTCATCTGTGTTTCATCCCCAACTCCTAGAAGTATTCTAGACACATAATAGGAGCTCCAAAAAACACTTGTTGAATGAATTAATGTTAATTTAAAGTTAATTTATATTTGTGTGTATACATAAATATAAAAAGATGCCTACCAAAATATTAATTATGGTTATCTATGAAGAATTAACTCCTTCTTTATATTTCTATGGTTTGGTTTTTCTACAGTGAACACATATGTATAAGTTAGAAAATACAATTTTCATTTGCATGTAAAAAAATTAATGTTTGCATTCTTCATAAAAGCTGAATTGTACAACTGTGCAATGTAATTTCTCAATTTCTATGATCTATAACATAACAAAAACTTGTCAATTACCTGTAATATCATCAGTCGGAAATTATTTATGCAAAAACTCTTTTCAGACAAATCATATTCCCAAAAGTGAATACAGCACTACAAACAAAATAAGGAGAACCACAAAACACAAGAGAATAGAAGATTAAAGCATTAAAATATACATTATGAGTTAAAGAAAGAAGTAAAGACACTCTGGCCACACACACACAAAATAAAATGTTTTAAAAGAATATTAATTTGTATCACTGAGACAAGAGAACCTCTCCTTCTACATGTTAGCTGCTTCACTGAGTAGTAAAAACATAAAAACAAAAAGAAAGTATAAAAACCAAGGGGAAAAAACCCACAGAATTCTATATTATTTCCATTAGGACAGTGTGAAACATTGTTTTAGAGATCAAAAATATCCTAAAGTCTGGACAATAAAGATTAAAGTCCAGTAAGTTCAGTAACATATCGAGTCCTTGCTTAATTACATAATTGCTATAATTGTGTTTAAAAATTCCCCCCCATTGCCAAATATCTAAACTTTCCAAGTTCTCTTTTGAAGACTTAAGTCACTAAGAGATAAAAAACAAAAAAAGCTCCACATCTTAGAACTGTAAAATCTGTGTTAAGTAGTGGGGATCACCTGTAACAGATGACCGGGAAAAGAGCTAAAGGGCTAAAGTTGATCCATAGAAGACCATTAGAAGGAAACGTCAAAGAACAAAGGAACAAAAAATCTTTAAAGAAAAATTATGAAACCAATGGATCCCCCTGCCCTATCTACCTCCCAGAGGTACTTCTACAGAGGGTTACCTAAAATAATAGATGTAAAAGGCTTCTGCACCATAAAATGGACAGTAATGTTAACTGTAAAATATAGCCAGTAAAACCAAGTTTGGATTTTCCTTTTAGGAAAAAAAATCACTAGATAATTGTTACACTGGAATTTAACCATGCAAATACCTTGGAAGATTTATATTTTCTCTTTCCAGGAAATGGGTTGGTTTTTTTTTTTGCGGTACACGGGCCTCTCACTGTGTGGCCTCTCCCGTTGCGGAACACAGGCTCCGGACGCACAGGCTCAGCGGCCATGGCTCACGGGCCCAGCCGCCCCACAGCATGTGGGATCTTCCCGGTCCAGGGCACGAACCCGTGTCCCCTGCAACGGCAGGCGGACTCTCAACCACTGCGCCACCAAGGAAGCCCAAGTATTTTTATTAGCAACAATAATAATGGTTACAAAGAAAATTAGCTTCCACATAACAGGGCAGTTTATCTGTGCCAAGTTGTAAGTTGAATTTAGAGGTTCTCCGTGAACAAGTCTGGGGACCCCAGGATGCCCAAAATCTTTTCCAGAAACTGGCAAAATTAAAGCTATTTTCATAACAACTCTAAGACACTATTTGCCATTTTTACTCTCATTCTCTCCTGAGGGTACAGTGGAGTTTTCCAGAGGCTACATGATGTGTGATAACACAACAGACTGAATATAAAAGACATAAGCAGACCCAGTTGTCTGCTATTAAGCAAAATGTTAAAGAGATTTGCACACACACACAAAAATAAATGATGCCACTCTTCTCACTCTTCTTTATGTTTTAGAAAATAATTTTTCATTAAAATAGTATTTATGTGCTAACCTAATAGGTTGATGGTTGTTATCTTTAAACAAATTAATAAGTAATTTGTTCAAACTATTTCTGGTTAAGTTTGAATACAGTCAATATTAATAGATACAATTTGCATAGAAATTCCTAACCCTAATTATCACTGGGCAACGATATCTACCCAAGACAGTTCAAGGTCACTTTTAGAGAGCTACGTGGTAATCCCCCTCTGAAAGGCAGTAGTGTATATTGGGACTTTACTCTTGTTTTTTCATCTTAAAAAGTAATAAGTGCTCATTGGAATGCTTTAAATGTAAAGAATTAACATTTATTTAAAAAAATCAAACACTACAAAAAAAAAACTCCTCATCACCACCAATACCATAGCATCCACTAAAGAAAACTATTAGTAAAAGTTTGGTGTCCATTCATGCAGAATTTATTTATTTACACACATACACACACATACTTTTTATCTGTATAAACACATTTTTTAAATGGGATCACAGTGATTTAGCTACTTGCCTTATTTCACCTACCATCTCTTGAAGATCTTTCTTTATCTACAAATAGATTTACCCTCTTTTTAAATAGATTACCATAATCTAACTGTACCCAGTTGAGGTCCCTTCTATGGCTTGCTTCCAAATGTTTGCTATCAAAATAGAGTCACAGAAAATATGCTGTAACTTTGTGGATTTGTGACCCCATATCTGTTGGAAAATACCTATAAGTAAAATTGCTGGGTTGATGTGTATAAACATTTAAAATCTTAATAGATTTTGCCAAACGCCCTCCAAAATGTCCGTGCCAATTTACATTCTCACTAACCGCATATGAGATTTCCTCCAGCAATTCAGCTTTTTAATTGGTGAATTATACTTTATGTTGCTTCAAAATGTCAAGTTGTAAAACTGTTCTCACTGGTCATCTTAATTCCATACAGAACCCTACACAAATCTCAGAAGACTCATTGAATGTGTCAGTACAGTCACCCATCTTTGTTTTTTCCATAAACCTTTTAAATACCTCAGGAGAGAAAATACTTCAGGTGCACGTCGTATTTTCAATTAGTAACCCTTCAAATTTTAGATACCCTGATAAAAAGTTATTCAAATTATTTCAGAAAACTGTTTAACACAAATCAGAACTACACAGTAAAGCTGGGCTCAAACACTTAAATCAAAGGAAAGTTATAAGTGTAAATTTATCATGCTTTATCTGCCCACTCAAAGGACTAAGGCTACAAATAAAAAGCTATCAAATCATACCAGTGGCCAAATTAGCTTACAGAAAATAATAAGCAACAGATTTCATATCATAAATGTCAATGGAACAGAGTGCAATAGTAAGGATGGCAATAATTGGAAAGAAAGTTCACTCAAATTCACATCATGCTGAAAATGAAAACATTAATATTTTAAATGAAATGTTTTGAATATGACTGTATTTCAGTCATATCAGACTATTATAAATCTTTGATACTAATAAATAAAATATAGTCTTTATTTGCAAGTAGATAGTTTTAAAATGCATTATAGTTTGACCTGCCGATTCTGTAATGGCTAATGGCTATTCCAGCCTTCACTGTTTCATCAAAATCTTCTTTTAGAACTTTGTGTTAGTAGTTTTAAATTGAAACTGTCTTTAGGACAGAATAAAACCTTATTAATTCAAGTCCAATTAGCTCAATTCTGAAATTGTATACATAATTCTCACTGGGCAACAAGTTGAACTTACTGTAATTTCCTCCTCTACAAGTTCTCATAATATTACTGTGAAATAAAGGAAATCAACCTGAAAATCAATTCGCTTTTCCAAACCAAAGATTTATGAAACTAAGAACTCATCCATTTTTGTGGCTTGAGCAGTTCATCCTCAGATCTAAGCCCACTTCTGTTTATCAACTACCGTATATATTGAAAGTGATTTAAATTGTCATTATTAATAGCCATTTACAGTTTACAATATGTGCATTTCTTGTAACTCCGATTTTTCACAAAACCATTTTTGCAGTTTCTCCCATTTGCAATCCTCCTGTTTATAGTCCATAATATCAAAAATATAACACCTTAAAAAAGTATGGAAGTAGACTTAGAAATGCCTGGCATTCTTATTCTGTATTTATTCTTATCATTTCAAAAGACCTTATAAGCCAAAATATAAGTCCCAGGATTAAGTGGAATGTTTGGTGTTACCTTAATTTACAACTAACTATTCCCAATGAACAGAGAAACCTTCTCTTGCAATCTGAATCATGTGTAATTACAGTATGACAAGGTCTCTCCTGGGCTATGTAAGCTGGCATTTTTCCCAGGACTTGTCACATCATGGGAAGCACACATACAAATAAAAATCCAAAAATAAACATTTTGAAACAATGGCTTATAGGCTACATAAAGAAACTCCACAGTTGAGAATAAAAATTGAAGAGCCCAACCAACAAGCAGACATCTCTCACTAGAGGCGTCTGAGAAGACATCAGTGTTATCAAGCCGCTTACCACACCTAGCAACAAAACTCCCAGGTGCGGACTGTACAGACAGCACTCTCAGGTACCCTCAGGCTGGACAGAAAATCATTACGTATGGGAAATAAAAGGAAACGTCACCACACACACCCACTGAAGCAGAGAAACAGTGGTGAAATATGGAGAGGTTGATCATCTTTAATTTCATAATGCCAATTTGTTGATTGTTAAGATGCCTAAACGAAGTTATCTTAAAAGCTACATCTTCGGCCAGCTGGCTTAGTTTTCCTAACATAATAAATATTGCTTTTGTTGTTGTTGTTGTTAAGGGTATTTCACCTTGGAATGTACAACAGCAAGTAGTTGTAACAGTGTGTACAAAGGATCTTTAGAAGGTGGTTTCTTTTGTTTAAACTCCTCTGCTATGGCTCTATGGACACATGGAAAAGGGAAAGCGAGATTCCAAAAAGCATCAGATCCAACCTCACATAATGACAGAAACTTGACAATACTCATCTTCATTACAGTTCGGAGGAAAATTTAAGTATAATATCTCTGGCTATATTCTGATATAAAATGCTAACAAAATCTAAATGTTATTTCCGATAGACCATGCACATCCCTACCCCTCTATTAGATGCTGGATTCATTTATTAACCATCCAGCAAAGCACATCAAATTCAACTGTTTGAGTTTTCAAGAGCAGCTATAAAACAAACCACTATAGGCAAAACATACAATCCTAAGTCCCATTACAAGAGCTCTGGAAACAAAAATAAGCATTAACATAAACCTCTGCCACCTCTAAGGCACAGAGCATTTCTCCTTTCTTTATTCAAGCCCCGGAATGTTCAATAATTTCCACGTAGCTCTAAGCAGATGGATTTATTATGATGTTATGCTAAGAAACTGCAGGAGTTCTAGATGCCAATAAAGATTACGGATCAAATGGAAGATAACTACTAACCATTGTGTCGACTTAGATAAATAAACCTGCTCACAAACAAAGCACCTTATTGTATTTGTACTGTTACCTCCACTAATCCAACTAAAACAACCAGACAGTAGCTTTCCAGAGGCTGAAGGGAACAGAAGTGGAGATTTCTCAAACCCTCTTTAAATTTCTTGTAAAATAACACTCTGTTCCTCTTTTTTCAAAACTGTCCTTTATGGAAAATGTTTGGGACCGCAGAGGCTGAGCAGAATTATGCAAACCAGACACCAAGGCTAAAAACCAAGGTAAGGAAGGAATGAAGCAGAAGGCAAGACAACACCGTTGCTCTGAAACTTAGCTTCGACCTTTGCAGGGACTCTTCCCTGCAGATCACATGGGGCAGACACTTCTGAACGCTGCTCAAAATCGAATGAGCAACCAAGTGCCATCGGGGAGCTAGGGACCAGTAAGTGCCCCCCCCCCCAAACCGAACATAAAATCCTGACGGTGGGAGGTCGGGGTGGCTAACCCACAAAAAGAAAAGTCTATGACAACTGGTACCTAAAGCCTCACACACAGGGAAGAAGGCAGAGAAGACCCTAAAGACAGGCGACTTCTCAAGACGGAACAATAAGTACATCCCATGCATCCTCTGCTAACAACACAGGTAAATCTCAATTTCTCCAGGTTTAAAAAAAAAGGCGCAAGCTGTTTATTCCCTCCAGCGCCTCTCCCCACGCCTCCAAACCCAACAACTAATTGCACCTTCCCCGCAGAACCCGCGGCTAACCCCAGAGGACCGGTGAGGGCTGGCTTGGGATGAATAAACACTCGACACCTGACAGTCCTTTCTCTGCGGTGACTTTCACGGAGCCGAAGTGGCGCGCGCGCGGGCGGGAGCGGGGACCTGGCCAGCGCGGCGCCGCGCACCCCGGTCCCGAGCTACGCCAGCGAGCGCGACGCGGGGGGCGGGGAGAGGGGCAGGGGGACCGCCCGGGCCAAGCGATTGTTTCCTCCTCCAGCAAAGACATTTTTTATCAAGCTCCTTTTGTATTCGAGCCCTACCTCTTTTTGGCCTAGGAAAGCTTTCGTGCAAGTGGAAGACGACTTTCTCCACAAAGTGCTGTATGTTACTGTGCTCCGGCCCGCGCACGAACACCATCCAGTCATGGGTGAAGCCTTCCACGGTGGGTTTTTTCCTCACCTGGGCGCGGTGCCCCAGCTCCAGCTTCACCTGCACGGCACACTGCGGGCAGGGGGGAGGAGAGACAGCCGTGAACAACAGGAAGGCGACGGTTCGACACTGAACATTGCGCCTGACATTTTTTTTCCTCCTTCTTGAAACGCACATAAAAGGAAACGGCGGTGCCCTCTGCATCCACGTTTCACGCGCGTGGGCGCGCACACCCCACACCCCCAAATACACGCCTCCGGGCCCGTATCCACACCCGCCAGGATTGTAACGGAATGTTACCCCCGATCGGGAAGAGGGGTCTGGTTGTTGGGGGGTAAAGAGGGGCGAGCACGCTCATCCACTACAAGCACGACAACGAATGCATCGGAAACAAATTAGAGACAATTAGGAGGCGATGCCCGGGCGGTTGCCCGGCGTGGGAGGGGAGGTAACTGGGACCCCCGAGGGGGGTTCTGGCGAGCCCCCACCCCGAAAGTGCCGCGGCGACAGGCACACGCCGAGGAAGTCTTTGTGTACGTGTGTGTGTGCGTGCGTGTGGAGCGCTGTGCCAGGCGGAATGGAAACTACAGGCAGCCTCCGCCGATGGGCACAAACTCCCGTGCTCTTACCACGGGGTTCGTGCACAACAAAAGTGAGACGTCGTCACACACGCACGCACACACACCCGCAGGAAAACACGCCGAGGCGTCCATAACTTAAGGCACCCCGCACCCCCCCCCCAGCGAAAAGCCCCACGCGATCGGCGAGGCCAGCCTAAGAGAGCCCCCGCAACACACTTCCAAGAGCCAAAGTGGCCCCAAAGTACCTCCCACCTCCCCCAAAAAATTAAATTCGGAAAGGCAGGGCGGCGGACGGACAGCCGCCGAGCCCCGACTGCGCACAGCCCGGCGCGGGGGCAAAGTTGCGTGCGGCCCCGCCGCTGTCAGCCCGCACACTCCGGCTCACACTCGCGCGCCGCGGAGAACGCACCATCGTAGCGGCCGGCGAGGCTGCTCGCCGCGTCCCCGGACTGTGCCCGCGGCTCCCGGCGGCGGCGGCAGCTGAAATATGGCTGTTATTATTCGCCTCCTTCCACCGTGTGTGAGTGTGTGTGTGAGTGCGCGCGTGTGAGCGAGAGTGCGCTTCTTGCGATTGCAAAGAGAGGCGAGGAGGGAGGCGCGGGGGGTGGAGGGGCGAGTGTGTGTTAGTGTGTGAGTGTGTGTGTGTGTGTGTGCGCGCGCCGGGGGGGGGGGGGAGGGAGGGAGGGGAGCGGAGGCTGAGGGAGAGGCAGCAGCTCCCTGCAAGCCGTACCAACCTTTCTCTAATTGGAACCGCGGAGCGCTGGCGCTGTCTGGGCTGCGGCGGCGGCGGCGGCGGCGCAGGGCGAGGGAGGAAAGGCGGGGGGGTGGGGGTCTCTTATTATTATTTTTGTATGTACTTACCGAGCTAGCCATGCCTGGGGGCCCGGAGGTTTGCTGGGGTGTTGTGTGGTACCCCCCTCCCCCGCCCCCCTCAGCTGTAATTCATGAAGAGGCTGCTATGAATGAGAGCGCGCCCAGGAGCGGAGGGTAGATGGCGGACATTCTCTGCCTTTTCCCCCCGCGTTCGCTTGCTCGCTCGCTCGCTCGCTTATTAAACTCAGCCCCAAAAGCAAAAGCAGCAGCAGCAGCAGCAGCAGCTCCAGGGCCAGAGGATGAGATTCCGGAGCATGCGCCGTGGCGCCTGACACCGGGGCTCCGAGCCTCACGGGGCGGAGGGAGGGCGCGCGGGCGGGGCGGAGCGGGAGGGGAGGCAGAGCGAGCGAGCCAGGGGGAGCTCGAAAGAGCCAATCACCGGCCACCCACCCGAAACCCCGGCAGCCCGCCCCGCCACACTGGAACGCCTCGCTTAAAGTAACAGGTTCCTGCTGGGGGGTGGGGGGAAGTAGGGAGAAGGGCGGGGAAGGGGCGCTGGAGTAGGGAGAGCGGCCAGCTGGGGAGCCATCCCAGACCCTGTGTAAACTCCTCTCGCCCTACAATAAAAAACGGATTAAAACTGATGGAATGTAGCCACTGCCTAGAGCCCCCAGCCGCCGGAGAAGGGGCGTTAAATCAAGTCTTTGGCGTTAGTTAGCACGCTCGGGGGAGGGAGGGGGCTTTCTTTCACTTTCCACCACGTCTTTTTATGGTTTTGTGCTGAAAAGGCAAGAACTCACACCCAAACAAACTTATTTAAAGACAGAGCGAGAGAAATGCCACCCTTACAAACAAGCATCTAAAAGCAGTCGCTGAGACGGTTATAACCGGCAACAATTCCCTGGCCCCCTTCCCCATCCACTCACCCCCGCCCTTCTGCCACTGCCACTGCCACCGCCACCGAAAATTTTAAAATGAAATGAACAAGAGAGAGAAACTAGAAGGCTAGTTCCTTCCCAGGGAACGCCTCCCGCGTTGGTAATCCCCGGCTGGGATGCACCACAAATTGGTGCCCAGGTGAAAGCGAGATACCTGGGAGTGCTGGGTGCAGACCCTCGGGGACCAGGCTGGGAGTTTTCTTGGGGAGGCTCCCACTCCTGACAGCCTGCTGGGTTGCATAAGAACGTGGCAAATTGTCCTCTAAGGACGCGCGGGGCAATTGGGAGTCTTAAAATAGCAGATAAAGTTAACACTGGCTGTAATGTGCATAAATTGGATTATAATCTTTAGGCGTATTGGTGACAGCCAACGTAATCCATCTCTGGGTATTAATCCTGTTAGGCTCCCGGGTGATAACCAGTCGCAGGAGTGTTCCCAGAGTCGCGCTCCTGCAAAGGTTTCCACTCGGGTTGTACTTGGTCTCGGTGACCGGGGACAGAACAGCGCAGCCACGCGTGGGGCGGGGTAGGAGTACTGACTAGCTTCCTTTAGCAACACAGACAACCTTTAGAAAGGAAACGGATAAGATCTAGACAACTGATTTGAAAGTGAAATATGTGTGTAACTTCGGTTCGTTAAAGAAGGATCCTTGCATCTTCTTTGCCCTCATTCCTTTTTTGTTCTCTTTATCTTCTTCCTTTTCTCCCCTTTTTCCTACCTCCCAACTTCTTTCTGACTCTTTCTCTTGGCTTCATTCTCTTCTCCCTGCCTTCCCTCGTTACTTGCCTCTCTTTTATTTTTTGGCTCAACTTTCTTGCTTTCTTCTTTTCGTTTTGTCTTTCTTCAAACCACGAAAGCAAGTTGTATGGGCCCTTGGATTAAAGAGAGCGATATAGCGGGAAGGAGGTTAGCTGAGGCATCCAGGATCCTCGACGTTAATTTGTCAGTTCTCCCAGCTGCTCACGCGAAGATAACCCACATCACATCGGACCGCTTCGGGCCAATTTTAATTTCCAGTGCAAGCCTCCGATTCAAGCGGTTTGAAGCCCTAAAACTGATACTCTGCTCTCTCCCTCCCACCTACAACCAAGAAAGCTTCTTTTACCTGTAGACTCCAATTCCTCCCACCCTTTTACTGAATTTAGTATATAATGGAGAGAACAGTTGAAGATAGAAACATTTTAACCCAAGTCCAAAAGCTTAGATTTTGCAACTGACCCACATGTACATTGATGCGTGTCATCTTGTAGGTGTATGTGTAGTTGTGTCTGTGTGTATAAGGACTAAGTTTACATACACATTGACGAGCTATGTGTTAGGATCTATGTGAAGGATGGACCTACTTGCTATGCATTATTTAATTTTTAAATAAAATAATCAAACTGGAGAGAAGTCCTTTGGAATAATAAGATAGGAAACTGATGGTTATCTGGATGTGCCATTAATAAAGCCATTTCTTTGGTGCCCTGGTCACATTCACAGGGCTCTGTGTTGCCCTCACCTACTTCCTGTTTCTGCCCAAGCTGGTGAAGTGTATCATGATGGGGTGGGGCTGGAAAGATCCCTGCTCTGGAGCCACTTGTGCTTTGTTCCTTCTGAATTAAACCTGGAAAATTCCACCTTTTCCATTGCATTCTTACCATCTTACATGGCCTTGTGCGGGGAAGAATAAAGTAGGAACTTCCTATATGCCATGATTTAGGGGTGCCAGATAAAGCCCCCTCCCTGAAAAGACCTGCCACATGGCTTACCATTCCTACGGGACACCCTCCTTTCAGGCAAGACACTGAAAGTGACTGCTGAAAAGCAAATGAGGTTCCACATATAAGCAATACCATATGATATTTGTCTTTCTCTGACTTACTACCAGGGGGGAAAGCAGGGGGGAGGGATAAATTGGGAGATTGGGATTGACATATACACACTACTATATATAAAGTAGATAACTAATAAGGACCTACTGTGTAGCACAGGGAACTCTACTCAGTACTCTGTAATGACCTATATGGGAAAAGAATATAAAAAAGAGCAGATATATGTATATGTATAACTGATTCACTTTGCTGTACAGGAAACTAACACTAACAACTCTACTCCAATAAAAATTTAAAAAAAAAAGCCATTTCTTATAAAGTGGCAACCATTAGGCAGCGAGTCTAGCTTAGCACACAGATGAAAAAAAAACAATTATTCTTCGTTTGAGTTGACTTCAGGGTTTGGCTAACTTCTTCCAATGCCAACCGGGATGTCTTGGGATTCTCTCTATAACTCGTACTCGCGCTGAGGGACTGATGTCTCCTTTCTGAATTATGTATATGCTGAATTCGGATTTATTATGGGAGTCACCAATAAGCCAGAGAGTCAGAGAAGGTCTTTTCCCATTATTCCTCCTTTCTCAGAGACTGCTTTAAAAACCGGAGGTGTTAATTCTTTTCTTTCTCCAGACACTGGAAATATAGATTTCGTCAGTAGATGGCGCACAGAGCCCTTCCACGGACGTCCTTACGTGACCTCTTTGCAACAAAAGGACAAGGAGGGGGAAAAAAGGAAAGATAACACAATCATGAATAATGTAGATTCAACTTTTGGGCAAAGGAATTTATGCCAGTCTTTCGATATATTATTTATAGCCTATTCTAACAAGCTATTAATTAAAAGGATTCAAAACAGAAATAACAGCAGATTAATTTTGTACCCAGCACATCTGAAGATCCTTGCACTTTAAGTGAGGTACAAATGTGAAACAACTTTTTGGGTACTTGACAATGTAATTATAGAAAGTATTTTTTTTAATTATAAAAAGGAGTTTGCAAATAAATTTTGAGACAAATTTTTTCAGTTCTAAATACAAAAAAAAAAATTAAATGGAAGTGATGAGGATAAAACCATTTATTTATACAAAAAGCAATTATCTTACCAAAATTCATACTGTAGTACTTAGCACAGTGTGAAGCACCATAGGGTTAATTTTGAGGAGCAGAAAAGAAAAGCAATTGACACCATCATATCAAATAAAATGCTTGATGAAGAATAAAAGAAGACGGTGTCTGGGATGGATATTAACTCCTAAGCATTGCCACCACCATTGCCACTGCCCTACACCATCATTTTGGCTCCAGTCCTTTTATTTGCAATTGGTTTGTTTAGTTAGAAGTTGAGGCCAGTTTGGATGTTTCTAGCACAATATAACTCCTTTAAAGAGTAATTAGGGTGTCAAGGAGCAGTGGTTGCTTCTCAATAGAATTTTACTTACTGGTGATAGATTACTGATGTACAAACTCAAATAATCAAATCAATTAAAATTAACCATTGCTCATTCTTTGCTGTCTGGATTTTGGGGAAAAAGGAAGAATATGCATGGATAAAAAACAGATAATGGGACAGACATAACCAAACATCTTGCAAATATTAGACTCAGAATAATTAAGGATCTTTTTCTATAATAGTGCACTTTTTCTGTGTATTTCACCCATACATTCATTCACCAAAATGATATTTCTCCTATTCCATGTGCCATGCACAGAGTTAATCTCTAAGAATATAAGAATGACAGGGTTCCTGCTGTCACAGAGTTTATGACCCAAGGGAAATGTTTTACCAAAACCATATCTTTTTAAAATTTTTATAATGCTTACATTTGGGATAGAGATGTGTGTCACACATAAGCAAGCAGCATACAAATTTGACACGAACAGCCCAAGGACAAGAAAAAGAGTGGCACAAGATTAGAAGCCCAGGGGCATTGCCCTCAATTCTACCTTTTAATACTTAAAATAAGGTGGGAGGGGAGTAATATCTTTTTTGCAACAGCAGCCAAGGTCTAATTTCTTTTTCCTTGATCTGAAGTGTTTTCCATGTTCACTTTATTGCAGCTCTTTTAAGAAAAAAAAAAAATCTCACAATGAAAGAAAGCTTACTAAGCCTTTTCAAGATCATGAGCATATTTTCTCATTTGAGATAGAATCTCTGTTTCTTATGGAAATTTTTGGTTAAAAATGTTATTTTTTAACATTATATTTAATTCACAGTTCTAGGATAGTGTATTAGGCACCACTGAATAGTACAAATCATTACCACTTTGAAAAAACAATTGCTTTGATACCCAATTAAGCACCTAGTCCAAGACTATTTCCAGAGATAAGAAATACACAAAGCTTTTTTAACCACCAGAGCCTCTTCATGTGTAAATTATTCCCTGAGAGTAATTTAAGCAGTGCACTTATACATTCAGAAGACAAGAATGCCTCCACAATAATAATTTATTAATTTAGTGGGTTGCATCCCTAATTTAATAAATAGCACCTCAAGGCCTGAAAATTAATCAGGGATATTATATAAGACCAACAATATGAAACAAGATAAATATTGGAGGTCAGTTGAAATAGTATGATTGAAAATGTCTTCCTAATATATACGAGAATCCCAATGAAATATTTATAGGTAAAATACATGGTAAATTGAAACTGCTTGCTATAAAACAATCTATCTAAAAAGTAGACCATTTTGCTCTATCTTATGTATCTCTGGCATCTCTTCAAAGGCTACTGTACAATTTCCTATCTCTCTTTAGATAATGATTGGACCTCCTTGATTTTCAGTGTAAATTCTGTTTTTATATATGATTTCACCTCTCTCATTCACATATTAAGAATGGAGAGTTAAAATAATCACTTTATCCTAAAATCATAAATTATATTTTGCCTTATTTGGTAAAAATGAAAAAATAACATATTAGGCCTATGAACTAAGGTTGACAGGTCAAACTTCAATTAAAACTGCCAGAGAAATTTAGGAAGAAGAAATTACTCCCTTCCATGTATTAAATGGTTTGAGAGTGGTTTGAAAATAATACTAAGCCTCTAAGAAGTGAGTGATTTAGTATTTTCTGGTAGGATCAGGTATCCTGGTTGAGTTAAACTATTTACAGTCAGCTCTGAATGATCCATGAGCATATTATCCACTTTGTAGATAATCTACAATGACACAATTTATGTGTGGGGTTTTTTTAATGTAAATTTATGTTAGAGTTAGGTTTTTTTTTTTAACTGTACAAAATGTGCATGACTGCATCTAATTTGTCAATTTCCATTCATAGCTTTTCTCACAGAAAAGCTTGTGTATTAGTCCACATGCCTCTTTTGGACCCCACTTTCTAATTTTTATAAGCCATTTGTTATCTCAGAGATGGAGTGATCTGGCAAAAAACTATTGATCTAGGAAGCAACACAAATTGATAAGAAAGAAGGAATATTCATTTACCAGTGTGCTGAATTAAAAGAACTCCTAGAGGCTATTACTAATTACATAGTTTTATTATGTATTCTTCACGAAATCAAATAAGGGAAAGTTAGGGAAGGATGGTTTTTTTAATTAAAGTTATTTAATTTACAATATTATATTGGTTTCAGGTGTACAACATAGTGATTCAATGTTTTCATAGGTTATACTACAATTAAAGTTATTATAAAATAGTGGCTATATTTCCTGTACTATGCGATATATTCTTGTTTTTATATAGTAGTCTGTACTTTTTAATCCCCTACCCCTATCTTGGCCCTCTCCATTCCTTCCCTTACTGGTAACCTCTAGTTTGTTTTCTGTATGTGAGTCTGTTTCTGTTTTGTTATATTCATTCATTTGTTCTATTCTTTAGATTCCACATGTAAGTGATAACATACAGTATTTGTCTTTCTCTGGGAAGGACTATCTTCTGAACTGTACTGGTAGCAATTTGGGGGAAATTTCAAGTTTTAACAAGGAGTTAAAAGTCACTTATGAATAGAAAAGGAGTTTACTTATTTCTATACAATTAGACCCTTAATATATATTATTTCAATCTTTTGGCTTCTGCTTCATGACTTTGACATTTTGGTTTTATTATTAATTCAGTGCATTCAATTAACTTTTATTGGCTGTCCATTGAAGGTCAGCCATTGTTCTTGGTCCTTTGAAAACTCAGGATACAAGCATAGGATGCCTTTAACACCATTATTTATTTCAAGTCATTTCATAATTATTGCCTTAGAGCTGACAGGTTGTTACAAAAAATAAAAGATGTTATTAAGCACTTAACAATAAACCCTTGTTATTCACTTACATCTCTATTTAAGAAAGAAAAAAGATTTAGCCATGACATTGGCAGTAATCCTTAAGAAAGAAAGAAAGGAAGGAAAGAAAGAAAGAAAAAAAGAAAGAAAGAAAGGGAGGTTGGAATTATTTACTAAGGTCGCAAACAAGTACTGAGAGCACTTCCAAATCAAAATTTCATTTCTAAAGGCTCCGATTAGTCAATTTGGGACAATTTGAGTCTCAAAAAGAATCTATGCGTCTATAATGGTACTTTAAAAAAATTAACGAGCAGGTAAAAAGAAGTGTCTCCTTATAGAAAAATACTAGCTAATTAATATACGTAAAAGGAATGATAGAGTTTGAAAAATCATTATTTTGCAGCAACCAATGCAGTAATAGATTTAGTCAAGGCTCACCAATATGTATTGAACGTATAGAATGAAAGATTTTTGGAGACAATATTATTCACAATGATACAATGGCTCACTGCATCTTTCACATATTACGTATTAATTACAAAGGGAGAAAAGAGTCTTTACAATAGAGAAATCGGCCGGACATCACTTAACCAAGTGATCAGACTTAACATCACCAATAATGAGATGAGCTGACATCATATGCCTCTTGATATGACGCAATGAAAAGCATGTATCATCACCCGTGTCGTATTCCTGCCAAAAGTGTTTGCATCTAACTGTGAGGAAGAAATCAGACAAATCCAGGTCATGTGAGACACTTTACAAGGTAACTAGCCTGGATTCTTCAAAAATCAGTATCATAACTGACTTCTTGCCTTAAAAAAAAAAAGTGAGGAAATATTCCAGACTAAAGGCAACTAAAGAAACGTGACAACTAAATACAATACTTAATAGTTAACTAGATTCTAGATCCCAAAACTAACACAAACAATAAAACAGACAGGATTCCTGGAACAATTGGGGAAATTTGAATATGTGCTATATATATGGTATCAAGGTTAAATTAAGTGGATGTGCTAATGGCTTTGTGGTTATATACAAGACTCTCCTAGTTCTTAGGAAATACATGCTGAAGTGTTTAGGAAAGTGTGTGATGTCTGTAACTTATAACTTACTCTCAAGTAGATCGATCAAAATAATAAGTCCATAAAGTTATACATAGTTATAAATTGAGAGCAAGAGAGAATGCAAATGAATTGAGGTGATCATTGTACTACCTTTCCTGTAGATTTTTTTTTCAAAATATAAGTTTTAGGGGGAAAATGATCCTCAAGATTCAAAACTAATTTCTGAATTCACAGTTCAGTATATGGTTTTTCAATAGCATGTCTTTTTGTTTCCTAAAAAAAAAAAAAAAAAAAAGCTTAACAAGAACAAAAGTAGGGAAAATGAGGAGAGAAAATATTATAATCTAAAGGATTTTGTTTGAAAGAAAAGATAGAAGGTCAGAATTTTTTTTTGGCCCTTTGAGGCTTTATAATCTCCCCTTTCTGCTCATCACCAAATTTGTTTTTGAATTATAAAAGTGTGATGGCTTTTGGTTGACTGATATGTTTGAGGTCAGCATCTTTAGTGGTCTCAGCTTTTCTGGCAATGAAGGGCTCCAAAAGGGAGCAAGACACAGGACATGGGTCTGGCATGCCCTGCTGAATTAGTGACAATATTTTCATGTGAATGTTCTTTCAAAAGTAGATGCTGTATGTGAAAGGTTTCTCTCATGAGATTACAGCAATTTAAAGGTCATTCAATTCTACAGACCGCTTAATTGTGCTCCATTAAGCATTTCTCAAAAAGAAGTGTGTGTGTGTGCGTTTAATAGCATTCAAGGACTGCCAATATCAGCATTGCCTAACTTAGAAAGATTTTTTTTTCATGGCTTTTATCACTGACCCGGTGTTTAATGCACTGACTTTCCTTTTTTATTGCTCAAGGGCAGCTGGATGAGTAGCCTTGGCTCATTTAGAAACCATCTAATGCTTTTGTTCCCAGTTAATATTTTCTTTAAAGGTCACCTACCTCTGACACCTGTCAGGTTAGCACTTCTCAGAATCAGGAATAGGAACTTTTCTTGATCCAGAATAGGCAATGCAATGTCTAAAGACTGGCCAGCAGTTCTGAACGAATAACAGATTAAAAATTACTCTTCAGGCTCTCATTTTTAGGGCCAGGATCCTTATGGGGATTTTTTTTTGCCAACCATGTACCAGAGAGAGGAATGGGGTAAGAGTAGATAAAATAGGAACAAGGTGGAGAGCTGTGTGTTTCCGTTCGAAACTTGCGAGAGAGTGCACAAAGTCACCACTCATTCCCTAAAATGTCAGTCAGGGGCAGAGAAGGTCACTGAGAGAAATAAGTGGAGAAAAAAAAAAAAACCCTCCAAAATAAAGAACACATAAACAAGATAAATCCAAATCACTTTAAGAAAAAAATAATCCAAACTAGACCACAAAACAAAATGTATGGGAATTATAAATATAATAACCTTATTATAGAAAAATTCTTTTTACTCTAAGGGTAAAGATTTTAAAGACAGATTTTGATTTTTATTCAGTAACCCCAACGTGGTAGATATAACTGCATATAACACAGTCCATATAGTTTCTCAGTTAATTAGTTGTTATACTGTGGTTCTTACCCAAACTGTTTACTCTGTAAACAAAAGGTACCAGGGTGTCCTTCAGAGATGTCATACCTCTTAACTTTTCCTTCAGTTAAGACTTTTAATTCTCTTATACAAATCCATACTTAAAACTGTGTACTGATCCTGCCATACCCCTGATATTTGGATTAGAGAGCTAACACACTGATCTACAAGCCAAAACTTCAGTTGAGCATGAAGGCAGAGGTCATTTGCACTTGGCAGGTAAATGATGTAAAGAGAGTTTCCAGGCCACAACACAAAATATCTCAAATCACTTTGTTTTCCTTGACTCACCAACTTGGTACAAATGTTTTCACTGTCAGACACTCAAGGCTTTGATTTTTGTTGTTTTATTTTGGGAAGAATGGAAAGAAATTATGATCCCTCTAATCCTTATTAAAAGTAAAACTGGGGCTTCCCTGTTGGCGCAGTGGTTGAGAGTCCACCTGCCAATGCAGGGGACATGGGTTCGTGCCACGGTCCGGGAAGATCCCACATGCCGCGGAGCGGCTGGGCCCGTGAGCCATGGCCGCTGAGCCTGCGCGTCCGGAGCCTGTGCTCCGCAATGGGAGAGGCCACAACAGTGAGAGGTCCGCGTACCAAAAAAAAAAAAAAAAAAAAAGTAAAACTGGTTACTTTTTACAGTTACCATATAAGTGGATGACACTGCTTCTACTCCTAGATCCACCAATCTGTAAAACTGTTGATGGAATATATTAGAAAAGTGTGGCACAGAAAAGAATAACCAGTTTCCCTAACAGCTTTATTTTTTAACAGATATTTATTGTACACCTATTATATGTAAAGCACACATGGAATTAAACTTTGCAGTTTTATATAGAATTCAATTGGGAAGGCAATTTGGGTGGAGTAATGAAGGCAATTTGGGTGGAGTAATGTTGGGAAGGCAATTTGAGTGGAGTAATGTTGGTTAAAGGAGAGAGAGAAAGAGAGAAGAAAAAAGAGAAGGCACAGGAAAGAAACACTTGGAACTATGTAGAGAAATAAGAAAATCTGCTAAAAGGCAATGCTGAAAAATGTATAAGTATTTAGTTTTTGAGTTCCTCAAGATGATATATTTCCTGGACTAAATCTACTTGTTAAAAAACAAGAAACAGTATGAATAAGATATCATGGGCACAGTTGGAATTTAAAACAACTTGGGAATGGAGAAGCAAGCCATTTATCCCTACACAGGATTCTGTCTTTATGAACAAATGCCATCAAGGTTGAGGTGCACCCAACTTCATTTTTCCAGTTGGGATAAATTAAAACAACCTTGGTCTGGTTTTATTATAGCAGCAGTTTTTAACTTCACTCTCCCCACTCCACCCACAAATTTAATAAAATTGGTCATTTTCAAAACCTACTTTGTGTTTCATTGGTAGAAACCTTGAAAAATTAGGTCTGAAGGTAATTGCAGAGGCTTCATTATTTAATTTTACATGTCTGGAGTCAAGAGTTCACTGAACTCATATGAATATGCATGAAAAATGCTACAAAACAGAATTAAACCAATCTTAGCAGATTTTTTTCCTTTTAAAAGTTTTAACCTAAATATAAGTTGGCTAAACTACTCCTTAATATCAAAGATAAAATGATTTTTTTGGGCTTCCCTGAGGGCGCAGTGGTTGAGAATCCACCTGCCAATGCAGGGGACACAGGTTCGAGCCCTGGGCCAGGAAGATCCCACATGCTATGGAGCAACTAAGCCCCTGCACCACATCTACTGAGCCTGCGCTCTACAGCCTGTGAGCCACAACTACTGAAGCCCGCGTGCCTAGAGCCCATGTTCTGCAACAAGAGAAGCCACTGCAGTGAGAAGCCTGTGCACCGCAATGAAGAGTGGCCCCTCGCTGCAACCAGAGAAAGCCCGTGCGCAGCAACGAAGACCCAACACAGCCAAAAATAAAAAAGTTTATTTTAAAAAAAAAGATAAAATGATTTAACTCTTGGGTATAAGCATGCCCAGTAGGCAAAACTGGGGAGCATAAGTAATTCTAAGCCAAGCACATTTCTCAAAAAGGAAGTTCTCTGACATCAAGAAGTTGTCTCCAAGTGGCAGACTTTCCCCAAATAACAAATTTGGGACATCTTATTCTACTGTGGGAATAGAAAAAAATTTTTTTCAGAATAACTTTTCATTAAGCTAACAGTATAAAATTTATTTAAACTAGAAATAAAGATGGCCCCCAAATAACTGTTAAACCAAAGGTGAAAGCAGTATTTTTTTTTTTTTAATTTTATTTATTTATTTTTGGCTGCGTTGGGTCTTCGTTTCTGTCCGAGGGCTTTCTCTAGTTGTGGCGAGCTGGGGCCACTCTTCATCACGGTGCGCGGGCCTCTCACTATCGCAGCCTCTCTTGTTGCAGAGCACAGGCTCCAGACGCGCAGGCTCAGTAGTTGTGGCTCACGGGCCCAGTTGCTCCGTGGCATGTGGGATCTTCCCAGACCAGGGCTCGAACCCGTGTCCCCTGCATTGGCAGGCAGGTTCTCAACCACTGCGCCACCAGGGAAGCCCTAAAGCAGTATTTTTTAAGTCCCCAACTCAGTTTTCATGTTGGGATTTTTTTTTTTTTTCCTTCAGTCAACACACACAGTTTTCTAAGTACTCATTCTCTGTGAAACAGTCACGGTAAAACTAAAATTAAAATTGGGCCTTGTTTGAGCCATGTCACTTCTCATCGACTAGTCATTTAAAATCCACTTTTCAGGCTTCCCTGGTGGCGCAGTGGTTGAGAGTCCGCCTGCCGATGCAGGGGACGCGGGTTCGTGCCCCGCTCCGGGAGGATCCCACGTGCCGCGGAGCGGCTGGGCCCGTGAGCCATGGCCGCTGAGCCTGCGCGTCTGGAGCCTGTTCTCTGAGGCGGGGGAGGCCACGGCAGTGAGAGGCCCACGTACCGCAAAAAAAAAAAAAAATCCACTTTTCAGGAAAGAATATGTTTTCACAAACAATAAAACCGTGATGGGGGAATTATATACGAAGTTGGGGGGAGGCTTCCGGGAAGATGGCGGAAGAGTAAGACGCGGAGATCACCTTCCTCCCCACAGATACACCAGAAGTACATCTACACGTGGAACAACTCCTACAGAACACCTACTGAACGCTGGCAGAAGACCTCAGAACTCCCAAAAGGCAAGAAACCCCCCCACGTACCTGAGTAGGGCAAAAGAAAAAACAGAGACAAAAGAATAGGGACGGTACCTGCACCGGTGGGAGGGAGCTGCGAAGTAGGACAGGTTTCCATACACTAGGAAGCCCCTTCACGGGCGGAGACGGTGGGTGGCGGTGGGGGGAAGCTTCGGAGCCATGGAGGAGAGCGTAGCCACAGGGGTGCAGAGGGCAAACCGGTGAGATTCCCGCACAGAGGATCAGGGCCGACCGGCACTCACCAGCCCGAGAGGCTTGTCTGCTCACCCGCCGGGGCGGGCGGGGCTGGGAGTTGAGGCTTGGGCTTCGGTTGGAGCACCGGGAGAGGACTGGGGTTGGCTGCGTGAACACAGCCTGCAGGGGGTTAGTGCGCCACAGCTAGCCGGGAGGGAGTCTGGGGAAAAGTCTGGACCTGCCGAAGAGGCAAGAGACTTTTTCTTCCCTCTTTATTTCCTGATGCTCGAGCAGAGGGGATTAAGAGCGCTGCTTAAAGGAGCTCCAGAGACGGGCGCAAGCCGCGGCTAAAAGCGCGGACCCCAGAGACGGGCATGAGACGCTAAGGCTGCTGCTGCCGCCACCAAGAAGCTTGTGTGCGAGCACAGGTCACTCTCCACACCTCCCGTCTGGGAAGCCTGTGCAGCCCGCCACTGCCAGGGTCCCGGGATCCAGGGACAACTTCCCCGGGAGAACGCACTACGCGCCTCAAGCTGGCGCAACGTCACGCCGGCCTCTGCCGCCGCAGGCCCGCCCCACATTCCGTGCCCCTCCCTCCCCTCCGGCCTGAGTGAGCCAGACTCACCGAAGCAGCGGCTCCTTTAACCCCGTCCTGTCTGAGCCAAGTACAGACGCGCTCTGGCGACCTACACGCAGAGGCGGGGCCAAATCCAAAGCTGAGCCCCTGGGAGCTTTGAGAACAAAGAGAAAGGGAAATCTCTCCCAGCAGACTCAGAAGCAGAGGACTAAAGCTCAACAATCAACTTGATGTAAGCTGCATCTGTGGAATACATGAATAGACAACGAATCATCCCAAATTGAGGAGCCGTGTGGACGAAAGGCTCTTGGTGCTGCAGCCAGGAGTCAGTGCTGTGCCTCTGAGGTGGGAGAGCCAACTTAAGGACACTGGTCCACAAGACACCTCCCAGCTCCACGTAATATCAAACGGCGAAAATCTCCCAGAGACCTCCATCTCAACACCAGCACCCAGCTTCACTCAACCACCAGCAAGCTACAGTGCTGGACATCCTATGCCAAACAACTAGCAAGACAGGAACACAACCCCACCCATTAGCAGAGAGGCTGCCTAAAATCATAATAAGTCCACAGACACCCAAAAACACACAACCAGATGTGGACCTGCCCACCAGAGAGACAAGATCCAGCCTCATCCACCAGAACACAGGCAATAGTCCCCTCCACCAGGAAGCCTACACAACCCACTGAACCAATCTTAGCCACTGGGGACAGACCCCAAAAACAATGGGAACTACGAACCTGCAGCCTGCAAAAAGGAGACCCCAAACACAGTAAGATAAGCAAAATGAGAAGACAGAAAAACACACAGCAGATGAAGGAGCAAGATAAAAACCCACCAGACATAACAAATAAAGAGGAAATAGGCAGTCTACCTAAAAAAGAATTCAGAATAATGATAGTAAAGATTATCCAAAATCTTGGAAATAGAATAGACAAAATGCAAGAAACATTTAACAAGGACCTAGAAGAACCAAAGATGAAACAAACAACGATGAACAACACAATAAATGAAATTAAAAATACTCTAGATGGGGTCAATAGCAGAATAACTGAGGCAGAATAATGGATAAGTGACCTGGAAGATAAAATAGTGGAAATAACTACTGCAGAGCAGAATAAAGAAAAAAGAATGAAAAGAACTGAGGACAGTCTCAGAGACCTCTGGGACATTAAACGCACCAACATTCGAATGATAGGGGTTCCAGAAGAAGAAGAGAAAAAGAAAGGGACTGAGAAAATATTTGAAGAGCTTATAGTTGAAAACTTCCCTAATATGGGAAAGGAAATAGTTAATCAAGTCCAGGAAGCACACAGAGTACCATACAGGATAAATCCAAGGAGAAACATGCCGAGACACATATTAATCAAACTGTCAAAAATTAAATACAAAGAAAACATATTAAAAGCAGCAAGGGAAAAACAACAAATAACACACAAGGGAATCCCCATAAGGTTAACAGCTGATCTTTCAGCAGAAACTCTGCAAGCCAGAAGGGAGTGGCAGGACATAGTTAAAGTGATGGAGAAAAACCTGCTACCAAGATTACTCTACCCAGCAAGGATCTCATTCAGATTTGTTGGAGAAATTAAAACCTCTACAGACAAGCAAAAGCTAAGAGAGTTCAGCACCACCAAACCAGCTTTACAACAACTGCTAAAGTAACTTCTCTAGGCAAGAAACACAAGAGAAGGAAAAGACCTACAATAACGAACCCAAAACAATTAAGAAAGTGGGAATAGGAACATACATATCTATAATTACCTTAAATGTAAATGGACTAAATGCTCCCACCAAAAGACACAGATTGGCTGAATGGATACAAAAACAAGAACCATATATTTGCTGTCTACAAGAGACCCACTTCAAACCTAGAGACACATACAGACTGAAAGTTAGGGGATGGAAAAAGATATTTCATGCAAATGGAAGCCAAAAGAAAGCTGGAGTAGCAATTCTCATATCAGACAAAATAGACTTTAAAATAAAGAATATTAGAAGAGACAAAGAAGGACACTACATAATGATCAAGGGATCGATCCAAGAAGATATAACAATTGTAAATATTTATGCACCCAACATAGGAGCACCTCAATACATAAGGCAAATACTAACAGCCATAAAAGGGGAAATCGACAGTAACACATTCATAGTAGGGGACTTTAACACCCCACTTTCACCAATGGACAGATCATCCAAAATGAAAATAAATAAGGAAACACAAGCTTTAAATGATACATTAAACAAGATGGACTTCATGGATATTTATAGGACATTCCATCCAAAAACAACAGAATACACGTTTTTCTCAAGTGCTCATGGAACATTCTCCAGGATAGATCATATCATGGGTCACAAATCAAGCCTTGGTAAATTTAAGAAAATTGAAATTGTATCAACTATCTTTTCTGACCACAACGCTATGAGACTAGATATCAATTACAGGAAAAGATCTGTAAATACAAACA
This sequence comes from Phocoena sinus, assembly GCF_008692025.1. Lineage (NCBI taxonomy): Eukaryota > Metazoa > Chordata > Mammalia > Artiodactyla > Phocoenidae > Phocoena > Phocoena sinus. Next base: position 70,124,198 of record NC_045768.1, read on the forward strand.
CATAGAGGCTAAACAATACACTACTTAATAACGAAGTGATCACCTAAGAAATCAAAGAGGAAATAAAAAAATACCTAGAAACAAATGACAATGGAGACACAACGACCCAAAATCTATGGGATGCAGCAAAAGCAGTTCTAAGAGGGAAGTTTATAGCAATACAATCCTACCTTAAGAAACAGGGGGGGCTTCCCTGGTGGCGCAGTGGTTGAGAGTCCGCCTGCCGATGCAGGGGACGCGGGTTCGTGCCCCGGTCCGGGAAGATCCCACATGCCGCGGAGCGGCTGGGCCCGTGAGCCATGGCTGCTGAGCCTGCGCGTCCAGAGCCTGTGCTCCGCAACGGGAGAGGCCACAACAGTGAGAGGCCCGCGTACCACAAAAAAAAAAAAAAAAAAAAAAAAAAAGAAACAGGGAACATCTCAAATAAACAACCTAACCTTGCACCTAAAGCAATTAGAGAAAGAAGAACAAAAAAACCCCAAAGTTAGCAGAAGGAGAGAAATCATAAAAATCAGATCAGGAATAAATGAAAAAGAAATGAAGGAAACGATTGCAAAGATCAATAAAACTAAAAGCTGGTTCTTTGAAAAGATAAACAAAACTGATAAACCATTAGCCAGACTCATCAAGAAAAAAAGGGAGAAGACTCAAATCAATAGAATTAGAAATAAAAAAGGAGAAGTAACAACTGACACTGCAGAAATACAAAAGATCATGAGAGATTACTACAAGCAACTCTATGACAATAAAATGGACAACCTGAAAGAAATGGACAAATTCTTAGAAATGCACAACCTGCCAAGACTGAATCAGGAAGAAATAGAAAATATGAATAGACCAATCACAAGCACTGAAATTGAAACTGTGATTAAAAATCTTCCAACAAACAAAAGCCCAGGACCAGATGGCTTCACAGGCAAATTCTATCAAACATTTAGAGAAGAGCTAACACCTATCCTTCTCAAACTCTTCCAAAATATAGCAGAGGGAGGAACACTCCCTAACTCCCTAACTGATACCAAAACCAGACAAGGATGTCACAAAGAAAGAAAACTACAGGCCAATATCTCTGATGAACATAGATGCAAAAATCCTCAACAAAATACTAGCAAACAGAATCCAACAGCACATTAAAAGGATCATACACCATGATCAAGTGGGGTTTATTCCAGGAATGCAAGGATTCTTCAATATATGCAAATCAATCAACCTGATATACCATATCAACAAACTGAAGGAGAAAAACCATATGATCATCTCAATAGATGCAGAGAAAGCTTTCGACAAAATTCAACACCCATTTATGATAAAAACCCTCCAGAAAGTAGGCATAGAGGGAACTTTCCTCAACATACTAAAGGCCATATATGACAAACCCACAGCCAACATTGTCCTCAATGGTGAAAAACTGAAAGCATTTCCACTAAGGTCAGGAACAAGACAAGGTTGCCCACTCTCACCACTCTTATTCCACATAGTTTTGGAAGTTTTAGCCACAGCAATCGAGAAGAAAAGGAAATAAAAGGAATCCAAATCGGAAAAGAAGTAAAGCTGTCACTGTTTGCAGATGACATGATACTATACATAGAGAATCCTAAAGATGCTACCAGAAAACTACTAGAGCTAATCAATGAATTTGGTAAAGTAGCAGGATACAAAATTAATGCACAGAAATCTCTGGCATTCCTATACACTAATGATGAAAAATCTGAAAGTGAAATCAAGAAAACACTCCCATTTACCATTGCAACAAAAAGAATAAAATATCTAGGAATGAACCTACCTAAGAAGACAAAAGACCTATATGCAGAAAATTATAAGAGACTGATGAAAGAAATTAAAGATGATACAAGTAGATGGAGAGATATACCATGTTCTTGGATTGGAAGAATCAACATTGTGAAAATGACTCTACTACCCAAAGCAATCTACAGATTCAATGCAATCCCTATCAAACTACCACTGGCATTTTTCACAGAACTAGAACAAAAAATTTCACAATTTGTATGGAAACACAAAAGACTCCGAATAGCCAAAGCAATCTTGAGAACGAAAAATGGAGCTGGAGGAATCAGGCTCCCTGACTTCAGACTATACTACAATTCTACAGTAATCAAGACGGTATGGTACTGGCACAAAAACAGAAAGATAGATCAATGGAACAGGATAGAAAGCCCAGAGTTAAACCCATGCACATATGGTCACCTTCTCTTTGATAAAGGAGTCAGGGATGTACAGTGGAGAAAGGACAGCCTCTTTAATAAGTGGTGCTGGGAAAACTGGACAGCTACATGTAAAAGTATGAGATTAGATCACTCCCTAACACCATACACAGAAATAGACTCAAAATGGATTAAAGACCTAAATGTAAGGCCAGAAACTATCAAACTTTTAGAGGAAAACATAGGCAGAACACTCTATGACATACATCACAGCAAGATCCTTTTTGACCCACCTCCTAGAGAAATGGAAATAAAAACAAAAATAAACAAATGGGACCTAATGAAACATCAAAGCTTTTGCACAGCAAAGGAAACCATAAACAAAACCAAAAGACAACCCTCAGAATGGGAGAAAATATTTGCAAATGAAGCAACTGACAAAGGATTAATCTCCAAAATTTATAAGCAGCTCATGCAGCTCAATAACCAAAAAACAAACAACCCAATCCAAAAATGGGCAGAAGACCTAAATAGACATTTCTCCAAAGAAGATATACAGACTGCCAAGAAACACATGCAAGAATGCTCAACATCATTGATCATTAGAGAAATGCAAATCAAAACTACAATGAGATATCATTTCACACCAGTCAGAATGGCCATCATCAAAAAATCTACAAACAATAAATGCTGGAGAGGGTATGGAGAAAAGGGAACCCTCTTGCACTGTTGGTGGGAATGTAAATTGATACAACCACTGTGGAGAACAGTATGGAGGTTCCTTAAAAAACTAAAAATAGAACTACCATATGACCCAGCAATCCCACTACTGGGCATATACCCTGAGAAAACCATAATTCAAAGAGAGTCATGTACCAAAATGTTCATTGCAGCTCTATTTACAATAGCCCGGAGGTGGAAACAACCTAAGTGTCCATCATCGGATGAATGGATAAAGAAGATGTGGCACACATATACAATGGAATATTACTCAGCCATAAAAGGAAACGAAATTGAGCTATTTTTAATGAGGTGGATAGACCTAGAGTCTGTCATACAGAGTGAAGTAAGTCAGAAAGAGAAAGACAAATACCGTATGTTAACACATATATATGGAATTTAAGAAAAAAAATAATGTCATGAAGAACCTAGGAGTAAGACAGGAATAAAGACACAGACCTACTGGAGAACGGACTTGAGGATATGGGGAGGGGGAAGGGTAAGCTGTGACAAAGCGAGAGAGAGGCATGGACATGTATACACTACCAAATATAAGGTAGGTAGCTAGTGGGAAGTAGCCGCATAGCACAGGGAGATCAGCTTGGTGCTTTGTGACTGCCTGGAGGGATGGGATAGGGAGGGTGGGAGGGAGGAAGACGCAAGAGGGAAGAGATATGGGAACATATGTAAATGTATAACTGATTTACTTTATTATAAAGTAGAAACTAACACACCATTGTAAAGCAACTATACTCCAATATGTAAAAAAAAAAAAAAGAAAGAAAAAAAGAAGTGGGGGGGAAAACTAGTAATTGGAAAATTTTCCATAAAATCTGATTCGCCTGTTTCTCCTGGGAAAAAAAAATCAGAAGATCTGGCCACCCAAGGCTCACATATCTGACCGTCAACTCAGTTGACACTGAGTCCAGGCTGCCCCATTAGACTAGGTTATCCTCCTCTGGTTACCTAGAGTTCTGCCGTCTGAATTTCACCCATTTTTTCAACCAGCCTAGTCCTTGAGGCCTTTTCTGGGGTAGCGAAGATAATCTTATCCCTAGGATCACATTGTTGACATAGAACAGATGTAGTTAATCTATGGTGGGCAAGCTATGGCCAACAGGAGACCAATCAGGTTTCAAACCTTCTGAGCTTAAAAAGAAAAAAGCTTTTATATTGTTAAATAAATAAAAATGTTAAAGAATGTTTCATGACACATGAAAATTGTTTGAAATTCAAATTTCAATGTCTATAAATAAAGTTTTATTGAAACACAGTGGAGCTCTTTAGTTTATGTATTATCTATGGCTGCTTTTATGCTACAAGGGCAGAATGGAGTAGTTGTGACAGAGACCATATGGCCCACAAAGCCTTAAATATTTTCCACCAAGCCCTTTACAGAAAGTTTGCTGACCCCTGATCTGAAACTATACTGTCCAATAGAAATGTAATGTGAGCCACATATGTAATTTTTAATTTTTTAGTGGATACATTTTCAAAAGGAAAAAGAAACATGAAATTAATTTTAATAATGTATTTTATTTAACCCAAAATATTCAAAGTATTATCACTTTAATATGCAGTCAATAGAAAAATTAATGAGATATTTTACATCCTTTTTTCATACTATGTCTTTGAAGTTCGGTGTATATATACTTGCAATATATTTCGAATCGGATTAGCCACGTCTCAAGTGCTCAGAAACCACAATGGTGGTAGCAAATTGGAAGGACAGAACGGATATAGAACATAAGAATATTTTTAGGAGGTGGCAACACTTTAGCCAAGCAACTAAGTCGGTTTGTATAATAAGGAAAAGTGGAGTAGGAACAAATGCCCCTAGATTTGTGAGTGAAAGTAGTGGAATGAAGAACTGGGTACAGGGTTTAGGGAGATCAGGGCTGGGCTGCCTCGCTGAGTAGAACAGTCAGAGAAGAAAGGATTTTAAGAAGTACTGGGTATCTATGAATCCTTTTCAAGGGGTTCAAGTAAAACCTAAAGATCTTGTTATTTTATTTTAAAAAATTTTTTTTTTTTTTTTTTTTTTTTTTTGCGGTACGCGGACCTCTCACTGCTGTGGCCTCTCCCGTTGCGGAGCACAGGCTCCGGACGCGCAGGCTCAGCGGCCATGGCTCACGGGCCCAGCCGCTCTGCGGCATGTGGGATCTTCCCGGACCGGGGCACGAACCCGTGTCCCCTGCATCGGCAGGCGGACTCTCAACCACTGCACCACCAGGGAAGTCCTAAAAAAATTTTTTTAATATGAAAACTCTTACTTATTTATTTTTTATAAATTTATTTATTTATTTATGTCTGTGTCAGGTCTTTGTTGCTGCGTGCGGGCTTTCTCTAGTTGCGGTGAGCAGGGACTACTGTTTGTGGTGCGTGGGCTTCTCATTGCGGTGGCTTCTCTTGTTGCGGAGCACAGGCTGCAACACACGGGCTTAGTAGCTGTGGCACGCGGGCTCAGTAGTTGTGGCTCCTGGGCTCTAGAGCGCAGGCTCGGTAGTTGTGGCACACGGGCTTAGTTGCTCCGCAGCATGTGGGATTTTCTCGGACCAGGCCTCGAACCCGTGTCTCCTGCACTGGCAGGCGGATTTTTAACCACTGCGCCACCAGGGAAGTCCATTAACAAATATTTTAAAGGCGGGGTTTCTTAGTCAAAAGGCTGTGAGCAGCGAGAAAAAATACCTAATCCATCCATCTTTTTCATTTTGGTGGACTCTGGGAGTGAACACTTTCTATTGCCTTCTCTAGAATCTAGAGTAGATTAGCCACTCCCCTCCATTGGAGGAGGTGTGGCTATACTGACGGGTGAGGGTCTGCTGATCACTGGGTCTCTCACTTCCGGTGTTAACAGCCCCCTGACCACGCTGTCTTTTCCTTCCCTTCTGTCAGCTGCAGTGCAGGCACTCCCTTTGTGCTCACGCTACCCCTTGCACATCCTCTCTCCTGTGGTAATAGACATACAATTCTAATACAATACAGTAATTACTATAATGGGGCTTTGTTCAAAATAGCAAGAGAGTAGAAGGGAAAGAGGGTCAGGGGTTTGGAGGACATTCTTCACAATCAGCGGTCCTTCTTTATTATTCACATCACTTTACATAATACCATTTGTCATTCAACATTACTATGAAAATGTTGTTTTTGAGTATGTATTGTTACATGTGAAAATCTGACAGTAAAAAATTGATTAGTCAGAATGTTTCTACGTGTATATGCAAATGCATAGAGAAATGAGAAACTCACTGTTGTGAGTCCCTAAAATAATGGCAGAAAATACAAGCAATACATGGACACTGAGATTTTGCCCAGGGGAAAATTATGTCTTTCTTAATTTTTTAATTTAACGAACACTTATGTATGCCAGAAACTGTTATAAGCACTTTACAAATATTAACTTTTTAACCCAAATAATACTTCCATGATGTTAGGATATTATTATTACCTCCATTCTAGGCCTGAGCAATCTGAGGCCCTGAGAGGTTAAATACTTTGTGGAAGTTAGTTCACACAGCTAGTAAATAGCAAAGGCCTAGGGTGACCCACTGTCTGGTTTGCCCAGAAGTGTCCACTGACAAGTCCTGCATCTCCATGGAACTCTTCAGTCCTAGGAAAACCAGGATGAATGGTCACCCTAAAATTCAAGCCCTGGCGATCTGACCTCCAGACTCCTTGGTACTAACATGCTATGTCCCTCACAATAATGCAGGGATAACCCTAATAAGTCTGGAAACACCATGCATAGAAATGGACTGAACAAAAGCAAACCTGAAATCTGGGCTGTTATAAGATTGTCTGCTGGGAAAATCAGCTCACTTGGTCTCCCAATAAACACTCCAGAATGTGCTGAGGTTAATTTGCATCAATTGCTTGCAGCTGGAGAGCAGACATGACAATTGCCGTCTCCAGAAAATCAGGCAGAGGGAAGATTGGAAATTCCCTGTGAGAATGGAAGAGATGTCTCACTCTTCACAATGGGCACAGTAGGGAACCTGAAAAGTCTGTAAATCCAACTATAAGAGCCCTATGTTGTTTCCTGCTTTGTCTGACTGTTTCTGTAAGTTTCTGTATCCGTGGATGTTAAACAAACCTTCTGTTGTCTGTCTGTTGGCCTTTTCCCTTCAATCATCATAACAGCTTTGTTGTGGCAGCACCACACTAAAAAGGAACCCCTATCAAGGCAGGGTTCCCAGAGGACAGAGAAGATGGGTGGGTTGTCCCCTGGGCAGGTGGGGAAGGATACCCTAAAAGCTGGTGAAGGAGGCAGATAGAAGATGGGAAGCCAGAAAGAAGATAGGAAGTGTATCAGCAGGGCTTGCGTCCAAGCTGCTTCTATTACCTCCCAAATCACACCTGCACCCAGCTGGGTGGATAAATCTTTCAGAAGCCACTCCAAGAGGAGTGATCTCTTCCACTTTGGCTTTCCACGAGGAGCATCCCCATTCTGCACCTGTCTGCTCCTTCTTTGGCCAATACTAAGTACAAAAGGAGCCGACAAAGGAGGAGGATGCCTTTCTCCCCCTGGTACCTCCCTACTCCTACAAAAAAGATATGGGAAGAGGAAAGAATAATAAATGCCATTGAAAGAAACTATGGTGCTTGGTTTATTCCACCGAGATTATGTGTAAAACTGCTTGCTATGAAGAAAAGATTTTTAATTTTTTTTTGTTTTCAGTTTAATTCAGATTATATATGGAGACCAAGACAAAGAAAATGCACCCAATCTGTGAGGGGAGCTCAGGAACGGGGTCCACAAGGAGTTAATGCTTCAGATGAGACTGAAAGGTAAGAGTTTTTCCCCGTGGACAAGGGGCAGGGAAACTGGAGGAAACACTGAACAGATATTCTTCCCTCAGCCTGGAAAGACACTAGGCGGGGAGGCGGTGGGGAGGCACAGACAGGAGGGGGCACGGTGTGGCCAGCAGTCTGAGGGGAGCACAGGCGTGGGAGATGAGGAGTCAGCTCCTGAAGGGCCTTGTATGTCATGCTAAGAAGTATAAATTTTTCTGTGCTGATGGGAAGCCACTGAAATAATCCAAGCAGAGGACTAACATGATTAGATTTGCATGTTAAAAAAGATTGCAGCGGGCTTCCCTGGTGGCGCAGTGGTTGAGAGTCCACCTGCTGATGCAGGGGACACGGGTTTGTGCCCAGGTCCGGGAAGATCCCACATGCTGCGGAGCGGCTGGGCCCGTGAGCCATGGCCGCTGAGCCTGGGCGTCCCTGTGCTCTGCAATGGGAGAGGCCACAACAGTGAGAGGCCCGCGTACCACAAAAAAAAAAAAAAAAAAAAAGATCGCAGCAGGAGAATGTTTGTCACACAGAGTCCTAAGGAATGTACCACGCAAGATCATGGTTAATGGTAAACTAGTTTTTAAATGGACTAGCAATATAAAAAAAGAACTTTGAAGATCTCCTGGAAAGGGATTATAAAACTATAAAAACAATAAAAAGATTTAAACATATCAAAGAAAATAAGTCAGAAAAAATTTTAAGCCACTTGAACCAACAATGTATTTAAGGATGAAGAAGAGAAAGGTTACCCAAGGAGCAAGTTCTTGACCTCAGTACCGATCCAGGAAGGGTTAGGGAGGTTGCAGTCTCCAAGCTGTCCCCAGCGGTAGCCAATCGTGGCCAGCGGTTGGGTATTCTAAATCAATTTGAAAAAATATAAACAAAAATCACGCGGAGGGCTTCCCTGGTGGCGCGGTGGTTGAGAGTCCGCCTGCCGATGCAGGGGACACGGGTTCGTGCCCCGGTCTGGGAAGATCCCACATGCCGCGAAGGGGCTGGGCCCGTGAGCCATGGCCGCTGAGCCTGCGCGTCCGGAGCCTGTGCTCCGCAATGGGAGAGGCCACAGCAGTGAGAGGCCCGCATACTGCAAAAAAATAAAAAATAAAAAAAATAAAAAAAAAAAAAAAATCACGCGGACTGGCTAGAAGTCCTTGATCATCTCCCCAAAGCATGCTTTATCCTTTTTTAAGAGATACTTCTTTCCACATAGTAATCAGACAGCCATTTATTCATGCACAGATTTCTAATTGAGAAGGCAATATTTTGTTTTGTGATCTATTTTAAAAGGTGGAATGAGAAAATTTATTTTAATCCTTAGCATATATGTTTATTAGACTTTTTGTAGGTTATTGACTTTTAAGACGTCCATCTGTTCATTCTTTCCCAATGCTTGCATCACAGTTTATTTTCTAAAACAGATAATCTCTCCATATTTTTATTTAATAATCATTCATAGAAAAATATTTCCCAAATACCTCTTTTTTCCTTTAGGCCACAAGGAATCAATAATTGGCAAGACAGACAAACCTGGCTGCTCCCTCATGAAGATTATAGTCTAGTGGCAAAGCAAACAATTATAATGTGATATATGTAAAGAACATGACAGAAACTCACTTTGCTTACCCAATATCTATTTACCACATCTTTTCTGTTAAGAGAACCCCACTTTGGATGGGGGAAAGTAACATGCCCAGCTGTAACAGATATTTCCCCCAAATGGCCACACCAATATTTTGATCCTACATTCTCTTCCAGAACCTGCCACCCTTACATTACGATGTAGACTCTATTTCCCCTCCCCTTTAGCCTGAGCAGTCTTTTGTGTTTGCCACAATGAATAGAGAACAGCACAAGTGATGCTGTGTGACTTCCAGGCCTAAGTCATAAAAGGCAATATGGTTTCCACCTAAGTCTCTCTTGGGACCCTCACACTTGGGGCTCAGCCATTATGGTGTGGGAAGCCAAGGAGCCACATGAAAAGGTCATGTGTAGGTATTCTAACCACAGTTCCAACTGTGTGAGTCTTCTTGGCCAAAAGCCAGCAACAACTGCTGTTGTATGGATGTCAGGGAGAGTAGAAACAGGCCATTTCTGCTGAGCTTTGCCCAATTGTCATATTTGTGAGAAAAACACGTTTTTGTTTTAAGCCACTAAGTTTTGAGTTGGTTTGTTGCACAGCAGTAGATACCCAGATCACTCACTTTTAAAAGGGAAGGCTTTCCCAGCCTTCCTTGCAGATTGGAGTGACCATGTGACATAATTCTGACCAATGAGATGTAAGCAGAAGCCAGTAAACAGGGCTTCTGGGAAAGACTCAACAGAGGCATGACTTCAGGACCTGGATCCTTTGTTCTTTCTTCAGCCTACAATTCAGAGTGACAGTTAGAGCCCCTGCAGCCATTTTGTAAGAATGAGAATGAAGACCACACCCTAAGGACTCCAGAATAGAAACCTAGAAAAGGTGCTCAACATCCTTAGTCTTCAGGACGACACAGATTAAAACTACAATGAGATACCATTTCATACTTCCAAAATGGCAAACATTAAAAGGACCGACAACATCAGATTTTGGTGTGGATGTGGAGTAACTAGAACTTGCATACATTTCTAGTTAGAGTGTAAAATCTTACCAACACTTTGGAAAACTGTTTAGCAGTTTCCAACAGAGACAAAAATACACCTATTCTATGATCCAGCTATTCAACTTCTAGGTTTTTAATTAAATTTGAAACATGGAAACATATGTTTACAAAAAGAAATCTCAGGGAATGTTTATAATGGCCATAAACAGGAAATCTATAAATCTACCAACATAAGAGTTGATAAAATGGATAAACAAGTTGTATATATGCTACACTGGAAAACTGGTAAGAAAAAAGGATGAACTACTCACATATACAACAACATGGATGAATCTCAAAAAAAGAAGTCAAACATATAAGAGTGTGCTATATGATTCTACTTCCTTGACATTCAAGAACATGTAAGACTAATGGATTGTGATAGAAATCAGAACAGCAGCTGCCTCATGGAGGGATTAACTAAAAAGGCACAAAGGAACTATCTGGGGTAATGGAAAAATTCTATATCCCAATTGGGGTGTCAGTTTCCCAGGTATATACAATTGTCAAACTCATAAACTGTACACTACACTAAGATGTGTGTACTTTACTGCATGTAATTTATTTAAAAATTAGTTAACTAAAAATAAATATGAGCTTATTTATATTTAATCCTGAGAACCACTTAGAGGAGCTAGAGCTTAAATATTACTGATTTGCTGTTATAGCTAACTTAACGGTAACAATATTTAATGTTAGGAATGAAAACAGTTTGTGACCAGGTCTTCCTGACCAGTAAAATATTATCTCTAATTCACTTACCCAAAACAGTATATTCCAAATCAAAACATGTTCAACATGGATTTCCTTTCTCTTTTTTCCCAAGCTAAAATAACCATAACAAAATTTTTTAGCCAAAGCCCCATACCAGCAACTATCAGGGCTTCTTGATTAAAAAGTGATGTCTAAACAGAGATCTGAATCGCAGCAGGATTAGGCAAAAAGCAGGCAAAAGGGAGGGGGGGGAAATATATATATATATATATATATATATATATATATATATATAGAGAGAGAGAGAGTGAGAGAGAGAGATAGAGAGAGAGATAGAGAGAGAGAGAGAGAGAGAGAGAGAGAGAGAGAGAAACCGAAAAACGATCAGTGAGTTTACTGCAATACACTCGATCAGGACACAGGCTAGTCCTGATAAACCAGGAGTGTTATAGGAACCTTAAGGACTAGAACCAGGGGCTTAATGCCACCCACACCTTCCTCCCTCCCCTTTCCCGCTGGCTGTCAGCTTTATGTTTTCACACATATTTATGCTTTTGACGGCAGGAGCTATGATTTGTGCTTTTAATAATTATAGTAGGTTAGGTTCCTAGAAGGAGAATTTGGGAAAAGGACTATGGACCTTTTATAAAATTCTTGATATATGTTGCCAATTATTCCCACCCCCCCAAAAAAAAACAAACCCCAAACCAATTTCATCTCTCAATAGGAGGGTATGACTGTGCTTATTTTGAAACAACCTCATCAGCCTTAAATTTAATATATTTTAGAGTCTTTGTTTTTTTGGTAGAATAAAGTGATATGTCATTGAGTTTTATTTTGTAACTACTAACAGTGAATCATTTCACATATATATCAATCATTTATACTTCTGCATCTGAGATTTGTCTATACATTGTTGTTGCACCTTTTTCCATTGAAGTTTCAGTGTTTTCCTGATTTAAACTGCTAATCACTGTTTGTCAGATATTTTTTACTTTGTTATCTACTTCTCAGTTTTTGATGGTTTCTTTTAAATTTTTCATATAGTCAAATCTTTGATTTTGATTCCTTTGTGATTTAGCCCATTGATTTTATGCTTAGACAATTCTTTGTTCAGCTCAAGAACAAGTAAATAGTTTAAATAGTTCCCTAAATATTCTTTTAGCTTTTAAATCAGACTTTGGCAAATATTGATTATGTTTCAGGTACGTGTTTTAATATTTCTCTGTTTACCTTACATTGAACACTTTTCACATTTAACACCAGGAATTTATTTTAACATATGTTGTAAATAAATTGACGTATTTAACTTACCACAGCTTGTCAATTTATTGAATAATTTTTCTTTTGCACATTACAGTGTGATAACAACTTTGTTATTCACATCATTTTTATAAGTAATGGTATCTATTTACGGCTATTTATTCTGTTCAAAAGGTATGCTATGCACATTTATGCTAGTAGTACCCTGTTTTATGTACTGTTTTAATATACTTTAATACACTGTGGGGAAAATCCATATAATACTTTTTTTTAGCTACAACTAACAAAAATTTATTAAAGTTGCTTTAAGCAAAAGAGAGAGTATCCACGGACCAAACAACTGTGCCCAGAGGCAAAGATCACTTTGAACAGGAGAGACAATTACAGAGGCATCCCTATTGAATTCTTTAAGTCAGGGAGGGCACCCAGTAGGTGTTCACTGTTCCCTTCATCAATTGTCTTTTTTCAAAATTTCTTGGCTCTTCTCTATTTTTTCTAGCTAATCAACTTTAAAATCACCATTTCAAGCTCCAAAAGATATCCTATTTGGATTTTGATTGGAGTTGCATTAAACCTATAAATTAATTTGAGAAGAACTGACATCTTTATAATAGTCATTGTTATCCAGGAATGTGGTAGGACTTCCCATTTATTCAAGTCTTCTTTTATGTTCTTCAGTAAAATTTTGCAGTTTTATTTATATCGTTCCTGTCCATTTCTTATTATGGTTATTCTGAGGTATTTTATATCTTTCATTTTTAAACCAATTACAATCTGACTTCTACCTATTAATCTTAATTCTTTTGTTACTAAAAAATAAAAGAGGGAAGCAGTGGAAATTATTGGAAGGACATTGAGGAAGCTCATAGAATTAAGACAAGAGAATTAAGTTTCAGGAGAAGGAGACAGGGCTGACATCAGGGATGACTGGATCCATTGTATGAAACACAGATGAGTCTTTCACAGAGTCACGTTGCTCATCTCTCGGCTCTACATATCTCTGTATTTTGACTTCATTCTAATATTTTTATTATCCAAAAGAAAAAAGGGTGTTTTCCTCACTAGTTCCAGATAGTAAGATCCCAGGCAAAGGTTCAGATTGGCCCAGTAGGTCAGATGCTTACTATTGAACCTATGCCTACCTCTTACAGCCAGGGAGGGGAGATGCTGTGATCGGCACAGTCCAGGTCATGTGCCTGTCCCTGGGGATAGGCAAGCAGATCTATTGCCAGATGAGGGCAGAAAAGGCTTGCTGGGCACACAACAGACACTACATCCAGTGACATCGGTCCTGCCAAATTCACCTGTGATGGTCTTGTTGCTAATTCCAATGGATACTTTCCAATCTTTATAATTACTTTTCTCTCTGAAGACTTTGATGCTGACAGCCTCTTGAGGGTTCTCAACTCCCTGCGTTTCAAGAACACATTTTTCTTATGGTTTTCCTTTTCACTCTTGCTCTTCCTTTTCATTCTCTTTAGACTTTTCTTCTTCCAACTACCCTTCTAATTGCTTTCACCCAGGCTTTCATCCTTGGTTTATTTCTATTCTCTTTCTAGAGCACGTTTTTTCTGGATTATCTCATCTAATCCTACGTTTTTTATTATCACCTGTTGATTTCCAAATCCGTTCCTCCAGGCCAGAACTCACTTTACATCTCCAGACTCAGCTCTAGAGATAAGAAACTCAATGCGGTAATTATAAGGAAGAATGGTAGGTTAAACTGTTGGCTACATGAGACAGTGAACATAAAGTGTGAATACTCTAGAAAATATCAACTGTGTTCCTTAAGAGAATTTAATTTTTAATCTCTTTCATCCTTGACCTATTTATTGTGTTTCCAAAGTAAAACATTTTCCTGCTCTTTATACTTCATTTATAAGAATAAAATAGAGGACAGAACCTGGCATAATAATTAGAAAAAGTGCTGGAATGGATGTCTGTAGACTTGTGTTCTAAATCTTGCTTTGCAACTGAGTCTCTATGTTCCTAAGAATCGTAATTCAGGATTATGGCGGGGAACTGGTGAGATAAATAATGCATATGAAAACATTTTATAATCCACAAACAACTATATACCTGAAACGTGTTATTACTGTCTTGCCTTGCCCTAGCTATGTCATAGCCTTAATATGAAAATGAATTTTGTTCATTATCAATTTGGACAAAACAGGGTATCATCTCTCTCTAAGAGGTCCTTAATGATGTCATTAAGGGAAGTGCAACACACTCTTTAAAATTTAGTGGTTTAGGGCTTCCCTGGTGGCGCAGTGGTTAAGAATGCCTGACAATGCAGGGGACACGGGTTCAAGTCCTGGTCTGGGAAGATCCCACATGCCGCAGAGCAACTAAGCCTGTGTGCCACAACTACTGAGCCTATGTGCCACAACTACGGAAGCCCGCACGCCTAGAACCCATGCTCCACAGAGAAGCCACCGCAGTGAGAAACCCACACACCACAACAAAGAGTAGCCCCCACTTGCTGCAACTAGAGAAAGCCCGTGCGCAGCAATGAAGACCCAATGCAGCCAAAAATAAATTAATTAAATAAATAATTTTTAAAAAATTTAGTGGTTTAAAATAATGACTGTGGGTTTGCTAGAGGATTTTTGTTTTCTGGTCACGACTGGGCTCATTCATGCAGCAGCATTCAGAGAGTCAGCTGGGATAATTGGACCTCTCTTTCCACGAGGTCTTTGCTCCTCAAGGAGACTCAACCATGCTTCCTCACCTGCTAGAGGCAGTGTTCCAGGCGAGCCCCAATGTGACGTGTCTGACAAACCTCTGTTTGCGTCACATTTGCTGGTGTCCTGTCCCATTCACCAGATCAGCTAGCTAACCAAGCCCAGGCAGTATGGGAAGGAGTAAACAAGGGCATGGATGCCATGAGGCAGATTAGTTGGGGCCATTAGTGTAACAATCTACCACAGTAAGGAAATATATTTAATAATCTGAATGAAATGAATAACTTCATAGGAAACTATAATTTACAAATCTAAGCCCAGAAAAGATTCAAAAAATCCATACAGACAAATTACCATGAAAAAAATTTTGAGAAAATTATCAGTTATTCGAGCCCCTTGCAAATCACAAGGCTGAGATGGTTTTACAAGGGAAATCTACCAAATTCTTGAGGAAAAGACATCTCTATTGCTATACAAAACGTTGCAGAACATAGAAAAACAAAATTTTTATGAAGAGAGGATTATATCAATACCACAGTATAACAAAGGTAGAAAAAAATTACATACCGACCATATTTAATCTCTCCCTCTCTCTCTTTAAATATATATATACATATTTATGTATATATGTATAAATATATATATTCCAGCAGCTCATTAGAAGAATACTACATCATTATGAAGAGGAGTTAATTCCAGGAATGCAAGAATGCAATTAACAATTGGAAAATTGTTACTATACTGATTATATTAATAGATCAAAACATAAAAATCATAGCATCTCTATCTCTATACAGAGGTATTTATAAAATGTAACATAAATTCTTTCTTTAAAAAAACTCCCATTTAGATGGTAATAGATGGACAATCCCTTAACTTGATGAAATTTACCTATTTCAACCCAAAAGCTGGAATCATTAATGGGAAGCATCTGAAGATGTCCCATTAAAATCGGGAGCTAGATGAAAATATCTACTGTCACTGATATTCAGCATTTCTGGAGATGGTAGCCATCACAGCTAGAAAGGAGATAGAATTGAGAAGTATAAAAAATGGAAAGGGAGGGGCTTCCCTGGTGGCGCAGTGGTTGAGAGTCCGCCTGCCGATGCAGGGGACACAGGTTCGTGCCCCGATCCGGGAAGATCCCACGTGCCGTGGAGCGGCTGGGCCCGTGAGCCATGGCCGCTGAGCCTGCGCGTCCGGAGCCTGTGCTCCCCAACGGGAGAGGCCACAGCAGTGAGAGGCCCGCGTACCGCAAAAAAAAAAAAAAAAAAAATGGAAAGGGAGGAGGCAAAATGATAATTACTCATCAGTGTTGCTGTTGCATTCCTGAAATACTTGAGGCAATTGAAAAACTACTCTAGATGATAAGGCAATTCACTAAGTTGGCTGAGCATGAAATTAACATGCAGAAATGAACAGCAAGTTTATTAACATATCAGCTAGCTATTTAAAAGATATAATGGACAAAAAGACTATTTACAAAAACCACAAAAAATATAAAAAATCTTAGAAAAAACTTAACAACAAATGTGCAAAATCTATTTGAAAAAAAACTTTAAACTGCAACTGAAGCCCCCCTAAAACCTTGTACATATGCAAAGACTTACCATGTTCTTTAATAGGAAGACTCTCTGTCAGGCAGAGGTCAATTCAATAAAAAGACAAAGAGGATTTTATGTTAGCCAATCTGATTCAAAAGTTTATTTTTAAAAGAAACAAGCAACAATATCTAAGAAAATGTAGGAGAAGTATAGAATGTGGGATAACCTCACTCTTTTATATATTTAAAAGAAATAATGGATCAAATGAGAAATAGAATTTAGTAAATTATAAAAGCAGCATTTCCAATCAATGGGAAAGATGATTTATGTAATAAACGGTGTGCAGTCTACTAATAGACATCTAGAAAAAAATAAAGAAAAATAAATTTGGATCTGTACCTCATAACTTACATTAAAACAAATCCCAGTTGGATCAAATATTTACATGTAAAAAATGAAACTGTAAGGGAACTAGAAGAAATCATTGAAGACTTATTTTTTTTAAAAATTTGGGGGGTGGGAAAGCTATTTCTATATACATCACAAAACTCAGAAGCCATAAAAGAGAAGATTAATAAACAACTACATAAAAATAAAAATGAAGTTCTGCAAGACAATAAACAAAAAAATTAAAAGACAAATGACAAACTGGGGAAAGTATTTGCTACTCATACCACAGGTAGGTGTTAATTTTTCTAATATAGAGAGAGCTTTTATGAATCAATAAAAAGACCAATAGACTGTTCTTATAAAAGAAAATACAAGTGACCCATTAGCATATAAAAAGATGCTTAATCTTATTTACAGAAACAGAAATACAAATTAAAACAAACTGGAATATCACTTCTAAATTATCATATTAGCAAAGATCTAATGGTTAGATTGGATTTTTTTTTGTGTGGCACGCGGGCCTCTCACTGTTGTGGCCTCTCTCGTTGCGGAGCACAGGCTCCGGACGCGCAGGCTCAACGGCCATGGCTCATGGGCCCAGCTGCTCCATGGCATGTGGGATCTTCCCGGACCGGGGCACGAACCCGTGTCCCCTGCATCGGCAGGTGGGCTCTCAACCACTGTGCCACCAGGGAAGCCCTAGATTGGAATTTTTGCTCTCATACGTTGCTGGTTGAATATAAATTGGCAATTTAGCACTATCTCACAGAATTAACAATGCAATGCAACAGGTCTTCTTCTGGAATTTATCCCAGACTTTATTCTCTCATGTATGAAGTGATATATGAAGTAGATTACTCATTACAGCATTATTTGTAATACCAAAAGATTTCATCAGGAGAGGGTTACATGATGATACATCCCTATATTGGAATATAGCAGCTGTGAAGATGCTCTTTACGTGATATGAATGAGCTCCACAATCTAATATTGTTCAAAAAAAGCAAGTTATAGAGTATATAGTATGCTCTCTTATATGTAAAAATGGGAGAAAAAATAAATGTAAATTAGCTTTACATGTATGAATTATCTCCAGAAAGATACACAAAAGCTCTTTGTATTACATGCCTCTACAAAAGGAAACAGCATAGCTGGAGTACAGAGGTAGAGAAGCATGGGGTGCCTGTATGCATGTGGGAATCGAGTTACTGAGGGGCTGCTCCATGAAGGTCTCCTACTGGGTCTGCAGTCCCTGGCACACATCCCTGGAGCAAGCACCACCTGACCGCCTTCTCCTGGAGGGAGGGACCGGGACTTTGGACAGCATCACATGGCAGAGGAGGAAGTCATTGCTCAGTGACACTAGCCTGAGAGATGAGGGAAGGGAGGTGCCTCCAAAGATGACTGTGATCATCTCTGATTTATGTCAATTTAGAAAAATAAAGAAATTCTCCTGTACCTGAGAAATGTCTTCTATTGAATGGACAAGGCAAGACCCAGTTTCTCCCAGGAGGCAAGGTGTGCTAAGACCAGGCCTACTTACTCCTTCACCTTCACCCTGCCTGGAGTGCTGAAAAGTGAAGTCCTTCACTCTTCCTATGCTGAATGTCTTCTTCTCTTTTCCCAGGTCCTGGGCAAGAGTTTATGTTTTGTGACCACTTCCTTTGTCTATAGGCCCACTAATATGGAGCAAAAAGGATATGCTCCTAGTTCTATCTTTACACTAAAAATGTAATGAAATTCCATCAGACCAACACAATAACATAATAAATCACTTGCTAATATATGGATTTGGAAATTTCAGAAAATTCTCAGCATAAGGTTTGAAGGATAAACAGAAGTTTACCAGTGACAAAGATGGGAGTAGGATGACGGTCTAGTCAAAAGGAATAAGTGACACAGAGGCAGCAAACAGATTGGATGCTTGGGGAACTATGCACAATTTGGCATTCCTGGACTATAAAGTGACAGAGAAGTAGCAAGGGATGAAATTGGAGAGCTGAAAGGGCCAGATTATAAGTGCATTAGCATGTTATAACGACTAAATGCACTGTTAATTGTATTTGATTGATGTAGGGGCTACACTGTGTCCCTCAAAATTAATATATTGAAGGCCTTACCCCCAGTACCTCAGAATGTGACTGTATTTGAAGTTAGGGCCTTTAAAGAGGTGATTAAGTTATAGGGAGAGGAACTTCAGACACACAGAAAGATAGCAGGGATGTGCGTGCATAGGGGAAAGACCATGTTAGGACACAGGGAGAAGGCAGCTGTCTTCAAATCAAGAGAGGCCTCAGAAGAAACCAGACCTGCCAGCACCTGGATCCTAGACTTCTAGCCTCGAGAACCATGAGAAAATAAATTTGTGTTGTTTAAGACACCCAATCTACAGTATTTTGTTACAGCAGCCTTAGCAAACTAATACAGTGATGAAGAGCCATTGAAGGATTTTATGCAAGGAAGCAGTCATTTTGATGGCAGTGTGGAAAAAGAATTGGAAAGCAGTGAGATGGAGTTGGGGAGGTCACTTAGGCTACTGCATCTGTCTAGGCAAGGGTTGGTAAGGATTTGACCAAGGAAGTGACAATGGGAATGGTGAAATAAGATTTGAGAGCTATTTCAGAGGTAAAAATAAATGGAGATGGAACTAAGATGTTGACAAGTCTTTTGTTTGAATGGTGTGTTGAATAATATGCCATCAAATAAAGTTAAGGAATATAGGAAGAAAATTAGGGGTTTTTTTGTTTTGTTATTTTACTTTTTTAACATTTTTATTGGAGTATAATTGCTTTACAATGGTGTGTTAGTTTCTACTGTATAACAAAGTGAATTAGCTATACGTATACATATATCCCCATATCTCCTCCCTCTTGCATCTCCCTCCCTCCTACCCTCTCTATCCCACCCCTCTAGGTGGTCACAAAGCACTGAGCTGATCTCCCTGTGCTATGCGGCTGCTTCCCACTAGCTATCTATTTTGGTAGTATATATAACTCCATGCCACTCTCTCACTTCGTCCCAGCTTACCCTTCCCCCTCCCCATATCCTCAAGTCCATTCTCTAGTAGGTCTGTGTCTTTATTCCTGTCTTGCCCCTAGGTTCTTCATGACCTTATGTCTCTTTTTGAATTATGGTTTTCTCAGGGTATATGCCCAATAGTGGGATTACTGGGACATGTGGCAGTTCTATTTTTAGTTTTTTAAGGAACCTCCATATTGCTCTCCATAGTGGCTGTATCAATTTACATTCCCACCAACAGTGCAGGAGGGTTCCCTTTTTAACCACACCCTTTCCAGCATTTATTGTTTGTAGATTTTTTGATGATGGCCGTTCTGACTGGTGTGGGGTGTTACCTCATTGTAGTTTTTTGTTTTGTTTTGTTTTTTTTCACCGTTGTGGCCTCTCCCATTGCGGAGCACAGGCTCTGGACGCACAGGCTCAGCAGCCATGGCTCACGGGCCTAGCCGCTCCGCGGCACGTGGGATCCTCCCGGACCTGGGCGCGAACCCGTGTCCCCTGCATCAGCAGGTGGACTCTCAACCACTGCGCCACCAGGGAAGCCCCTCATTGTAGTTTTGATTTGCATTTCTCTAATGATTAGTGATGTTGAGCATCCTTTCATGTGTTTCTTGGCAATCCGTATATCTCCTTTGGAGAAATGTCTATTTCAGTCTTCTGCTCATTTTTCAATTGGGTTGTTTGTTTTTCTGATATTGAGCTCCGTGAGCTGCTTGTATATTTTGGAGATTAATCCTTTGTTAGTTGCTTCATTTGCAAGTATTTTCTCCCATTCTGAGGGTTGTCTTTAAATATTGTTTATGGTTTCCTTTGCTGTGCAAAAGCTTTTAAGTTTCATTAGGTCCCATTTATTTATTTTTCTTTTTATTTCCATTTCTCTAGGAGGTGGGTCAAAAAGGATCTTGCTGCGATTTATGTCATAGAGTGTTCTGCCTATGTTTTTCTCTAAGAGTTTTATAGTGTCTGGCTTTACCTTTAGGTCTTTAATCCATTTTGAGTTTATTTTTGTATATGGTGTTAGGGAGTGTTCTAACTTCATTCTTTTACATTCAGCTGTCCATTTTTTCCAGCACCACTTATTGAAGAGGCTGTCTTTTCTCCGTTGTATATTTTTTCTTCCTTTATCAAAGATAAGTTGACCATATGTGTGTTGGTTTATCTCTGGGGTTTCTATCCTGTTCCATTGTTTTGTATTTCTGCTTTTGTGCCAGTACCATACTGCCTTGATTACTGTAGCTTTGGAGTATAGTCTGAAATCAGGGAGTCTGATTTCTCAAGCTCCGTTATTCTTTCTCAAGATTGCTTTGACTATTCAGGGTCTTTTGTATTTACATACAAATTGTGAATTTTTTGGTTCTAGTTCTGTGAAAAATGCCATTGGTGGTTTGATAGGGATTGCATGGAATCTGTAGATTGCTTGGGTAGTATAGTCATTTTCATAATGTTGATTCTTCCAATCCAAGAATATGGTCTATCTCTCCATCTGTTTGTATCATCTTTAATTTCTTTCATCAGTTTCTAATATTTTTCTGCCTATGGGTCTTTTGTCTCCTTAGGTAGGTTTATTCCTAGGTATTTTGTTCTTTTTGTTGCAATGGTTAATGAGAGTGTTTCCTTAATTTCTCTTTCAGATTTTTCATCATTAGTGTATAGGAATGCAAGAGATTTCTGTGCATTAATTTTGTATCCTGCAACTTTACCAAATTCCTTGATTAGCTCTAGTAGTTTTCTGGTAGCATCTTTAGGATTTTCTATGTATAGTATCATGTCATCTGCAAACAATGACAGTTTTACTTCTTCTTTTCCTATTTGGATTCCTTTTATTTCTTTCTCTTCTCTGATTGCTGTGGCTAAAACTTCCAAAACTATGTTGAATAATAGTGGCAAGAGTGGACAACGTTGTCTTGTTTCTGATCTTAGAGGAAATGATTTCAGTTTTTCACCATTGAGAACGATGTTGGCTATGGGTTTATCATATATGGCCTTTATTATGTTGAGGAAGGTTCCCTCTATGCCTACTCTCTGGAGAGCTTTTATCATAAATGGGTGTTGAATTTTGTCAAAAGGTTCTTCTACGTCTGTTGAGATTATTATATGGTTTTTACCCTTCAATTTCTTAATAGGGTGTATCACATTGATTGGTTTGCATATATTGAAGAATCCTTGCATTCCTGGGATAAACCCCACTTGATCATGGTGTATGATCCTTTTAATGTGCTGTTGGATTCTGTTTGCTAGTATTTGGTTGAGGATTTTTGCATCTATGTTCATCAGTGATATTGGCCTATAGTTTTCTTTTTTTGTGACATCTTTGTCTGGTTTTGGTATCAGGGTGATGGTGACCTCGTGGAATGAGTTTGGGAGTGTTGGCATGTCTTAGACAAGTGGTAATAAGAGTGCAACTGGGGAGCCAGATGATGGCAACTGGAAGTTGACAGAGTTAGGCTTGATGTTCTTGGTCTTCTCTGAGAAGTAGGGAAGCAAAGCTATCCAATAACTGTAATGCAGAGGAGAAGGGGGTGAGAGGCAACCAAAGCCCTATAAAGAACACTCTGAAGGGTAGTTTTAGCTCCTGAGCTCCTGGCCAGGTGGACTGGGGGCTTTGTCAGGCCAGCATTAGTGTTCAACTTTTCCTTCTGCTCAATTTGGCTTCCTCCCCGGACCTTTGACAGATGTTTATCCCTTATAAATATCTTGCCACCTGAACTTCTCAGAGTCAGCTCCTGGAGATCTTTTTTATAAATTTATTTATTTATGGCTGCGTTGGGTCTTCATTGCTGCGGGCTTTCTCTAGTTGCGGCGAGTGGGGGCTACTCGTCTCATTGGGTGGCTTCTCTTGTTGCGGAGCACAGGCTCTAGGCACGCAGGTCAGTAGTTGTGGCTTGCGGGCTCTAGAGCACAGGCTCGGTTTTTGTGGCTCATAGGCTCAGCTGCTCCACGGCATGTGGGATCTTCCCGGACCAGGGCTCGAACCCATCCGTGTCCCCTGCATTGGCAGACGGATTCTTAACCACTGAGCCACCAGGGAAGTCCCCTGGAGATCTTAATGACAGAAGCACATGTACTTGGAAACACTCTAAAGATTTGATTTTCAATGGACATTATACTTGATAGCATTTTTTTTTCTAGTTTTACTTTACAGTTGACCCTTGAACAACACAGGTTTGGACTGCATGGATCTACTTATATGAGGATTTTTTCCAACAAATTTGTACTAGAGTACTACACAGTCCATGGTTGGTTGAATTGAAGGATGTGAAACTGTGGATACAGAGGGTTGACTGTAAAGTTATACACGGATTTTTCAACTGAGCAGAGGGTTGGTGCTCCTAACCTCTGCATTGTTCAAGAGTCAACTGTACGTTAGTTTTGGATAGTATAAGGATCACCACAGTAAGCCAGTTAACCTATGTCTTCATACAGTTACAATTTTTTTTCTTGTAATGAGGACTTTTAAGGTCTACTTTCTTAACAACTTTCAAATATGCAATACAGTATTAGTACCTCTAGTCACCATGCTGTCAACATAAATGTTTTTTTTAACGTAGAAAACTAAAGGATAAACCTTTATTTAAATCAATTCAGTGACTTCAAAGAAAATAAGTTTTCCCTATGAAACTATGTGAATAGCATCAGATAACTAGTATCTTGGTTGTTAGTCTGCTCAGGCTGCTACAACACAAAAACGCGGACTAGGTGGCTTAAAAAACACACATTGACCTCTCACAGTTCTGGAGGCTAGAAGTCCAAAACCAGGGCACCAGCACAGCTGGGTTCCACCGAGAATCCTCTGCCTGGTTTACAGATGGCCATGTTTTTGCTGTGTCCTCACAGGTCAGAAGATACAGAGGAAGAAAGCTTTCTAGTGTCTCTTCTTGTAAGGACACTAATCCCGCTGATGAGGGCTCCATCCCCATGACCTAATCACCCCCAAAGGCCACACGTCCTAATACCGTCATACTGAAGGCCAGGACCTCAACACATGGACCTTGGAGGGACACAAACAGTCAGTCTATAATAACCACCCATCGTAAGTAGATTGTAAGTAGATAGAACAACCCTATATATTTTTGTATTACCCGCTTTTCTTGTCTCTTTATTTTTTTGTCAGTCATTTTTTTTAACATCTTTATTGGAATATAATTGCTTTACAGTGTTGTGTTAGTTTCTGCTGTATAACAAAGTGAATTGGCTGTATGTTTACATATATCCTCATATCCCCTCCCTCTTATGTCTCCCAATAACCTTTTAAAAGTAACAATGCTAATAGCAGCACTTATCATGTATCTGTTCTTAGCAAACAGAATAACTATGTAACAGAAATGGAGTGTTTCTTGTTTGGTTTTTTATGTGCTTTTTCTTTTTAAATTCTGACAAAATCAAGGAAGGAACAATGGCAGATTACACATGAAAGTAAATTAAAAGGAATTCTTTTACTTAATGAAATATTCTACCAACAGTCTACCTTACCTATCACATGCACATGTGGGCATGTGCACATACACATACAGAGACACACAGACACACCACACACACACTAAGTTGACCTCTAGGTTTGAAATATCTCATCATCATCTGCCCTTAATCATTTAATAAACATTTATTAAATGCCATGTATCAGAAACTATTCTAAGAAAGTTTCTGTTTCCGAAGGACTCACAATTTAGTTGGTGCTTGAATAATGTTATCAGAACGCTTTTAAAATTTTGGTTTGAGAAGACCAATATGTAATCTCAAACTTGAGGCTGCTTTAGGTATCAGCATTTTCTGAAAAACTTTCCCTTTCAATTTTCTGTATTTTCCATTTTCCTAAAACACATTTTAAGCTAAAAATTATCTCAAATATCCTTGCAAAATATACTTTGTATGGAATTTTCCCCTAACTTTCATACTAGAAAATAAACATATAGGGATTATATATCTTTCTAATTTTCATTAATGTCATAAAGTAAACCAGTAATGGATGATGTTTTTTTAAAAAAAATTTTCTAGTCTGGGGACTTCCCTGGTGGTCCACTGGTTAAGAGTCTGCCTTCCAATGCAGGGGATGCAGGTTCAATCCCTGATTGAGGAAATAAGATCCCACATGCCGAGGGGCAACTAAACCCATGCACCACAACTATAGAGCCCATGTGCTCTGGAGCCCACGTGCCACAACTAGAGAGTCCACACACAGCAACTACTGAGCCTGTGCGTTCTGGAGCCCGTGTGCTCCACAACTAGAGAGAAGCCTGTGCACTGTAATGAAAGATCCCGCATGCTGCAACTAAGACCCGATACAGCCAAAACTAATAAATGAATAAATACTTAATAAGTAAATAATAAACAAAATTAAAAATTTCCTAGTTACCTAATTTGTGTTGTTATTTTGTCTTAATGAGATCAGATGAGACAGTAAATTTCAAAGTACTTTTGAAACAGTGAAGTAAAAATATTATTATTGCTGTTTCTATTATTATTAATTAATAATGAAATAAGATATTAAACCTTGTTTTTCCCTTCAAGATTCTGCAGAAATTGTAATTTAAATACTGCATAAGTATATTTTTTTGTAAAAGTTTTTTAGGCTTTAAATAAAAAGAATTTATAATATTAAATTCATATCTATTTGTTGTATGATATTGACAGAGTGATTTGACATCTAGTATGACCATAGAGATATATCATTTATTAAAGGAGGTTAAGGGTAATATATTTCAATTAGAACTAATTCTCTTTCAAGATACAGAAGATCAGGCCTCAATTAATAAAAACAGCTATTCTTTTTGAGTGCATGTTATGTATTAAACATTTGAGTGTTCCAAAGACAGGTAAGACTTCCTCTGTCTTTCTGAAGAGTTTATAATATATTCAAGAATAATAAGAGCAATAAGCAAGCAGTAAGAGACAAATCCCATAAATAAGAGATTGTCTTGTACAAAACTTCAAATGCCAGGGTGACACCTTAATTCTGGTGATGGATTCAAGAGTATATACATATGCCATAGCTTATTAAATTGTATACTTTAAATATACACAGTTTGTTGTATGTCAAGTCTACCTCAATAAAGCTTTTTTTTTTTTTTTTAATTTATTTTTGGCTGTGTTGGGTCTTCGTTGCTGTGCATGGGCTTTCTCTAGTTGTGAAGAGCGGGGCTACTCTTTGTTGCAGTGCACGGGCTTCTCATTGCAGTGGCTTCTCTTGTTGTAGAGCACAGGCTCTAGGTACGCCGGCTTCAGTGGTTGCAGCATGCGGGCTCAGTAGCTGCGGCTCACAGGCTCTAGAGCGCAGGCTCAGTAGTTGTGGCGCACAGGCTTACTTGCTCCGCGGCATGTGGGATCTTCCCGGACCAGGGATCGAACCCATGTCCCCTGCATTGGCAGGTGGATTCTTAACCACTGCACCACCAGGGAAGTCCCCAATAAAGCTATTTTTTAAAATACCAAGGTAAGAAGATTTTAAATATTATGCATAATAAAAACTAGTTTTTAAAGCAGAGAAATGATAAAATTGGCATTCTGCTTTATGAAGAATAAACTGATGACAGTTAGTTGACCGAATTAAAAAAGAAAAGTGATAAAAACCTAAACGTACCTTGGTATAAGTATTCTGCTAGATTAGGTAAGTATTTTGATTGTGAAATGTTTAATAGACCTAAAGTTACTGGCTTAAAGTACTGTTAAAGAAAAACTTTGCTTGAAGTTTTATTAAGACTAAGAATGATTCCCAAGAGGTCCAAGGGCCTGGGATAATTGCATAGTTTACCTCCCAGTCTTATAGAAGACTATGATAATGATGATAGAGTATGATAGTGAAAACTATAAGCACCTCCTAACTTCCACATTTTTATCTGTGAGGTTATGATTAATATTGGATTGACTTACATTGGCTCAAGTCAGTAAAGCCCAATTCTGTATCTTTTTCTATACAGAATCAAGTCTAAGTCATCTCTTTATCTAATTAGAGAATTAAGGGTGGTTGTACAGTCCAGTCACTTCCTCGTAATTGTGGTCTGTGTTATGTCAGGAGAAGATTAAGCATGTATGTGTTTATGCTACGTATATACAATTAATTTATTCTATAAATATGCAAGTGAAAGGAAGAAAATGAGTAAGTATGTTGGCAAAAATTGTGAAAACAGAAGCCTAACCAGGAGAAAGGAATACAAAGTTGTTCTTGAAGGAAAGAAATCTCTCTGTATGTTTGCTTTTCCCAGGTTTTAATCTCTCATTATCTAGAATATAATTGAAAAATAATATTTAAAAATAGAATATATTTCCCAATAAGATGAAATACTTTCACCCAAATTCTCACTTGGTTATAAAGAATTTCCCTATATTTAAATTTTTATAAAGGTTCTCATATTACATACATAATTTCTCAATCATGTTATTTGAATTACAAAGTTATGTTCTTTGAAGAACCATTGGCTTGAAGTGACCTCAAAAAATGTCAGTTTTGGTTGCCTAAATAAGTCAAGTAATGGAATAAGCTTAAAAAAGAAAGAAAGAAAGAAAGAAAGCAGACCAAAAACATAACCAGATTTACCATAGTCATTTTTCCTGGTTTGGGAGAGAATGACTTCAACCTGAAAGCATTTTTTGTCATTTAAAACAGACTTTTTGGTGAGATCCCCTTAAAAAGAAATACAGGTTTCCAATTAAATTTGCTGGAACAAAGACATGAATTTCTCTCTGCTGCTTCCAGAAAACATTAATGAAAATGGCAGTCAGTGGTTAAATGGTATGAGACCACACAAGGACAAAGACAGGAGAGGCGATGACAACAGATTGTAAATATCGATAACATTTTGAAAACTGGAAAATTGGTGAATAGTATTTGACTTAACAGAACTGAGAAAGCTGACACTTAAGTGGGAAAGCCAAAAAGAAAAAAGGAAGTAAACCATTCCAAAGATAGAAAACTCCAACATTATTTAGGAGGCAGTGGTACATTGGAAGAAACAAATAAAAACAAACAAAAATAACTCTGAGAAAGCAGAGACAATTCAGGGAGAATGATAAAACAAAAACAATTATGGAAAAAGAAACCTTTCAGAGAGATAAAGTATTGCATTCATAAAGCACTAACAGGGTATTATAAAAATATTTAGAGAATAAATAGACTCTTAAAAAGTGAAAATACAAAAGCAGAAATTTCAATGTCTGTATGTTGCCAGGAAGGCTGAACAAATAAAGAGGTTGAACAAAGGGATGGAAAATAGGAGAGAAAAAAATATTTAATTAAAGGGAAATTCACATAACATACACTTACAATTTTCAAGTGTACGATTCAGTGGTTTTAGTGAACTCATGATGTTGTACAATCCTTTCCCTCTAGTTTCCAAAATTGTTCATCACCCCAGAAGAACACACTGTAAAATAAGTTTTAAATGAACGAAACTAGCTAGAAGGTCCGACATCTGACTAACAGAAAAAGAAAACAGAGAAAATGGTGGGAAAGAATTATCAAAGAAATAATTCAAGACAAATTTCCAGAGCTGATGGATTTGCATTTCCTGATTGAAAGGACACACTGTGCCTTTTTCATGCTATGCCCAATGAAGTGTGAGAAAAGACTAACACTAAGATACATCCAAATAAAATATTAGAATATCAGGGATAAAGTGAAAAATCCTAAAACTTTCAAAGACAAAACACAAGTTACATGAAAATAACTGGGTATCACAATAACTTCAGATTTTGCAATAGCACCCTGGAAGATAATGGAGCAATGCATTTAAAACTGTAGGTAAAATTATTTCCACCTAGAATTCTATACCTAGCTAAATTATCAATCAACATCAGGGAAAATGTGATATTTCAAAATGCAAGATTTCAAAACCTTTATCTCCTTTCCTTTCTTAGAAAGCTAGTGAGAATGTACACTGAGAAAGAAGATGTGGGGGGCAGGAGAAAAGGAGATCTACCAGAGGAAAGAAGTGAGGAGTGTTTTGATGATGGTGAGGATGATGATGATGATGATGATGATGACAGGAGGTCCCAAGATGACACAAAAAGACAAAGAGATTCAGGAGGGATTTTTCCCCATAGGAAATGAAACATATATTGCAACAGATTAACTAAAGTGTTTAGACATATTGAACAAAGATTTACAGTTTTCCTTGAAAGTTTGAGGGTGAAGTAGTAACAGGTACATAGAAGACAAAGCAAATGGAAACAAATGAGGCAATGATTAATGCCAGGAAAGAAAAACAAAAATACCGTACAATAATGAAAATGTTATTATAGCAAACAAGGTGGCTCATTTGTTAATCGTAATATAAGCATAATAAAGTAAACACTGAATATTGATTTAACTCCAAATTGTGATACTACATTATAAAGATGGAGAAAGAGAGGGACAGAGAGAGAGAGAAGCTGGCAGAGGGAGACCTATATAAGAGAGATTAAACCCTCATCTTTCAAAGTAGGAAGTCAGTAGATATTATCTAAAACTGTTTTGGAAAAATCAAGAAATTCTAGAATAACCCACTTAGAAATATTAAGGTAAATACTAAGAGAAAAAAGAAAAACAAAAAAAAAACCCCTAACAGACTTGAAAGCAGTGGCCACTAGAAATTTGGAATCAGGGATGAAGAGTATAGATCAGAAAACTGCTGGGTTTTGTTCTTGTTGTTAAAAATCCTATAATACTCTCTGATTGTTTAAATTAGTTACCCGTTCTATTAAGTAGTTATTTGGTGAATATCATGAATATTACATATGGTATGAATAAAAGTAACTGCCTTAACCTTCCTTACATAGATATTTATGACTTAGAATAAAATGTCCAATTATAGCTCACATACAGATTCAATACTTAGTCTTAAGCAACTTAGATGGAAGTGAAAATGGTGTGCTAGAAAATTATGATGATTTTAAATGTGGCTCTCTTGGTGACAAAAATACTGATGATGGAGATGCCTGTGAAGAATTTGAATCAAATTGTTTAATGAATATATATGAGTAGGAAAACATCCTAAAATAATATTAGATAACATGTTATTATAAATATGTATACATGTATGTGTAAATAAATTATTAAATGATTTTTACTATGTTTTCAAAGTTTCTAAAATATTATATATTCTGGTAGGGCAAAAAAAACTAACACCTCACTATTTTTGTATCTTCTCATTAGGAAAATAAGGGATTGATTTAATTTCGAGGTCCCTTTATATTTAGGAAAATTTGGTATTTGCTTCCTGAATTGTTCTCTGAAGCTACTAGTAATTACATGTGAATCAAATTAAGAATCTACCACTAACTAGTTTTTCTATCTTTGTCCATCCTATATAGTCACTGAAAACATGATTGTGTGAAATATGTGTGTTGTGTTATGTCTCATACTGTCATCTTAATTAATTAAAAATTAAATCTTCCATACCACTCAAAATATTCTGGTAAGTAATCTTAGTCTATACACTTTAGGAAAAGCTAAAAATCATTCACTCATTCAAGATTGAAATTATCTGGTATAATTTTCATTGACAGGCTCTTAAAGTTAAAGGAAAGTCTACAGATTTATTAACCCAGGAGGAATGGACGAAATGTATGCTATATAATTTTATAATTGAGAATTTAAACTGTAAAAGAAAAACTATCCAATAAATGTCTCATCTCTTGTGTTTTAACCCTATCCAAAATTAATCCCACGCTTTTGGCCACATCTCTGACAATGGAGTCTTTCATTCTAATTCTGTGATGTTAGCTTGGGGTCTAGGAACATCCCTGAGAAGACAAAAAGGAGGAATCACCAAGGAAACCACTATAGAAATTCCAATTATCTTTTAGGTGCTTTACAACTGATAGCTGAATACCTTTTGCACATGGTCACTCTTGTGATAGGGATGCTTCAGGGTTCATCTGTGGCAAGATTGTGTGTGGAAAACCTTGGACTTCTAAAGAATAAAGAAATCAAAAACCCCTCCAAAACAAAAACAAAACATCAAACCAAAATAAAAACCAGACTATGCATCTTCCTAACAGAGAAGGGATACTTCCTTCACTGTATTTATCAAAGAGATCATTCTGATGTAGCTAACAGCAGTGGAGCCAAATTGTTCATTTTTTTTCAGTTGTTTATAGATGCCACTAGAAAAGGTTTCAGTGCGTTTAGACAGGGAAGAGGGCGTGCACCTTTTTCACCTGTTACTCTTCCTGGGAGAGCCAAGTCTCTCTAATAATTTCTAAGGGAAATATTTAATTGCATAGCTTCCTGTAAATAAATGCATTTTCTTATTTAATATGGTAGTGAAGAAATCCATTTCTTAAAAATAAATTTATTTATGGCTGTGTTGGGTCTTTGTTGCTGTGTGTGGGCTTTCTCTAGTTGTGGTGAGTGGGGGCAACTCTTCATTGCGGTGTGTGGGCTTCTCACTGTGGTGGCTTCTCTTGTTGCGGAGCACGGGCTCTAGGCACGTGGGCTTCAGTTGTTGTGGCACGCAGGCTCAGTAGTTTGGCTCACGGGCTCTAGAGCACAGGCTCAATAGTTGTGGCGCACGGGCTTAGTTGCTCAGCAGCATGTGGGATCTTCCTGGCCCAGGGCTTGAACCCGTGTCCCCTGCGTTGGCAGGCAGATTCTTAACCACTGCGCCACCAGGGAAGTCCCAAGAAATCCATTTTTATCTTCATCTCTTTTTAGTATTTTTTAGAATGAGGTATTAAATGGTAATAACAAAGTTCTCTTTGTTTTCCTTTCTTTGAGAGTTTGTTACTGAATACTTACAACATTTCATCATAAAGGGGAAAATAACCCAAGAATTATCTGATCTTTAATGACTTCATTTTAACAAATGATACAAAAAGAGAAGCAAGATGAAGGACATTCTCTTAACCTATTCAGATGGAAATGTCAATCAAGAGGAAACATTCTATAGATGTGTATTGATATAAGCAAAGTTGCATTATCGGCCAGCATTGTTATGCTGTGCAAGAAAATACGTCCAGTGCTAAGAAGCAATGGCTAACTATTGTTTTCATATTTCTATTTTTTATGTTTTGATATAAAGCAACATCTATATTAAAAAAATGGATAGGGGGAGGAAAAGGAGAGAAATTAGGGTAGGCTATAAAGGTTGTAAAACTCCTAACTGGTGTGGTTACAGGGCATGATGGCCACTGAATAGATCCATTAGTCATAATTGTTGCTGTCAGGAGCCAGTTAAATGGCTGTCTCTGAGGAGGTCACCTTCCACATATGAGCTGCCCTACACTGAGTATTAGACTTGTCAGGAGGCTGAATCCTGACTCATCTGGACAAACCTTAAAAACCTTTTTTTTTTTTTTTTTTTTTTTACTTAATAGAAATGAAATAGCAAAGCTTAAAAGCAATTTAGTGTTTCTAAACTGAACTAAAACACATAGCATACATAATGGTGATAACACTAGAAAAGCTTTATTGTCTGCTGTCCTGTTCCCAACCTGTGCTGGGTAGTCTCCGTTTGCCTCTTTAGAGCCACTCAGCTTCTCCACCAGGCTCTGGGCTGACCTCTATGGTCAGGACCTCTGACTTCCATCTGGACTCAGCCCATAGGAAGTCCTAGTGGGGACTGAAGGATGGAGGAGAGGGAATTTTTAGTTCCCTGCTCTCGGATATTTAATTCCTTGGTGTCTTCTTTCTTGGGCCTTGTGCTCCACCAAGGACCACAGCAGGGCCAGGTGAGGGTGAGGCAAGTGAGGTCTTGGGTGCAAAATTTAAGGGGACACTCACTCTCAGGGCTGTGCAAGGGCAGGGTCAGCTCCTGAGAGTAAGGGCCTCCTTAAATCTGACGACGAATTCCTTACATTTATTCTTCCTTTAATCAAGAGGATTCTGTTCCTTATAATCAAAGCAGTGCAGACCAAAATAGTAAGGCAACAGAAGTCTGAGAAGTAGCTGGAGAATACCTGGTTGTTCTAAATGAATTCTGGATTATAGGACCTAGAAACATTACATCCCAGGCAGGACAGGCTCTATAACTTGTAAGATCTAGTGAAAAAAAAAAAAGTGAAGAAAACGGAAATGTAGGGCCCTTGTTGAAAAACTCTTGAGAACTTCCAGAAAGCAATAGTAGAGCACTAAACCAAACATGGGGACTTTCTGAGTGTGAGCCCCTGTGTGACTACACGGGTCACACAGCCAGGAAGCCAGCTCTTCTGGGATATTTGCAAGTGAAATTGCTGATCTTTGACGAATTGTGGAGAATTGGAGAAGCATGAGAAAATTAAGTTAAAAGTCATTTTAAAATCTTGAAATCCCTGTGACAGCAGCATGGGTTTCTTATGCATCGTTTTGGCCCAGGGTGTTTATTAAACCCATGGTGAGAACTTAGCAGCAACAATAATAACTAATATTCACCGAGCTCTTATTATGGGCCCATAGCCTGCTACATGGTAAGTACTCCTCTTTGTTGAAGGAATGGATGGATAGGGGAAATTCAGAAACTGGCTAAGGGTTTTATATGAATGATCTCATTTAATCCTTAAGCAACCTCATGAAGTAAATATTATTATTATCCCCACTTTATAGATAAGGAAAATGACACTTGGGGAGTTAAGGCAATTTGCCCAAGGTCATATGGTTAATTAACCTCTGGGATTGGCACCTGTACTCCTCTGATTTCAAAGTCTAAACCCTTAACCACTCTGCCCATGGTAGGCACTTAGGAATAATTGATTGGTTTTTGGATTATCTTTTGCTATTAACTGGGTCATATGTCTAACAACTTTACTAACCTGACACCAGCAAATAATAATTATTATTCAAAATCTTAGAAATTCCAACTAGTAAATACTAACTGTACAAGACACTCTGATCATATACAGGACATTCTCTCCTTAGGCAGATATATTCTCAGACATTTTTTTTTTCAAAGCAGTTCCCTTTGTTTTATTTTTAAAAATTAGTTATCTATTTTCTACATATTAGTGTATATATGTCAATCTCAATTTGACATTATTTATTTATTTAAATTTATTTATTTATTTATTTATGGCTGCATTGGGTCTTTGTTGCTGCATGCAGGCTTTTCTCTAGTTGTGGAAAGCAGGGGCTACTCTTCCTTGCAGTGCACGTGCTTCTCATTGTGGTGGCTTCTCTTGCTGCGGAGCATGGGTTCTAGGTGTGTGGGCTTCAGTAGTTGTGGTGCATGGGCTTACTTGCTCCGCGGCATGTGGGATCTTCCTGGACCAGGGCTCAAACCCGTGTCCCCTGCATTGGCAGGTGGATTCTTAACCACTGCGCCACCAGGGAAGTCCCTCAGACATTTTAAAATTACCTTTCTCCTCTTCTGTCATAGGGCAAGGGGAAATTATTATATCCTGGATATAATATATGATATATTGTGTCACGGATACCTACAATCTTACAAATGTGTTAGTGACAAATTTCAAGAAGTAGAAGTCTTAAAGAAGAAAAATCCCTTAAGAATGGAATGTATACGTTAATACTGGTGAAAGCAGATCTACACTTCTCCAATCATTTTATGCAAGGTCCTGTATCCAGTACCAGTCTTGTGAAATCCCCAGGCTGTAGGAGTGTCTCCAAATCTGGGAGCAGCCCAGGACAAGCTTTCTCTCAGTGTGCACAGCAGGAGAGCAAACCTCTGAACCTGAGTGTATGGTGACTACTCGGTTCACCACCTATTGGCCATTCTTGCAAAGGAGGCACCTTTCTCTCACAAAAGTAGATTAGTGTAGCAACACGTAATAAAAATAAAAAGTAGGAGAGATTAAAAGAAAGAAAGCAGAGAGGAGAGAGAAAATATAGTATCAGACAGATGCTGGAGAGAACAGCTGTGTTCCCTACAAGGGTAAAAGGGGGCAAGAACTGCCTGCCCTGCTCCCCAGTACAGTAACTCTTCAAGGTGTGATGTGCCTCAATTGTCCTCCCTTCCCCTCAAAACTCACCTCACATACACAGACATCCGCACCATAGTTGTCACTACGAGCGCTGCACCCAGCTTCTACTGGCTCCTGTGCACTAGTAGTGCACATTTCTTCCTAACTCCATGTTCACTGACATCACTTTCGTCGTTTGAAATCAGCCACAGAGTATTTACACCGAAGAAATCAACAAGCACTACAATTTTTTCCTTAGTGTTTTAGTCTGTTTGGGCTGCTATAATAAAATATCATAGACTAGGTGGCTTTTAAACAACAGAATTTTAATTTTTCTCAGTTCTGGAAGCTGAAAGTCAGAGATCAGCATCATCGGGTTAGGGTAAGGGCCATCTCCAGGTTGCAGACTTATCGTCCTATCCTCAGATGGCAGAAGGGGGCTAGGGAGCTCTCTGGAGTTAAGTAAGTGCCTAAGCGAGGGGTTATGTCTAAATCTGGGGTGAGGTGGGATGGGGACAGGACCATAGCTAAGGAAGCAGCAACAGAACCAATTGCTACTTTTTTTATACAGCAGGTTTTTATTAGTTATCCATTTTATACATATTAGTGTATATATGTCAATCCCAATTTCCCAACCAATTGCTACTTTTGCATACATTCTCCACAAATACAAAAGCCAGGAGCAAGGGCAAATGACTTCTTCCTTGTAATGCCCTCTTTTTCTGGTTAAAGAAAATTCTTTAGAAATCTTATAGTTCTGTAAGTCTCATAGGACAGAACCGAATCACATGGCCACACCTTGCTATAATGGAGTCTGGGAAAGTATCTGGCAAAGGGGAACAAAATAGCCATAATGGGCTTGGGTTAGGGTAAGTAAAATACAGTGTGTGGGTCAAGTCTAGACCTTCACCTGTTTTTGTAGAGCCTGCAAGCTGAGAATAATTTTTACATTAAAAAAATATCAGTACAGGGACTTCCCTCGTGGTGCAGTGGTTAAGAATCTACCTGCCAATGCAGAGGACATGGGTTCGAGCCCTGGTCCGGGAAGATCCCACATGCTGAGGAGCGAGTAAATCTGTGCGCCACAACTGCTGAGCCCACGTTCCACAACTACTGAAGCCTGTGCACCTAGAGCCTGTGCTCCACAACAAGAGAAGCCACCGCAATGAGAATCACGTGCACCACAACGAAGAGTAGACCCTGCTCGTCGCAACTAGAGAAAGCCTGCGCACAGCAACGAAGACCCAACACAGCCCAAAATAAATAAATAAAATAAAATAAAAAGAAACTACTACTCTACAATGTGTTAAAAAAAAAAACAGTACAGATCCATCATGTCAAAATAAGAAAAGTAAGCTTTATATGTCATGCTTTTTTCCCTAGCTTTACTGAGATATATTGACACAAATACATTGACACATAATACATATACAAATATATCTCAAATATATTGAGATATAATTGTGTAAGTTTAAGGTTTGCAATACATTTATTTGATACATTTATATATTGCAAAATGATTACACCACAGACAGCTAATGCCTCTATCACATTAAATAATTACTATTTCTTTTTTGTGGTGAGACTATTTAAGATCTACTGTCTTAGCAACTTCCAATTATATAATATGATTAACTATAATTACCATGCTGTACTTTAGATCCCTAGAACTAATTCATCTTATAACTGGAAATCTGTACCCTGTGACCAATATCTCCCATTTCCCCCACACCCACAATCCCTGGTAACCACCATTTTACTCTCTGTTTCTATGAGTTTGGCTCTTTTAGATTCCACATATAAGTAAGATCATACAGTATTTGTCTTTCTCTGCCTGATTTCTTTCACTTAGCATAATTCCCTCAAGATTCATCCATGTTCTCAGAATTTCCT
The DNA here is from genome assembly GCF_008692025.1 of Phocoena sinus. Lineage (NCBI taxonomy): Eukaryota > Metazoa > Chordata > Mammalia > Artiodactyla > Phocoenidae > Phocoena > Phocoena sinus. The sequence goes on from NC_045768.1 coordinate 70,160,806, forward strand.
TCTTTCTCATGGCTAAATAATATTCCATTGTGTTTACATATACCACAACTTCTTTATCCATTCATCCTTTGACAGAAACTTACATTGTTTCCATATCTTGGCTATGGTAAATAATGATTCAATGAACTTGGGAATGCAGATAACTCTTCAATATCCTGTTTTCATTTTCTGTGTATATGTACCCAGAAGTGGGATTGCGGGATCATGTGGTAGTTCTATTTTTAATTTTTTGAGCAACATCCATACTATTTTCCATAGTGGCTGTACTAATTTGCATTCCCACCGACAGTGCACAAATGTTCTCCTTTTTTCCACACCCTCACCAACACTTGTTATCTCTTGTCTTTTTGATAATAGCCATTTGTTTTGCTATTAAGTTATATGAGCTCTTTACATAGTTTGAATATTAACCCCTTATCAGATACGTGATTTGCAAATACATTCTCCCATTGCATAGGTTGCCTTTTCATTTTGTTGAGTGTTTCTTTTGCTCTGCAGAAGCTTTTCAGTTTGATATAATCCCACTTGTTAATTTTTGCTTTTGTTGCTGTGTTTCTGGTGTCATATCCAAAAAATCATTGCCAAGACCACTGTTAAAGAGATTTTCCCATTTTCTTCTTGGAGTTTTACAGTTTCTGTTCTTATGTTTAAGTCTTTAATCCATTTTGAGTTATTCTTTTAAGTGGTATAAGATAGGGGTCCAATTTTATTCTTATGCATGTAGTTACCCAGGTTCCCCAGCTTCATTTATTAAAGAGAATATGTTTACCCATTAAGTTTTCTTGGTTCCCTTGTCAAATATCAGTTGACCATATATTCAAGGGTTTATTTCTAGGCACTTGATTTTGTTGCATTGGTTTATGTGTCCTTTTTTTTCTGCCAGTACCATACTCTTTTGATTACTATAGCTTTGCCATGTAGTTTGAAATCAGAAACTGATGCCTCTAGCTTTGTTCTTCTTTCTCAGGATTGCTTTGGCTATTTGGGATCTTTTGTGGTTTCATACAAATATTAGGATTTTTTTTATTTCTGTGAAAAAAGCAGTTGAAATTTTGATAGGGATTTCATTGAATAAAGATGACTTTGGCCAGTATGGACATTTTAACAATATTAATTCTTCCAATCCACGAGCATGGCATAATTTTCCATTTGTTTGTGTCTTTTTCATATTCTTTCATCAGAGTTTTGTAGTTTTCAGTACAGATCTTTCACCTTTTTGGTTAAATTTATTCCTAAATACTTTATTGTTTTTGATATTATTGTGAATGGGATTATTTTCTTTATTTCTTTTTTGGCTGTTTTGTTGTTAGTGTATAGATGCCCAACTGATTCTGTATGTTGATTTTGTATTGTGCAACTTTACTGAATTCATTGATTAGTTCTAACAATTTTTTTGGTGGTGTCATTAGGATTTTCTACATATCAGATCATATAATCTGCAGAAAAAGATAATTTTGCTGCTTCTTTTTTGAGTTGAATGCCTTTTATTTCTTTTTCTTGCCTGATTGCTCTGGCTAGGACTGCCAGTACTATGTTGAATAAGAGTGAGAGTGAGAATCCCTGGCTTGTTCCTGATTATAGAGGAAAAGCTTTTAATTTTTTGCCATTGAATATAATGTTAGCTGTGGGTTTGTCATACATTGCCTTTATTATGTTGAGGTATGTTTCTTGTATACTCGATTTGTTGAGCTTTTTTTTTTTTTTTTTGCGGTATGCGGGCCCCTCACTGTTGTGGCCTCTCCCGTTGCAGAGCACAGGCTCCCAACGCACAGGCTCAGCGGCCATGGCTCACGGACCCAGCCACTCCGTGGCATGTGGGATCTTCCCAGACCGGGTCACGAACCTGCATCCCCTGCGTCGGCAGGTGGACTCTCAACCACTGCGCCACCAGGGAAGCCCCTGTTGAGCATTTTTTATCATGAAATGTTGTTGTATTTTGTCACTTTTTTCTGCATCTATTGAGATGATCATATGATTTTTATCTTTCATTCTATTAATGTGGTGTATCACATTTATTGATTTATATATGTTGAACTATCCTTGCATCTCAAGGATAAATCCTGATTGATCGTGGTATAAAATCTTTTTATGTGCTGTTGAATTTGTTGCTAACATTTTGTTGAGAATTTTTGTATCTATATTCATTATGGATATTGGTCTGTAGTTTTCTTGTAGTGTCCTTACTTATCTGGTTTTGGTATCAGGGTAATGTTGGCCTCATAAAATGTGTTTATTAGTGTTCCCTCCTTTTATTTTATTTTTTTAGTGTTCCCTCTTTTTAAATATTTTGGAAAAGTTTGAGAAAAATTGTCATTAATTTTTCTTTAAATGTTTGCGAGAATTTACTAGTAAAACCACGTGGTCCTGGGCTTTTTTGTTTCTTGCGAGTTTTTTGATTACTGATTCAATCTCCTTACTCTTTGGTCTATTCAGACTTTCTATTTCTTCATGATTCAGTCTTGGTAGGTAGTGGGTTTCTAGGAATTTTTCCAGTTTGTTGGTGTATAATTGTTCATAGCAGTCTCTTATGATCTTTTGTATTTCTGTGGTATCAGTTGCAATATATCCTCTTTCATTTCTGATTTTATTTATTTAACTCTTTTCTTAATTTTTCTTTGTCTAGCTAAAGGTTTTTCAATTTTGTTTATCTTTAAAAAAACAGTTCTTCATTTTATTAACTTTTTCTATTATTTTTCTGGTCTCTCATTTATTTCCTTCTGCTAACATTGGGTTTAGTTTGTTCTTCTTTTTCTAGTTCCTTAAAAGTGTAAAGTTAGGTTCTTTGATATCTTTCTTTTTTCTTAACGTAGACATTTATTGCTATAAACAGCCCCCTTAGAAATGCTTTTGTAACATCCCATTAGTTTTAGTATGTTTATTTCTAGGGATCAGGGCAGGCAGTGGTGGTGACCAGAGTCAGTGCTGATTACAGAGGGCCAGCTGCAGGTATCTATGTAGTGGTGAGGACCAGTTGCAGATACATATGTAGTGATGGGGGCCAGGGCAGGCAGCAAGGGCTGGGGCCAACTATGGACTCACTGACAGCTGTGGGATGCCAGCTGTTGTTGTGTACTACCATGGCTGCTGGGTCTTGCCATGGGTGCATGGCAGTGAAGGCCAGTGATGGGGGCTGGGCCAGGGGCATGCAGATGCCTAGCTGGAGGGGCTTAGCTGCAGGTGAGAGCAGTGGTACAGGCCAGTGACAGAAGACAGGGTCTAATCTGGTCCCACAAGCACCTGCATGGGCTCTGGTCATTGATGTGCTCTTCTGTGGCTGCACAGTCTCCTCCTGGGTATATGTATTGCAGTGGAGCCCAGTGACAGGCATCAGGCCAGTGGCATGCAAGTGCACAGCTGGAAGGGCTAACCCTGAATGTACGTACAGTGGTGGGGTTCAACTCAGAGGTCTAGACTGCATTCACATAGCTGCAGAGGCCTGGGCTGAGTTAGTGCAATCCCCCGGCTCTGGTAGGGTGAGAGGTGGGGAAGGGAGCAGGGAGGGACTCAGGCGGCTGTTGTCAGTGAAGATGAGTATCTGTGGGGTGAAAGCTGATGACATCTTCAGGGCTCCTCAGGGGCTGTTTGGGCCATTGGTTTCTTCTGTGGCCAAATCTGTCAGGTTTATCTGCAAAGCTGGTCACTTTGAACTGTAATTGCTCTAGCTGTATGGCTGCTACTGGTAGCCCTTGCTTTTCTTCCTTGTTTCTAGCCATCTCTATATGTCTCATCTTTTCAGGTCTGGGTTGGGTGAATCTAAAGTGGGATGTTTGTGCAGTGTCCCAAAAGGCTGGGGAAGCTAGTTACTCACCTTACTCTTCCTTTCCTGCTGAAGGAAACTCTTTCTAGTTGGGAAGTTTCCCCTTGGCATTGAGCCATGCTGGCTTGGGGGATGGGGTGAAGCAGGCAGAGTTAAGCTGTCTTCTCTCTTTTCTTGCAGTTGTTTTCAGGTTTTTGTTCCACTGTGTTGCTGAAGTTGTTTTTTGTTTTTTGTTTTTTCTTTTTTGGTCGTGCTGTGCAGCTTGTGGGATCTTAGTTCCCCCACGAGGGATTGAACCCAGGCCCTCAGCAATAAAAGCACAGAGTCCTAACCACTGGACTGCCAGGGAGTTCCCTGTTGCTGAAGTTTCTTAGGTGGACCCCAGAGCTCTCCCAGAACTGTTTTTGTTTGTGGATAACTGTCTAACTGTTGATCTTTGTGGGAGAAGGGACGCTGAGGTCTCCTATCGCACCATTTTTTTGACATCACTCACCTTTTATGTCATGCTTTTAAAGGCACAATGGATATGGATTATTTTGCTTTCAAAATAGTTGACAAAGTATGTGTTTATTGTACAGTCACTATACCTGTGTGAAAAGATTACATTATATATTGACATTCCCAGATTCATCACAATGTTCCCAACTCACAGGAAATCAATGATCAGAAAAATATGCATATTTAAAATGCAACATATCACAGCAGAATTTCTCCACAAAAATAAAAATGAAAAAATTGCAACCATAGTAAATTTCTGAGTGAATCATGTTAGTCGAGCAAGGAAAGCCGTTTACTGATGGTGAGTTAATTAAGTCATGTTTGATTGCAGCAGCTAAAGACATATTTCTGGAGAAAATAAACTTGTTTAAGACCAGTAGCCTTTCACTGAGAACAGTTCCTTGAAGAGTTGGGGACACTGGGAGCAACATCAACAGTTAATTAAAAAACAAAGTATTAAACGATTTCCACAGGTTTTCCTTGTCTCTTGATGAGTTGACAGATGTTACTAATACCGTTCAGTACATTGTTTATTCAAGGAGTCAATGCTGAGTTTGACTGAAGAATTAGCCTCTATCAATTGTCAGCATGGAACAACTATAGATGAGAATATTTTCAAAGAAGTTGAGAAAGCTTTAATTCAGTACAATCTGAAGTGGAATCTGCTAAGATGAGTTCCAACTGATGGTGATAAAAATATGTGTGGAGCAGAGAAGGCTTACCTGAACAAATTTATAAGGCTTGTGAAATGATAGGTATTTAAAGCCTCTGGTTAATCTTTTTATTCATCAGTGGGTCATTTGCAGAAAGTTTTTCAATTTCTTGTGCTTTTGAACCAGTAGCCTCCATGTTAAACTTCATTTACTCTGGTGGACTTAACAATCATCAGTTCTGTGAACTTTTGTCAAAAATAGAAGCTGAATATTTTGCCTTGCCCTGCTATACAGCAGTTTGATGGCTAAGCAGTGGTAGTTTTAACGCAATTTTTGAACTCAGGCCTGAGACTGAATTTTTTTGAAATGAGAACTTCCCTCGATCACTTTTATTGAACACTGACTGGTTTTGAAAATTCGCTTTTGCTGCAGACTTGGTCAATTTCTCAATATAAAATTACAAGGCAGACAGTGCCCATATGCAAATGTAATGCTGTGGGAAAGTCATTTTAAGAACAACTGATGCTGCTTGAATCACAAGTAATGTCAAGCTGTTTAATATACTTCCTGTGCTGTCAAAGTTTTAAAAAGAAGCAAGATCTTCATTCCCACAAAAATTTGCAGGAGATATATTCTCTATGCTCAAACTACAGTTCCAAAAGCATTTTTGGATCTTAATGCATGTGGAAAGGAAATTTCCATATTTCAAAATCCATGTAACTTTGCAGCTGAGTATCTTCCACCTAACCTTCAATTGGAAGTGATTAATCTGCAATATAATGACATGGTAATTGGCAAATATCAAGAGAAGAACCTAATAGAATTCTGTAAATTACTTCCAAGTGATAAATATGCTCAATTAAAATCATACTCTCGGGGCTTCCCTGGTGGCGCAGTGGTTAAGAATCCGCCTGCCAATGCAGGGGACACGGGTTTGAGCCCTAGTCCGGGAAGATCCCACATGCCGCGGAGCAACTAAGCCCGTGTGCCACAACTACTGAGGCTGCGCTCTAGAGCCCGTGAGCCACAATTACTGAGCCCACGCGCCTAGACCCCGCGCTCCACAAGAGAAGCCACCACAGTGAGAAGCCCGCACACTGCAACGAAGAGTAGCCCCCGCTCACCACAACTAGAGAAAGCCTGCGAGCAGCAACAAAGACCCAACGCAGCCAAAAATAAATAAATTTATAAAAAAAAAAAAAAATCATACTCTCATAGATTGATATCAGTATTTGGCCATATCTATCTGTGTAAAAGGTGTTTTCAAAGATGAAATGCATAAAATCACATTACAGATCAGCATTAACAGATGAATAAGTGGAACTGATTTTGATGACAGGGAATTCAAACTTTGAATCCCAATTAAATGAACTATTATCTTCCAACAAAGAATTCCATTCTTCTCATTAGTAGACCTGAATTACAAATGATTGTGCTCAATTATCATTACACTTTGGATTTCATCAATAAAAGTTTTGTGGAAATTTGTTTTCTCTCTTTTTATTTAAGTTTCTATATAATATCCTCAATTTTGCCTCTTGGTTCACAAACCTAAAATATTTACTTTCTGGCTCATTACAGAAAAAATTTGCTGACCTCTGGTTTTGATCAATCCTGTTCTATCCCCTGGGGCTGGAAACACTGCTGGGTCAAATAAAAATCGGTATTGTTTTAACATGGAAATTCCATCAAAATAATGTATCTTGATATTAGCAAGGATCTGATGGTGTCATATGAGTAAGAAAAGTGATTGGTTACAGTTAATACGGATACATGGCTACATCATCCCTATTGCTCCAGCTGACACTGAGCAAGCCACCAGATATGAGGTGGCTGAGGCTATTTTAGAACAGCCAAGCTGCCAGCTGACTGCAGACACATAAGTAGACTCAGGAGGAACCAGCAAAAGCCAGCCTATATCAGAAGAATTGCCTAAGCAACCCATAGGATCCTGAAAATGAATAAATGTTTCTTTTTTTGTTTGTGTGTTTTTGTTTTTTTAGGTAGCCAGTCTTTTTATCAGCACCATTTGCTTGTGCTCATCTATTGTACCCCTTTTTAGAAGACCTATTTCTTTTGCTTTGTTAAAAAAAAACAAACCCCAATTTCTCAACACCTTAGTGTGACAAAATGTTCCAGGATTAAGTTATGTAATTGCATTGCAAAATAATAATGCATCTACCTTTCAGCAGCCTTATGCAAACCGCTATTTAATTTTACCTACTCAGATTTAACAATTCTGCAATGCACAACAACCCTTCATGTGACTTCACGGGATGCCCTGAAAAGGGCTCTTTTTTTCAATGTTGAGGTATGGCAGATCCTGTACTCTCAGCCACCAAAGCCCTAGAGTACATCCCTGGGGTTTGATCTTGTAGACTACCATGGCTGTGACTGCTTTGGGCTTGGCGTACTCTGTGCAGGTGACTGTATCCTGGATCATGTTCATCAGAAAGACTTGGAGCACCCTGCCGGTCTCCCCTTGGAAGAGGCTAGAGATGGGCCTAATGCCTCCATGCTGGGCCAGACACTGGATGGCAGGCTTCCTGATCCCCAGGTTTTTGCACAGCATTTTTCCATGGTGCTTGGCCCCTCCCTTCCCTGGGCCTTTTCCACCCTTACCATGACTAGACATGGTTGCTTTTGTAATATAAACATTTGTGATTTTAAGCCTCTAAGTTTGTTACACAGCAAAAGCTAACTGTTGTAGGTAATCAAGGTAAGATTGATTGAGAGATATCTTCTTTTTGCCCCTTCACTGTACCCCAGGAGATGGACTTATATGAACAGCATCATTGGGTTCCCTTGTGTCAGAAGATCAGAAAGAGAGAGAAGAATGAGGGAGGTCAAAGTATTAACTCCTGGGCTCTCCTCTCCCTGTTGGGTCACTGTGGACTGGCTGTGTTCCTTGACCAAAGCTCCCAATTCCTGTCAGGTAGCCCCTACGTACACAGCCTTCTCCATGTTTGGTAACTACTCCTTATTCTTGCCCCTTTAGGCTCAGAGGTGATTTTGGGGGCCTCAATGTTCCTGAGTTTCCCTTGTGATCTCTTTATTCCATGCCCACACCTTTGTTTATAGTCCCTTATTAAATGCTTCTCCATTTTCCTAATTTGATTGTGCCATCTGTTTCCTGCTGGGACCCTGACTGAGAGAGTAGGCCTTATCCAGGAGGTAATATCTCAGCAAAGCCTCGAATGATTCAATGGAATGAGTCATGAGAATATGTGGGGGGAAGCGCCAAGATCCTGCAGCAGAGAGTAGGCAGGGTTATTGGAGTGGAGTTGGCTGGGGTGAGTGTAGAAGGCAAGGTCAAAGATTAACAGGCAGTGTGTGTGTGTTGGGGATGGAGGTGCATGGTACAGGGAGACAGATCATGTATAGTTTGTTGACCTTTGTAAGGGCTTTGGCTTCTCCTCTAAAAGAAATGGGGAGCCATTGGAGCCATCTACTCACATCTAATTAAGTCTAATAAGACTACTTTCTGTTATGTGTCGACAGTGGAGCCCTGTGACTCAGGTCTGAATTTCTCCTCCCAGTTTCGTTCCTGCTGATGAATGTGTGGGCGTGTTGAGCTAGCCCAGCATGCTTGGGCCTGAGTTCAAGGCTTTGTGCCTCTCCTGATGCTGTGGGGGACATGACCTTCTCTTACAGTACAGGATTCACACTACAGTGTCTTTTTTTGTTAGCATATTCTTTTCAGTTCAGTTAATGATTTGGGAGTGGACACATTTTTCTTACTCTCTTTCTTTTTTTGTTGTTGTTAAAGTCAATAGGCCCTTCTCTACTGACTTCAAAAAGTGTACCTATCTAAAGGGTCTGGTACAATAGAGAACTAACTGCTTAACAACTTCAGGGGTAATAATACAAGGAGTTTAACAGAGAAATGCTGTCTGCTTGCTTATCTCTGCAAGACGGTGGTTTGTCCTGAATATTTAAAAGGCAAAGAGTTCATTTGCATGTATTGCATGTAGGATCTAAGCCTATCCAGAAAATAATATACAGATTTGAAGTCTGTTTTGATCCTTCAATTGAAATTTCCATCTGAGCTGGGGCTTCTGGTATTAGGTCTAGACCACCCTCTGCAGGTTACATGAATGAAGTTGATTCTTCTCTCATGGCCCCCATCCGGGTCCAGTCTCTCCCTGCTGTTTCTCAAAAATTCTCCCCAGGCTGACTCTCAGGGAATATAGACTCCACATATCTATATCAGATATGGGTGTGCCTTACTCAGTCCGGCTGATTTTTCCTAGTCTTACCCCAATCAAAATGACACTCCAGGGCTTCCCTGGTGGCGCAGTGGTTGAGAGTCTGCCTGCTGATGCAGGGGACACGGGTTCGTGCCCCGGTCCAGGAGAATCCCACATGCCGCGGAGTGGCTGGGCCCGTGAGCCATGGCCACTGAGCCTGCGCGTCCGGAGCCTGTGCTCCGCAACGGGAGACGCCACAACAGTGAAAGGCCCGCGTACCACCACCACCACCACCAACAACAAAAAAATGTCAGTCCAAACAGTAGCTGTACTCCCTCAGGCCCCATTCTTTGCTTTCAGCTCAGAAGGAAACCAAGCTACTTAGCTAATCTGATTAATTAAGCAGGCAGGAGACTTCTCTTCCTGGCTAACAACACAGCTGGCCTATCAGAACCAGTTCTAATCTTTGTTGTCTAACCTTGACCCTGATTTCTTTTTAAATTTGTTATTATTATTTTCAAACATTTCTAGCCCTGCTCATGAAATGGGCTGTTCCAATGGGTATGCAGTAGAAAGAGAACTGGACTTTGTCCCTCTGCAATCTTAATTTCCCTTGCCAGCAATGGACAGTTAAACTAAATCAGAAAAACATCAAAAAATTTTGAGAATCAACACAGGACTTTAAGGTCGTTAAAGTAAACAAAACTCCCAACAACTTAACCTACTAATTATTAGGAGAGAACATTTTTTTTTTACATTTAAAATTTTTTTAAGCATTTAGCTCTCTTTTTATTTACTTTTTTTAAAAATTAATTTTTATTGGAGTATGATTGCTTTACAATGTTGTGTTAGCCTCCAATGCACAACAAAATGAATCAATCAGCCATACACATACAGATATCCCCTGCGTTTTGGACTTCCCTTCCATTTAGGTCACCACAGTGCATTAGGTAGAGTTCCCTGTGCTATACAGTATATTCCCAAAGAGAGAACATTTTTAACAGAAAAAATCAAAGCATAACCTCACAAAGAACAGTCCTTTATACTGAATAAATTTATTTTTATGAAAACTTAATACATTGTCTTTATTTTTCATTTCAGCACTTAGTTAAAACTTTGTCATAGACTGGCAGCTTCTGACATCCTTTCTGGTTCTAAAAGTCTATACCTCTAGTCTTGTACAAATAAATTTCCAGGATGAGCTGGCTCCTTGAGGCCCTGGATTGTGTATTTCATCTTGATATCTCTCATATCTAGCACAGTGCCAGGTATAGCAATAGATTAAATAAATTAAAAGGTAGAAAAATCCTTGCTGAACTACAGTCATGTATGGAAGGAGTATATCCCAGAAGTAGGGTGAGTATATCCCAGAAGAGAGTGAGCCCTTGTGCTTCCAGCCTAGCCCAAGATCTGCAGCAAGTTGTTGTCAGTTTTAGGTTGTTGGTTTAACAGCCTAAATCCCTCAATCCTGCCCCAAATCAGAATCTAGGGGAAGTGTCAAAAGTGAAAAATCACAGACTCACCATCTTTCTTTAAATGGGCGTTTCCCCAAACACTCCTAAAACCAGACTTTCTATAACAAATGCAGTACATTTATTTATTGAGAGCCAGAGTGCCTCTTGATCAAGATGCTTTACTCCTTGTGCCTAATTTTCATTATTTATAAAATGTGTGTAATAACTGTGCCTGCTTCATAAAGTTGGATTAAATGAGTTGACATACATTGAAAGGTGCTGTTCACACAGTTAAATGTTCATTTGTAACTTTGACTAATGTATCTCAAAAAATAAGGAAATAGAAAAAGAATTTTTAGGGGCTTCCCTGGTGGCGCAGTGGTTGAGAATCTGCCTGCTAATTCAGGGGACACGGGTTCGAGCCCTGGTCTGGGAGGATCCCACATGCCACGGAGCAACTGGGCCCGTGAGCCACAACTACTGAGCCTGCACGTCTGGAGCCTGTGCTCCGCAACAAGAGAGGCCACGATAGTGAGAGGCCAGCGCACCGCGATGAAGAGTGGTCCCCGCTTGCCACAACTAGAGAAAGCCCTCGCACAGAAACGAAGACCCAACACAGCAAAAATAAATAAAATAAATTAATAAACTCCTACCCCCAACATCTTCTTAAAAGAGAAAGAATTTTTAAAAAGAATTAAAATAGTCCTAAAAGAAGTGCTGTTGTATTTGGAATTATTAGGGCTGAACAGGGGGGACTTCTCTGATGGTGAAGTGGTTAAGAATCTGCCTGCCAATGCAGGGGACACGGTTTCTATCCCTGGTCTGGGAAGATCCGACATGCCGCAGAGCAACTAAGCCCGTGCGCCACAACTACGGAGCCTGCGCTCTAGAGCCCACGAGCCACAACTACTAAAGTCCGCGCTCTAGGGGCTGCGTGTCACAACTACTGAGCCCACGTGCTGCAAGTACTGACACCCACACGCCTAGAGCCCGTGCTCCGCAACAAGAGAAGCCACTGCAATGAAAAGCCCACGCACCGCAATGAAGAGTAGCCCCCGCTCGCTGCAACTAGAGAAAGTCCACGTGCAGCCAAGACCTGACGCAGCCAAAAAAAAAAAGACTGAAGGGGAGGGCTTCCCTGGTGGCACAGTGGTTGAGAATCCACCTGCCAATGCAGGGGACATGGGTTCGAGCCCTGTTCTGGGAAGATCCCACATGCCACGGAGCAACTAAGCCTGTGCTCCACAACTGAGCCTGCACTCTAGAGCCTGCAAGCCGCAACTGCTGAGCCCGTGCACCACAACTACTGAAGTTCACGTGCCTGGAGCCCATGCTCCGCAACAAGAGAAGCCACCACAATTAGAAGGCCCTGCTCACCGCAACTAGAGAAAGCCCATGCACAGCAATGAAGACCCAGTGCAGCCAAAAATGAAATTAAAGAATAATAATAAAATAAATAAAATATTAAAAAAAAAAAAAAAGACTGAAGGGGAGTATCATCAAAGTCCATAAAATCAAGAAGGCAATTATAAACCTTATAACACTCCTCTCTCTCAAAGGGTAACAGATTGAATATATAAGTAGGTTCAAAATTAATTTAGATAAATTCTTACATAATAAATGCATAATAGATTATTGAGAGAACTGAAGATGGTCTGTGGTCTATTATTACTTTTCTGAAGTGGAGTATAGGAAACCAAATCTTTCTTACAAATGAGAAGTAGGACTTGTCAGCACATTAAAAACACTTTGGAAACTTAGAAAAAGACCAATGCCAAGGCCCCACAGCAAAGCTATTAAAACAGAATCTCTAGAAATGGGGCTCAGCTACTGGTATTTAAAAAAAAACCTCCTCAAATGCTTGTAAAGGTGCACTAGGGTTTAGAAACTGCTGGGTAAGTCAGGTTCTCTAGAGCAACTTGTCTTAACTATTTCATCTTGTACATAATTTTCACTTTTGCCATCCACAATCAGAATTCCATTTTGTCATAACCTCATCTTTTTTTCCTGCTGCCTCTTTTAGCTTCTGTTCCATGGTGCCAGGTGTCTTAGAGTCTTCTTATGAAAATGCGTGTTCATGCATGGGTGGACACTCAATAAGTATTAGACAAAAATAATAACAACAATAAAAGTAACAATTATAGGCGCCAGTTCTCCCCAGATTAAATCAACAGAAATGCCTGGGCCAGGACGACCTGCAGGACTACCCAACAGGTGGATAATGTCACTGTAGCATCAAGAACTGCAATGTTCTGTGCTGGCCAACTGAAGTAAAGACACCAAGCAGCAGCTACGAGGAGAAGAACGAAACCGCAAGTCTGCCGTCTGTATTAAAATTTCTGAATCCTAATGTTATCGGTATTACTTTTTTCCCGGGAAACAAAATCTCCAAATACCAAGAAGCTGCTTTGCACCGCCAAAAGCTGCATAGGGGCAGGCTGCCAACAGGACCATCCGGACACGCTGCAGTGGCATCTCCAGGCGGGTTCCTTTAAACTGCCTTCCCTTGGGCCAACTCCCCACTGCGGCGCAGCCCCACAGCCAGCACTTGCACGCGCCGCCCTACCTGCCCCCAGGCGGCTGCGGAGCTGCGCTTCTCCGCCCACGCTGCCTTCCAGCCGCAGTGCGCGGCCTTGGCCTTCAACGCGCGTGCGCGCGAGCGAGGGTGGGCGGGCCGAAGTTGGAGGAGGGAGGGGCAGGCCCTTGCCGTCTGCAGTCCATTGGCTGTCTCCCCGTAGTCCCCGCCCCCAGGCGTTCGAGACGGCGGGGCGGCCCACGTCAGGCAGCCGGCGTGGGGTTGAGCTTGTGGCAGAAAGAAGGTAAGCTCTGCGGGTGGCAGGCGGCCGGCTGCGGGCAGCTGCCTCCAGCACAGAGGCCGCCGGGTCGCACCCGCCGGTGGCCTGACTCAGCTTGCTGGGAGGGAGGCTGAGGCCCTGTGGGCCTGGAGCTCTGATGGGAGATGGGGCAGTGGGGCATGTGGTGGCAGGGCCGCGTCGCGGTGTGGGCGGCCAGGAAGGGGACAGGTCTTGCCGTTTGCCCTCGTCCTGTCCTGTCTGGGTTCTGAACTCCTGAAGAACTAGGCCTTCTACGTTAGAGAGCTCTCGGATGCCTGGGTGGAGCCGGCTCTGGTGCCTACGGTGGGGCTCAGCGGGATCCCGACTCGGAAACAGGTCGGCGCGATCTTTGCGTACCTTCCTGCAGCAGGTTGTAGTCGTCCCACTCTCCCCCGACCGATTCCCTACTCGAAGGCAGCACAGGGGATTCCAGCCCTGTCCTGCTCGTCCTGGGGTGACTGTCTCCTCCTCATTTCCAGTGACTCACTTAGATCCTGTCCACTTTAATGCAAAGGCTTATGGGTGAGCAGGGCCTGTTTTCAGACCTCCTGGTTCTCTGGCTCTGTACTCATTTGCAGGAATTCCCTGAAGAAACAGTATATATCTGTATCCCTCTCTATATATCACATACGTGTATGAATGTATGTTTTAAAATGTCTGCAACAGCTATACAAAGATTTGCAGAGATTTGCCGCTGTGTTGCCCCTACTCTCCATGAATTTTAATTTCAGCCATGGCATCCTGATCCCTCAGTTTAGTTTCTGAATTTGGAGCTTCTAAAATCAATGAAATCATGCTATCAAGTATCATGCAATCAATCATTCATCTGTTCAACACTTTTTTGATGTGTTCCTTCATGGTCAAGGTCTTATGCCATAAACTAAAATGGGCATTCCCTTTTTTCTTTTTCTTTTTCTTCCAGTTTATCTGCCAGTTTTATTGTCTAGATTTGATGATTCAATTTCAGGTTCTAGATTTAGACACAGAAGCTTATGATCCTGTATCATAAGCTACATACAGCTCTTCTGGGACCTCATTCAGTTTTCCTTACTTTCACCTCTGCTAAGCCTCAGACCATGATGGCCTTGAGGCATAAACCTGCTAAGTATCGCTAAAGACCCTAGGTCTCAGGCACCTATCCATAAAGTGAGGTGATGGAGTTAGAAATATTTAGTAATATTGAGATATTCAAGGACAGGATGGGCAGATTGCATGTTTACTGAACTGTGTTAACAGTTGAGAAGTGACCATTTAAAAAACCCTGGATATATTTTAAGATTATATGTTTTACTCTTCCTGAATCTGTCCATATTGACGTTTTGACTAGCAAGCAAGTGCATGTTTACAATTTTGATTCACATCCAATTCCTGCACTCAAAGCACTATGACTCATCTAAATTTTGAAATGTAATAATCAGGAGCTTTTTAATGTTACATTTAAAGATATGATATAAAAACATTGGATAAGAATGCAATTTTTGAAGCATTTTTACTTGCTTTAGTAGATTAGTGGTAACTAAAACCTCTGCCTTGGTTAGTTGCTTACTTGGTTAATATTAGGTAGTTGTCATCACCTGGCTAATGTCTTTCAGTATCATGTCTTTGTTAACATTTATTTTATCAACCTAAAATTTACTGGATTTTAATTGATTGCTGTCTCCAGTTGAGAATTGATAACCAAAAGGTAAATAAATCATTAGTTTGAGAATAAAAATGCCCATAGAGATGTAACAATAGTTTTTCACTTGTTGATTGATTGATGGTACTTACTAAGCAATTCGTTTAGCCTTCCTGCAGGTGTTAAATTTCTAGAATAGTTTTTCTGAGACATAATATTCATAGCCTTGTGATACTTTTTGACTATTGTTCACAAACCATTAGGTGAATTAAATTAAACCCCTTTATCACTATTAGGGGTTTGGAAAATTTAAGAAAGTTGAACTTTAAAAAATTTTGCTTTTGCTAGATCTTTCTTGTTCTAGAAATGGAGCAGATTAAGATGGGAAGATGAGGAGAAATGCTAGAGCTGAGGGCAAAAATCTAAGTGGAGTCTTCTGGTTTAAAATTTGGGGAGACTCATAGGATTCAGGTGTATATGAAAATATCTGTGTGAAGGAAAAAAATTAAAATTTCGGGAGAAAAGCACAATGAAAAGTGAAATTATAACTATATTTGGAAGAAATGTAAGGAAATAGTTTCAGGGTTATTTAATGGGTCTATAGCAAAACCTGATCTTAATATTTCTTGATTGATGACAATGAGCTCAGTTTATCTTAAAAAAGAAACCTGGGTGATAATTTAAACTTTGATCAGGTGGGCAATATATGTTTCTTTAGGAGATGTGAAATCTATAAGTATTATATTCTTTTAAAAGTACTACAGATCTAGAGATGAGCAATATAATACAATATGATATAGTTATATAAGTATAATATAAATCTTTGATTCACAATTAGTGATAAATTGTTTGGAGGTTGTGTGTACTATTTCCACACGATAGGAAACAAATTTGCTAAGCTAATAGGACAAGGGATGTTTGTCATTTTTCTCCCATTTCAATTATTTGAAACAGATTTTTCAAGCAATGTGGAAGATCCCATCTCTTTTCAAACAATAGATTGAACATTGTTGTTTTTATAAATTGGGTCCACCAAGTACTTCTGGCCTCATAATTTTTTAACCTGTTCCAAGCCACATTGGAAGTAATATAATTGCATTTATGATTTAAAAATTTTGTTAATTTATATTGGCTTTCATTCAGTTAGCCTGAGTTACTTTAGTTTTATGTATTTTGAAGACATTTCAAAAGCTATGACATTAAATACTGTAAAATTTTCCATTGTTCATTTCTTTAGGCCCAAGGAAGTTGAGAATTCGAACTGCATAGATAAGTTTGTTATTATTTATTTAAAGATTCATGATTTCACTTGGGACCAATGACACATTCCATTCAAGCTTTTAACCTGAAGATTTCAGTTCTTTCTGTTGTTTTAGAATATATCCTCTAATCTCTTTTTGGTCAGATACAGTGACTGCTCATTTGGCTGATCAGCATGTTGAACAAATGTTATAATTGTGAATGTTGAACTGTAGTTTTGTTATGAGGTTTTCTGGCTGCCAGGGTGTATCTTTCCCTCCTCTTTTGACAACCTTTTTCTTTGGCCTTGCTGCTCTCAGAATTTACTTTGAGTTTTACTCTGTTTAACAGTCATTGAACTGGTTGATTTATGCAATCAGACCTTCAGGTTTTAGCATATGCTGTTAGGACAAAACATGGAGGGAGTGGAGGAAACTTTTTATTAAAGTTGTTTTGAATTGCTGAAACATGTAAATAAATGGAATTTTTACAGATTCATACGTGTTAAAGATATTGTATTCATTATTTATTTTTTCACTCAGTAAAGACAGAGCATCTACTCTGGTCCCAAGTGCCTAACTTTTCTTCAGGAGTTTATAGTATTGCTTGGAAGCCACAGACAAGGCCAAAATACAATGAGATAAATATTATAATTAGATGTATGCATCGAGTATAGTGGGGAATAGAGGAAAACTGTGTGAGTGTGAGATTTTAAGACATTCAGAAGAGGCTTTCTGGAGGCATTTTCATCTGAACTGAATTTTGAGAGCAAGTAGCGATTGTTTGGTGAGGATGGTGGATAAGGCATTGTAGGCACAAGAAAGAACTAAGGCCAAATGAACAAGTTACAGACAAAACACAGACTTTAATGTGTTAAGGAGAGAATAGAGAGATGAGGTTTAATAAGTAAACAAACACCAAATAATAAAAGGCCCTGTTCCCCACCATGTTAAAGGTTTTGAACATTATCCTTCAGGCTGTGGTGGTCCATGGGGAAGAGATTTTAAGTGAAGGAAAGTTAAGATCAGTTTTATGTGGCAATGTGCAGAATGAATTGTAGTGGAGCAAGGCCCAATTGTGAAGGCAAGATATGATAGAACTCCAAATTATGCAGTGGGGCTCGAGGATAGGATGGATGCAAGGTATATTAAGATGGTGAAGTTGGTGCCCACTTGGATATGTGGGATGAGGAGAAGGTAGAGTCAAGGATGCCTACTAGGTTTATGACTTTCTAAGATAGGAATCACATGAGGATTATCACATGTATGGGAGAATAAGATCGGTCTTGAACATGCCTTTAGGTCACACAATTGGTGCTATTCAGTGGGCAGTTGGCCACGTTCGTCTGGGGATGAGGAAAGGGATTGTAGGTAATGTAGAGATTAAAATGTTATTGACATATAAGTGGTAGTGAAAACAGTGTTGAGAGTGGATGTGATACCTAAGATGGAGTTTGTGGAATAAGAAAGAATAAAACAGAAGAGGAACTCTGGGAAGCACCACCATATAAGGAAGATGATCCAATGAAAAAGACTGAGAAAGACAGTGGAGCTCTAGAAGACAAGGAGGGAGAGAATTTGAGAAGGCGAGAATGGTCAGCTGTCAAATACCATCAGGAATGGGAGAAAGAGCTGACTAGAGATTTTGGGAAAGTTTACCAGTTAGGCAAGGAGCATTCATTTGTAGTGACACTAGTTCATATAATTGTGTGACTTTCTATAGCAAAATTCAGTAGAACTAGAGATTATGAATAGTTGGAATGATCCAGTATTTGGATTTTATAATGTACCTATGGTAGGAATGCAAGGGAATTCAAGGTCTTGACAAGATGGTGGTTGAAGTGATGGAATGTGAGGTTTAGACTGGATAGAGGTGATGACCAGGCCAGGAGCAGGCTGAAAGATTGAGAGAAAATAATTGGTTCAAGGGATTAGAAGTCAGAATGAAGTAAATATACACGTGTAGGTAGGTATAAGGGAGATAGCTGTTAGGATAGAAGTACTCTGTAGTCTGAGTAGAATATTGGAGTTTTAGATTTTTAGAGTGCTGATGGAGTGTAGGGTTTGGCCATGGATGTAGATGGATGAAATGGAGGTTACATGAAGGTGTTCAAGAACAATGAGACTGGTGTGTTGGATGAATCACTCACCTAGACATTGACCCCAGATGATCGTGTACCCAGGGTGGAGAGAGATACTATGAGATAGACCATGGTTTCTTAGGTTTTAGACTGCCAGTGGTAGTGATCAGTATACATGAGAGATGAAGATACCTGGATATGCACCCTCAGAGGTGTGGGGTAGATGGTATGGAAATATTCTTCTGAGCCTTGGAGCTTGGAAGGATGATTAGCCTTCACTGAAGTGGCCAGCAAAGAAGAAAAGTCTAGTTTTTGTAGGCCTAAGAGGTAGGGGAAGCATCTAATGAAGAGGCTGAGCATCTCATAACAAAACTCATTGACCATGGTATCCGAGTCCAAAAGGTTGGGACTGTTTAGTGTTTAGTGAGAAGGAAGGCAGGTTAGAAAAAAGATTTGGGTGTGAGGGTGACAGTTTTTCTGAAGCGCATGGCTGGCTTTGAAGTTAAAAATAGTAGTTTGGATTTCAAGTTTTGGTGAAGCCTCCTGTTATCAACTTTATCCATCAAATAATTACAGTTTTAGTAGTAGGATAGCAGGTATAGGACTAGTTCCAAATTTAAAAATAACATATATCTCCAATGAATATTTATGTTACGAGAAAGGAGAGGGTTTTTGCTTTTTGCACCTCTTTTTGACCTTTGGACTTACAAAATTTTTTGGCAAATACAGTTGACCCTTGAACAACATGGGTTTGAACTGAGAGGATCCACTTATACTTGGATTTTTTTCAATAAATATGTGCTACAGTACTACACGATCCATGGTTGGTTGGATCCATGCATGTGGAACCGTGGGTAGGGAGGGCTGACCGTAAAGCCATATGTGAGTTTTCCACTCCAGGGAGGGTCAGCGCCCCTCAGCGCCACATTGTTCAAGAATCAGCTGTACTTCTCATCACATGTGACAACTCCTGTCTATTAGGATGCCTGGAAGGTTATGTTGAGCATTTTTAGGTTGGTTCTGGTCTCGGAGGTGTGAAAAATGCTTTGATAACTGATGACAGTTGCCATGGATGTGGGAGGTGGGTGTACCTGATTTCCGTCTGATTTCTCTCCATTATTTTAGGACTGAGATTCTTGTGGAGTAGTCTCTGTGTTTCTAAGTCTCTCTTCCTCGCTCATGCACGAAGATTCCTTTCACCTACTCCAGGATTTGGCTCCAGGGTCTCTCCTGCAAGATCACATTTTCCCTCATTACTGGATTATTCCCTTCAGTATCTAAACATGCTGTTATTTCTCCTACCTTAAAATAATTACTCTTCCTTGACTCCATTTCCTCCTTATGCCACCACACAACTTCCCTTTATGGCAAAACTTATGTGTCCAATTACTTCCTCCCATTTGTTATTAAACTCACTTTCATCAGACTTTCTCCCTTCCTACTCTAAAAAAAAAATTGCTTTCCTCAAAGTCACTAATGACTTTCATTTTGCTAAGTCCAAAGATCTGTTTTTAATCCTCATCTTTTACTTGACAGATCATTTTCCCAACTTTATTGACACATAACTTTGTGTAAGTTTAAGGTACAGCATGTTGATTTGATACATTTAGAAGTTGCAAAATGATTTCCACCTTAGTATGAGCCACCACCTGTATCCTGTCACATAGTTACCATTTCCTATCAGCAGTTTTTCCTCCTACCCCTCTGCTCCTTTTCAATTCCTTTACTGGTTCTTATCTCTCTGATCTCTCAACATTGAAGAGCTCCTGGGCTCAGTCCTCATGGTCCTAAATACTAGCTTTAAATACTAATAATACCCTATTAGCCCCCAAATATATATATATATATTTTTAAAAATATATATATTTATATATATACATTTGCCTGGACCTCTTCCTTTGAACTCTAGACTCTGTGTATCCAGATGCCTACTCAGCATTTCTTTTTGGATGACTAATAGAAATCTCAAATTCAGCTCCTGATTTTCTTCCTATACCTGCTTCATCTGTGGTCTTTCCCATCTCAATTCATGGAAACTTGACCTTTTCCCTGACTTGGGTGAAAATCTTGGGTGTCATCCCTGACTCATCTCTCACAAGCCACCTGTAAACTATTAGGAAAGCCTATTGGCTGTCCCTTGAAAATATGTCTAGAATCTGAGTACTTCTTACTACCCACTGCTCTCACTCTAGTCTAAGCCTCCATTGTCTATGTCCTTGATGTTGTGACAGCCTCTGTATCAGTTATCTATTACCACTCACCGTTGGAATTTAGTGGCTTAAAGCAACAATCATTTATTAGTTTATGGTTCTGGGGCTGGCAATTTGGATTAGGCTTGGGGAGGTCGGGGTGGGGGGAGTTCTTTTGCTGGTGGGCTCACTCATGTAGCAAATGGGGACTGGTGGGTTTGGAGGCTTCAGCTGGGATGCTTATCTCTGCTGCACCAGGACCAGTAAGCTGTCCCATGCTTCTTAACACGGTGCTCTAATAGAGCCAAGAGAGCGAGAGGGAGCTGTATGGCCTTTTGAGATGTAGACTAAGAATTCCCACAACTTCACTTCTCCCACTGTTGTTCATAGTTACAAAGACAGCCCAAATCCAAGGGGATGTTGAAATAGACTACTTATGAGAGGAGCAGCAGAGGTACTTTGTAAGGAAATGTGCATACAGGAACAGGGAAGAATCTGGGGCCATTTTTTTGCAATCTGCCATAGTCTCCTAACTGATCTATTCTCTCTTTGTCTCCTACCATATTGTCAGCAGAGTAGCCAAAGTGATTATTTTTAAAACATAAGATTTCTTCTCTCTTCCAAAACCCTCTGATGGCTTCCCATTGCCACCCAAAGTAAAAAGCAAAGTCTTTACTGTGGCCTGTGAGGCTTGCCACCATCTGACCCCTTTGTTGCTTCTCTAGGTTCATTTCCAACTACTCTCCACTCACTCACTAACTCTGCTCAGTTAGCCTCTTTGCTCTTCCTCAAACATCTGATGCATGCTCTCACCATGGCTTTTTTAAAAAATAGATCTTTATTAGAGTATAATTGCTTCACAATAGTGTGTTAGTTTCTGTTGCACAACAAAGTGAATCAGCTATACATATACATATATCCCCATATCTCCTCCCTCTTGCATCTCCCTCCCACCCTCCCTATCCCACCCCCTAGGTCGTCACAAAGCATTGAGTTGATCTCCCTGTGCTATGCAGCAGCTTCCCACTAGCTAGCTATTTTACATTTGGTAGTGTATATATGTCCATGCCACTCTCTCACTTCACCCCAGCTTCCCCCTCCCCCCCCACGTGTCCTCAGGTCCATTCTCTACATTTGCATCTTTATTCCTGTCCTGCCACTAGGTTCATCAGTACCATTTTTTTTTTTTTAAGATTTCATATGTATGTGTTAGCATACGGTATTTGTTTTTCTCTTTCTGACTTAGTTCACTCTGTATGACAGACTCTAGGTCCATCCACCCCACTACAAAAAACTCAATTTCGTTTCATTTTATGGCTGAGTAATATTCCATTGTATATATATGCCACATCTTCTTCATCCATTCATCTGTCGATGGACACTTAGGTTGCTTCCATGTCCTGGCTATTGTATTTTTTTTGTTTTGTTTGTTTGTTTTTTGCGATACGTGGGCCTCTCACTGTTGTGGCCTCTCCCGTTACGGAGCACAGGCTCCGGACGCGCAGGCTCAGCGGCCATGGCTCATGGGCCCAGCCGCTCCGCGGCATGTGGGATCTTCCCAGACCCCGGGGCACGAACCTGTGTCCCCTGCATCGGCAGGCGGACTCTCAACCACTGCGCCACCAGGGAAGCCCCTGGCTATTGTAAATAGTGCTGCAGTGAACATTGTGGTACATGACTCTTTTTGAATTATGGTTTTCTCAGGATATATGACCAGTAGTGGGATTGCTGGGTCGTATGGTACTTCTGTTTTTAGTTTTTTAAGGAACCTCCATACGGTTCTCCATAGTGGCTGTATCAATTTACATTCCCACCAACAGTGCAGGAGGGTTCTCTTTTCACCACACCCTTTCCAGCATTTATTGTTTGTAGATGTTTTGAGGATGGCCATTCTGACCGGTGTGAGGTGATACCTCATTGTAGTTTTGATTTGCATTTCTCTAATAATTAGTGATGTTGAACATCTTTTCATGTGCCTCTTGGCCATCTGTATGTCTTCTTTGGTGAAATGTCTATTTAGGTCTTCTGCCAATTTTTTAATTGGGTTGTTTCTTTTTTTGATATTGAGCTCCATGAGCTGTGTGTATATTTTGGAGATTGTTTGTCCGTTGTTTCATTTGCAAATATTTTTTCCCATTCTGAGGGTTGTCTTTTCGTCTTGTTTATGGTTTCCTTTGATGTACAAAAGCTTTAATTTTAATTAGGTCCCATTTGTTTATTTTTGATTTTATTTTTATTACTCTAGGAGGTGGATCAAAAAAGATCTTGCAGTGGTTTATGTCAAAGAGTGTTTTTCCTATGTTTTCCTCTAAGAGTTTTATAGTGTCTGGTCTTACATTTATATCTTTAATCCATTTGGAGTTTATTTTTGTGTATGGTGTTAGGTAGTGTTCTAATTTCATCCTTTTACATGTAGCTGTCCAGTTTTCCGGCACCACTTATTGAAGAGGCTGTCTTTTCTCCACTGTATGTTCTTGCCTCCTTTGTCATAAATTAGGTGACCATATGTGTGTGGGTTTATCGCTGGGCTTTCTATCCTGTACCATTGATCTATATTTCTGTTTTTGTGCCAGTACCGTACTGTGTTGATTACTGTAGCTTTGTAGTATAGTTTGAAGTCAGGGAGCCTGATTCCTCCAGCTCCGTTCTTCTTTCTCAAGATTGCTTTGGCTATTCAGGGTCTTTTAAAAAAATTATTTATTTATTTATTTATTTATTTATTTTGGCTGCACTGGGTCTTAGTTGTAGCACATGGGCTCTTCATTGCAGCACATGAGATCTTTAGCTGTGGTATGGAGGCTCTTAGTTGCAGATGTGGACTCTTAGTTGCAGCATGCATGTGAGATCTAGTTCCCCAATGAGGGATCACACCTGTGCCCCCTGCAGTGGAAGCACAGTCTTAACCACTGGACGGCTAGGGAAGTCCCCAGTTTGAATTTTTTTAGGCAAGAATATTCTTGGAGGGTTCTGTGTATGTCTTCTTATTCCTTCACATCATAAGGACACAGTGTCTGGTTTCTCACTTTTAATGATGCTAAGATGAATCAATGGGTTCAGGTGGTATCATTCAGAGCCCTCTAATATAAAGTTCCCATCATCCTTTAACTTAATTGTTTTAGCAACAATTGAGTCACTCACAAATCAATTAGATATTAACAAAGTGACCTCATATTTTTAAAGGTTTTTTTTTTAAGAAATGAATACATTTTCATTTTCTTCACATTTCTCTTTACAGTATCAATTCACAACCAATTTTTCCCATCCCCCCTCCCTGAATCCTAAATTTGCTCACAGTCACAGTGCCTTCAGAATGTATTGAACATATAACATAAAGCTTGGAAGGAGTTATGAAATGGAATGGACAATGAAGGCTGAGTGAATAGGGAAGTAAGGATTATCTACCCACCTACATACTGATTTGCCTGTCTCCCCTCCCTCCTTTATATCTCCCTCTTTTTACTTCCTGAGATTTTCCGCTCCGTAGGATAGTTAGGGTTTAGCAGGCCACCGAGGCCTTATGGGGATTAGGAAGTGGGGCATGTGCTGACAGCAGCGTTGGTATTGGGTATGAATTGAATGCAAATCCAGGCTAGAGCTAAGCATACAAAATTTAACATTTGTTTTGTTATAGTGAAGATTAGCTTCAAATAAAATTGAGAAGAAGATGAAGCTTGTACTCTCTGCACTTAGCACCCTTTTGTCATGTAGCCTTTCCTTCCTGACATAGACAAAAGTAAATTGCACCTCATGGATTTAGGAGACTTGCACATTGCTGCACTGTTTCAAAAACAAGACTCCTTTAGTCTTCTGCATGTCAGTATGTGACTGCATCTTTCTTCCACTTGTCTGAACTGAAAACCTTGGGGTCATCCTTCACTCTTCTTACGTTCCACATCCAGTCCATTAGCAAATTCTGTCAAAATATGTGTAAACTCTGACCTCTTCCCATCTCTACTGCTGTTCTCTTTGTCCAAGGCAATATGGTTTCTTTCCTGGATTATTGCCATAATCCCCTAACTGGTCTCCTTCTTCCCATCCTTGCCCACTTATGGCCTGTTCTCCAGAGAAGCTAGAATGAACTTTTTAAAATGACTGTCAAGTATGCCATGCCCTTGTCCCAAAGCATCTAGGACTACCTGTGCCACTCAGGAACATCCAGAGCCCACAGCGTCTACAGGGGCTTCTGTCATCTGGGCCCCTGCTTCACTCTGTCACCTCTTACTGCCCAGCTTGCGCACTGGCACCAACCATACTGGTGTCCTTGGTCTTCCCTGAGTTTGCCACATGTGCTTTTACTTCAGGGTTGTTGCCCTTAGTGTTCCTTCTGTCTGGAATGCTCAGTATTTCCTCCCAGTCTGTGTCCAAATGTCACTATATCAGAAAGACTTTTCTTTATTCTTTGACAGATGCTGAAACATGTAAAGACTGCCGAAAATTTATCTATTGATGACAACAGTTTTGTTGTGTATGCATTTTTGGAATGCGTATATGTTTATGTTGCATATATGCATATATGTTGTATATGCATTTTTGGAAAGTTAAAGGATAAATTAAACTCTTTGTATTGTAATTTAAGCAATTAAAAATAACTATCCTTTATAAAGTCCAGTCATGCTAGATGAATAAGTTTTACAGATCTGCTCTACAACGTAGTGCCAATTGTTAACAGTACGGTATGTGCACGCCAAAAAACGAAAACAAAAGGACGCAAGGGAACTTTGGAAGGTGTTGCATATGTCTGTTATGTTGATTGTGGTGATGGTATCACGGGTGTTTGCACATGTCTAAACTCATCAAATTGCACACATTAAATAAGTGCATTTCTTTGTACATCAATTATACTTCAATAAATCTGTTAAAAAATACCTCTGTCGACTGAGGCCAACATCCTTGATTAAAATGAGATTGGAGGAAGTTGAACACATTGGAGGAACACTTAATTTTTTTCAGGGACAGATGGACTAATCTTCTGGCAAACAATTTAGAATCAAAGGTAATTCTGTTAGCTTAGTTGTTTGGAACTCTGCAGGACCATTATAGCATCTAATAACTCAAAGGTGTGACTTTCTCATTAAATAGCTCTTAATAAGCAGTGTAATTGGATCAAGTGAGGCTTTTTATCTTGGTGTGTGCTGTGGTGAAACTGCCTCTTTAGACAGTGATAAAAGACCGTGGTTTCAAGTGAATAAATAAGATCACAATTTTTTTTTTATTGAGACTAAAAAATTGAACTTACATTTTTATTTGAAGAGAATTAATAATTTCTATTTAATGTAAAAAAGTAATGTATGCCCGTTGTAGGGGGGCAAATTAAATGTAGCAAATATAAGGAGGAGAGGAATAGTATGTAATCAGTCATCAACTTATTAACCAGAAATGAACTTAACATTTTTACATATTCACTTTTTTCCTTAATCTTGTGTCTTTATATCTATAATTTAAACTTGGTTGTGTTCACCATTGTGTATAAAAATTTCTTACAATCTTTTTACTCTGTCATGAGCATTTCTTTATATTATTAAAACTCTTTGTAAATGTTTTTCACATTATTAAGCAAAATTTTACCTGCATATTACTTAGCTTACCTTTTAGATCAGTCAGTGAATAACTTTGCACAAAAGAAGCTTGCTTTTAAGCCTTTTGTATTCTTACACTTTTGAAATGGGAGGTGAATAGAACTTGAAGCATGTATGCCACACTTTGGAATATAGCCAAGAAGTGCCAAACACTAAGGTCAAATGATCAGTAAGTAACCTGACTGCCCACTCCCACAGAGTGGGTTAGTTTTGGACCTACCCCAGACTTTCAGCTTTATTGTGCTAAGTTCTCTGTGGAATTGAGTATGGTGGGTTGGGGCTTGGGAAGATGCTTGTGGTCCTGGGAACCATGCTGATTCTGCCTTACATCTGAGGCTTTGCTCCAGAGCTGATCTGGCCTTTGAGGACCTTTGTATCAGTTTGGAGGTAAGACAGATTGGGAGCAATTTCATAAAGAGAGTTTGAATTTGGACTGAGAGGCAGAATTAGTTTTTGAGACTGAAATGAAGCTCTGAGCACTGGCTTCATTGTGAGTTGCTGGCTCACTGCTGTTCAACTAGTCAGTCATTTACTTCCAGCATAGTGTTGAAAAGTTCCATTGAACCCTGTACATGTGAAAATTGTATGTACTGGTTTTAAAATTTGTGCAATTAAAAATAATTGTCACGAACAGCTAGGTGTTCCTCCTCCTCCCCTTCCCATTCTTCCTCTTCTTCTTCTGCCAACTGGATATTAGCATTTCATTGCAGGATCCTTTTCTTGAACATACAGCTTGGTGTCTCTGTACTAATGTGAAAGGATTTACTAATGATCGTCTGCCCAGTATAGTTGTGAAGGTTAACTAATATCTGATTATTAAGAACCCTACAAGTAAAAACAGGTGTGAATACTGCTAGTTGTGTAACGGAAAATTAGTAAATATTACTTCATTGGGTAATTATGTGTTTAAAATGCCTTTATCCTAGTGGGAAATACACAGAGGTAATACTGTGGGCTTTTAAAGGGTTGTAATACATAGCAGATTAAGAGTATAGCTATGATAAATAATAGCTGTCAACTGAAGCATTCATGTAAAACTTATGATGTATTCAAGTAACAAAGACCCATTTTCCATCTCTATTAGATTCAGCTGCAAACAGTGATGAACCAGTCTTGTGTTTACATGGGTTCTTTGACCTTTTATTTTATTTTTGTAAGAAAATGTACCAAAATGAGTAACAGTGTGATAAAATCTCACCAATTTGGATTCTGCTGATTTGGGATTTGGGCTTGGCTGAAGTTCATCTTTATGCTACCTATACAGAAGTTATTTGCTTAGTTTTAAAAAAGCTGGGAAAAAGGAGTCGGTCTAAAAAGAGCTAATTATTTTCAAACCCTAAATGTGTTGATAACTGAATCTGGTTACTGTTTTAATTTGAAAATAGAGTCATTTACAAATTTATTTATTTTTGACGTCTGGTTCTTATTAATTTATTTTGGTCTGTTTCACAAATCTTAATTAGTGAGAGAGATTTGGATATAGATTCTTCTGTATTTCTCACTTTCTGTTTTGGAAAGTTGATCTGAAAACAAAATAAACAGTAGAATTATGATTCTAACATTTTTTTTTGAGTCTATTGTGTATGAGGTACTGTGCTAAACACAGTGACTCAAAAAACATTAATTAACTGCTTATTACATGCCAGGCCCGGCAGGAGGTGAACAAGGCTCAGCTGTTTCCCCTAAGAAACTCAAACGTGCAGGAGAATAATGCAGCAGGCTTGGTCAGTGAGGAATCCTTCTTGCTTGAGATACTCCTTCAGTAGTGTGCTGTTGCTACACAGATAGAGCTAGCCCCTTCAGAATGAGACGAGAAGATCTACATCTTGAGGATTGGTGACAGTCCTCTCAGAGCTGGAAGGGGCATTAGAAATTGAGCCTAACTCTGCAGTATGGCCCCTGTACACCATATCCTCATATTCTCCTTGCATGGAGTGTGATACCAAGTCGTAGTTCAAGCTCTGTATTCTGAGGCAGCTGCAGGAACTGAGAACGTTCAGTGGCTTCCTCTTGATCTTCCTGGTTCTGAACATTTCTTCCCGAACATTCCATTGTTATTTCAAACACCTGCATGTTTTTAGAAGTAAAAGCATCCCCTGTCTTATTGAGATGTGTCTTGAGCTGTCACATGGTTGGGGCTACACGCCAGCCAAGCGTTCATTTGGCAGCCGTGTAGCCATCTGTGTCTGTGCGGTAGTGTTTGAGCAGTTATTTGGGCAATGATTGCTTTCATCTATTTCAATGAATATTTACTGATTTAAAAAAAATGGAAAATTAAATACGAAAGCCTTGATATCAATGGCAAGAAGCATGGACTTACTACAGATTGATACCAGTCGCCATGATGAAAGTGGCCAATCTTTATCCTTTGTTAGGTACCCATTGGACTTAAAGTGAATGATCAACAACGAAATACAAGTATAAAATCTCAAAACATATATAGGGGAGGGGGAGGGGTGAGATGTGACGGGGTGAGAGAGTGGCATGGACATGTATACACTACCAAACGTAAAATAGATAGCTAGTGGGAAGCAGCCGCATAGCACAAGGAGATCAGCTCGGTGCTTTGTGACCACCTAGAGAGGTGGGATAGGGAGGGTGGGAGGGAGATGCAAGAGGGAGGAGATATGGGGATATATGTCTATGTATAGCTGATTCACTTTGTTATAAAGCAGAAACTAACACACCATTGTAAATCAATTATACTTCAATAAAGATGTAAAAAAAAATAAAAAAACCACAAACATATACAGATGTGGGAGAAGTGTTGCTGGTTGATGGTGCCACAGGATGAGGGTTAAGTTTGGATTGATAATTTTTGTGTTTTGTGCTCGGCATGGAGAAGCCCTTTAATATGTAACTTTCATGCATCAGACTTGGTTACATGTTTTTAGGATTGCAATATATGCAAAGGTGCAGAGCTGTTTGCGGATGCTGATGAGCTGCTTTGGGAACTTGATCTAACACTGTATATCCAAACCTAGGTTTTTGTTTTGGTTTTTAAAGATTTGCTTGATTCCCTGGGATGCAGAAAGATATAATAGATAAAAACAATGTGTTGGATTTAGACCAGGAATCATAATACCTAACATCTAAAAAGTGTTTTGTTATGTGCCTGGTTCTGAGTGAATTGCTTTAATGGATTATTTTAATTTTTCAGGAACTCTGTGTCAACTATACTTTATAGAAGAGTGGTTAAGCATGTGAACTTTTTTTTTTTTTTTTTTTTACGGTACGCGGGCCTCTCACTGTTGTGGCCTCTCCCGTTGCGGAGCACAGGCTCCGGATGTGCAGGCTCAGCGGCCATGGCTCACTGGCCTAGCTGCTCCGCGGCATGTGGGATCTTCCCGGACCGGGGCACGAACCCATGTCCCCTGCATCGGCAGGCAGACTCTTAACCACGGAGCCACCAGGGAAGCCCAAGCATGTGAACTTTGACTCACATTCATAGGCTGCACCGTTCACATCCATGCTCTGCTTCTTACATAATTAGGCAGTTAATTTTGACCTCTCTTTGCCTCACATGGTTTTTCATATGAAAATGAGGATAATAATAATTCTCACGTCATGGGGTTTTGAATATTGGGTAAGAGAACACATGTAAAGAGCTTCAACTATGCCTGCCTGGCACATGGTAAAATTCTCAATAAATCCTGGCTGTTAATACCACTGTATAACCTCAGGCAAGTTACTTCCTCTCTGAGCTCTTATTTTCTCATACTGGAAATGGCGTTAATAATACCTACCTCAGAGTTATTGTGAAGATCCAATGGGATTAGTTACTTATAGTGTTTCGTGGATGTGTGGCACAGAGGAGCTGTTTCATCCAACATGGTGTTCTGAATCTCATGTTGTGCTTTGTGTTCATTCAGTGAATCTTTATTGAGCAGGTACTTGTTATATGCTGGGGTATAGTGGTCAGAAAGAGAGTCCAGGCCCTTGCTCTCAGGAGTTTGCATTTCACCGGGAGGTGGAGAGAGAGGCAGCAGAAATACTATATGATGATCGTTTGAGATTGCGACCAAAGCTATGAGAAGGATACAATAGTGGGTCACTGTGGGTAGGGAGTGGGGAAGCACTTGGGGCTGGGGGGGTAGGGGAGGCTCAAGGGAAGATGTGAACAGTGAGAGGAGTCAGCTGTTTAAACAGCAAGGGCACAAACACTTGAGGCTGAGGGGCCTAAGATTTCCAGACCCGCACATCGAAAGAACTTGGGAGGCTCACGGAGCAAACTGGAGGTCATTGTGGCTAAAGTTCCTTGACTGAGGGACAGGTGTGAGACCAAATCATGTAGGACCTTTTGGCCTTGGTTTGGAGTTTGAATTTTATTACAAAGTGCAGTGGGATGCTGTTGAAAGGTTTTCAGCAGGTGAGTTAGAAGTCAACTATATATTTTGAATGGGAATTTCATGCATTTCCTAACCGTGGGCGCTGGTGTCTTACTTCTCTAGCTGGTGACTTACATACAGGATCCCATCGTAGTCTTTGATTAGAGATGCTCTACTTATTCCTAAAACTTAAATTCTTTTCCATCATTCGCTTCCCTTGACTGTCCTACATGGTATCAAGGGAGGGAGGAAACACACATTTTTAGTGTATATACCTACTGTGTCAAGATCCTCTTGGCTTTCAGGCTTACTTCATATTGTTATTTACGCCACCTTGTGAGGCAAGTGGCCCCAGATTTAACCAGTGAGGAAACAGGCTCCAGATAGTAAGTGATTAACCTAAATTTTAATGCCTAGTGGTGGAGTCAGGTTTTGCAGCCAGTCTGTTTTGCCTACTCCCTGACCCTCCAGCCCCATGCATTTTTCTCCGTGTCAGGTTGCTCTGTCATCATGGTGATAGGGGTATGTAAGACTAAGCATAATCAAATTAAAGACGTTTTCTCATCTTCACTATGGATAGTTGTAGGGTTTGCAAAAGAATATATGACATTGCTTCACAGTGCCCTTTTCATCTTATTCATTTGATCGTTTTTAGAGTGGTTCTTCTAACCGTGTGGTGATGATGTTATTTTTGTGATTGTGCCCATTCAGGCCTGGAATATAGAGATATTTTCCACCTTGGGCCACATTGAGTTAGTTAACAGCAGGGAAATTTACTATCTTCCTATAAAATTCCTTGGCGCATCTGATCTTCAGCTTTCATTAGTACTAAGAGTGTAAGTTAAAATAATTCTATTCCATTCGATATGATTTTAATAATTTAGTTTTCATTGAAAAATAAGAAATGAGTTTGGCCAGTTTGCAGCAATCAAAAAAAATGTTGCCATTTAACTTGTCATCAGTCTACATAATTCTTTTTGAGAGTGAGAGTTTTTATTTTGGTATAAAATTTCCCAGGAGTCTAAAGTAGGAAAATAATAATGGTTATATTTCTCCTTGAAAATGAAGGAAGATTTTTAAATGGTCTAAAGTTAATTGAATCTATCTAGTTAAATTACATTGACCCCTTTTCAATATTACTCTTTCCATAAAGCATTGGTAAAATGGCTAACAAAGTAGTCTTAACATTTCTAAAATTTTTCTAGTTTGTTGCTCACTTAATGACATCTGTTAATGATGGATTTCTATGCTTATAGTGATTTGGGTTTTAGAAAGTCATATCCTCTATTTCTAAAGAATGTGTATTTGAATAAAGATTTTCATAATTTTGGTAACTTTATTCAAATTACAAAAACACATATTCTTGTGAAAAAATTATAAACTAGGAACAAGCAAAATTAAAATTCACCCATAATTTATGTTTTCCAGGCTTTTCTATGTACATATGTACCCAGACTACCTGGATTTGAATTTCAGTTTATTGTATGACCTTGGGAAAGTTATCTGTCTTTTCTGTGCCTCAGTTTCTTCTTCTGTAAAATGAGTGCCTATTTCGTAGGGTGTTGTGAGGATTAAATGTTAATAAATGTGAAGTGCTGAGACTATCGCCTGGCCCCTAGGTGAGAATCACACGTGGGTTTTTTTTTTAACTTTATAATGGAAAATTTCAAACATATATAAACATAGAATAGTATTATGAACTCCAATGTACCCATCTATTATGAACATTTAGATGTTCTTATTTTACTTATCATTTCCTCTTTTTTTTTTTTTTTCTCCTGGAGGGACACTGGTATACTTCAGTTTGTGCCATATTAATATTTGCTAAGAAGTAAATTATTTTAGAGAACGAGTGCGCAAAATTTGAGTCATTTTTTAGGGGAAGAAATACAAATCAAATACCTATAAAACACATTGTGTGGTGTTTTACTAAATTTTAGTTAACTGAATGGCATTACAAGTAATGTGAATATGGAGATTTTAGCTATTCAGATTAGACATTTATTGCTCAGTAAGGTCTTCAAAATGATTGGGCATCAGTTTTATTATAAATATACAGTAAAGATTATTTTGTATCAACATAAAATACTTATTTAAAAATGTACTGAGCAATTTGAGAAATTATTCTTTTGGTGGAGCAAAAATATTTAAAAATTATAACATTAGAAAAAATCTCATAAAGGAGCTAATTAGAGGACTTCTTTGAAGACTTAGATTGGATACTGTAAAAATTCTAGAGATAAATCAGTCTTTAGATTTTAAAAATCACTATTTTTCATCTGCATTCCCTTGTATATTTAACATATAAATACATACACATAAAAGACACTTTAGAAAAGGTAATCTAAGAATAATTGAAGAAAATATTGTAACAAATCAGACATTATTGAAGTTGGTGGTTTTGTTTCTTACTTTCATGCTTGGTTCTCCTGGACAGTAATAAGCTCGAACTTGGTATTTCCTGCCTTTGATCTTATTTTAGACTCCCATTTCAAAATCTATGAGTAAGTAACATGTGATGTAACTGAGAAGAAACTAAATTGTAAAGGCAAGAATATGATAGCAATTTGATGTATTTTAGTAAATTGCAACCAGTGAGATAATCAGAACTTACAGTCACCTAAATTTGCTCAGCACTTGAATTACAGATCTTAAAATTCCTGGGACATGATGCAGGAATGTGGAGTGTGCTGGTCATGCCTCATGTTACCGATAGTCCAGGGAAACACTGGATTGGGAGTCAAGAAACCTCCCTTGTCATGTGAATTGCTAGGGTGAGTACCTTTTTGTTGAGTTGCTTAACCCCTCTGACATTGTTTCTCCAGTGACAAAAGTACAGAAGGGAGATGCTCTCAGGTCCAATATATTATTAAGGAAGTACTAGCTGCTGCAACCAACAGACCTCAAAATGCAGTGGTTCAAACAAAGTAGAAGGTTTTTTTTTTTGGAGTTTCAGGTTTGCAGTTCTGCTCTAAGCTATCATTTAGGGCTCCTTCCATCTTGTTTCTCCAGCTGTGTCCTAGAGAGGCATTGTCTTCATGCACATGGTTGAATCTGAGTTGTTGCCAAGACCTGGTTTCTGTTGGGAATAGAGTGGAGGAAGCAGGTTGTAGCCTGGAATTGGCACATCATGTCTGCTCAGATTCCACTGGGGAGAACTTGATCACATACACAGTCTCTGTGGCCATACTTGAGGCTACTAAATGTAATACAGCTGGTCAGGCTACAGTTTTATTAATATAGAAGAAAAGCACAGATAGTGAAGGATAGTTAGCGGTCTCTGCCACGTCTATGCCGTTCCTGCTTTCTCTGATTGACCAAGTGGTTCTGTCATACCAGTAGGTTGACCTCTACCTCATCTTGATTTTGAAATTAGTGGCGAAAATACAAGTATTTCCTACTCTCAGCTTAATTTAATGATGACTTAGTGAATATAATGATTAAAAATCTATTTTCTTACACTCACTCTTTAGTATTAAAAACTTTCCATTGCAATTTTCCCATGACATTTCCATTTTTATGAATCATGTCGTAAGGAGGACTCCAATTGTCCTGTTAATTTGAGAGTGCAGGAGCCAGTTGGATTTTGAAGCTTTTGAAGCAAGAGCGGAGGTTAAGCTTGAGTTTCTAGCAGGTTTCGGGATATAATGAAGGGTGATGAAACAGATTCCAGCTGCCAGATACTAGAGAGGCTGTGGGACTCTTAGGAACTGAGAAGAGGTAGGTGAGAAGCTAAGTAGGTAGGAGAACAAGGAAGATATAAATATTGGGTGATTGAAAAGTCTTTTTCTTTTTTTCTTTGAGGGGCAGAGTGAAGCAACTAGAAGAGTCTGGAATATACCCCTGAGCCACAGTCTTGATAAACTTATAAGATCAGGTCAAATTTATTGATGGTGCACATCAGCTTTTCTATAAGCCATCAAAAAAAGTAATAAATTGTCAAAATATGTGTTAAAAATCCTCAGTCTGATGGTTCCATAGCTTAACTTGTGGGTGGAGAAGCTAAGTAAATGCATAACTGATAATTGGAAGAGTTGATAAAGTGTTAGAAAGAAAAAAAGTCCTAGTTGTGTCTCTGAAACAGAGTCCTTTTAATGTGAAGGAAGTTTACTTTTTATCAGTCTGATGATGACTTTGCTTTTGTAGACTAGCTTCCAGAATGTACTCTCTGTAGCCCTGACTCCCACCTACATTGCTGCCCTGAGTCCTTCCTATATAGAAATTTGGTAGTCATGAGTGTTCAAAGTCAAGTCTTTCTCTGTGACCATTGGACAGCGGCCCCCGCAAACTACCCTGCATAATCCCTCTGCTAGATTCCCATAGCACTTGTGAATATAATTACAGTTGACCTTAGAACAACATAGGCTTGAACTGCACGGGTCCACTTATACATGGATTTTTTTCAATAAATACTTTATTACAATACTACATGATCAGTGGTAGGTTGAATCAGTGGATGAGAAACCATGGCGGTGGAAGGCTGATCATAACGTTGTGTGCAGATTTTCTATTGTGCGGGGGTCGGCATTAGATAGATTTTTAACCCCTGTGTTGTTTGAGGGTCTACTATAGAGAGATTCTTCTCTTGTTTTTCAGATTGTATCCTTCATTTGACGTTTGACACTAAATACTTTTGTGTGATCTATGGCTGTATATTTTTGTATCCTAGGGAAACTATTGAGAAAATTGAAAACCTAAGGTGCTTTATCTGCTGCTCCTTTATTGCTTCTAGAGTGCAATTGATTTATTTTTGGGGAAGTGTTCTTGTGCGGCTGAAACACCTTGGCAGATAAGATGATAATTGCTTAAGTTAAACGAATATTTTGATTCACTTGGAACTTAAAGACCTCATTGAAAATTCTCTTTCTGATTTAGATTCAGACAGACAAAAAAGGCACTATGACAGGTTGGAGATAAATCTTTTAAAATCAAATACTCCTTTTTTGTAACGTGGTTTATGGAGCATATTGTGACTAAGAATGTCAGGGTAAGAAGTAATATATAAATTGTTTTCTTAAATGTATAAAATGCCCAAGGGACGTTGAGATTAAAAATAGAGTAGGACACATGCTACACTGCCAATGCTAAAGCAAAATATGTACTCTTTTTGAAATTGCCTAAGAGAATATGATGTTTTGATACCTTGAAAGGCGAAGTGGTTGTGATTAACCTTGAAATATGTCTCCAGCAGGTGAAAGACACCTGCAGTTGGTAGCACAAGGATAGCAAATCAAGGATGATATCAAATCATATTGCAGCTGTGGTAGTGGTTTTGAGAATGCCTAAGGAAAGATAGTTACTATAGATTTTAAAACTTACTTATTCTCTAAAGTGTTGTACCAAAATTAGGACTGTCTTTTGTAAGCTGAGGTATTTGTCATCTATACTTAGACAATTTGGGTAAAAACAGTGCTCTTTTACTCCATTGGCCCACCTCCTGGAGACAAAGTCCTCTTTCCGGATGGCTCAGCTTCTTCACTGCCATAATAAGCTATTAGCCTAACCAGCTGTTTGTCTGGTCCCCAGAGCATTTTGGAATGCCATCGTTCAGGCCTGAATCAGAGTATAACCCCACATTTCTTCTATTTAACTCTCCCACTCTTGACATTTGCGTAAGTATATTCTGTGGTAAGTTGATAACCCTCTGCTTCTCTGGATACTCTAAAGTTGACTTTCTATTGAGTTAGGTTAGATCATCAGAAAACTCTGTACTTGGACCCCATTAGCTGAGAGTTTTTTTTCCTGAATTACATGCTATGTTATAACCATGGCTTTCTCCAGGGTTTGTTTAAAAAAGAAGTAACATAAAATTCCGTTTTGCTTATGTTATTGAGATTATTGTTTATTATATCACTCTGTATCCCATATAGAAAGCCTAATGTGAGAAATTTCCTTCAGAGTTTAGGGGCATGAAAAAGTTTGTTTTCTATGATAAAGAGAACTTTTTCATCTTTTAGATAATAAGACATGTATAATTTATCTTATTTATGTATTTACCTGTGCTTGGATGCACAGGGGCAGATTTGAATATCAACTGTAGCAATTTTTGTCAACAAATTTTAGAAATTAATTAAATAGTCATTATGTAAACCAGGAGTCAGTAAACTACAGCCCACCTGCCTCCTGTTTTTGTAAATAGTGTTTTATTGGAGCACAACCCTGGTCATTTGTTTATGTATTGTCTGTGGCCGCTTTCCTGCTACAGTGGCAAATCTGAGTAGTTGCTATCTGACCCTTTACAGAAAAATATGAACAATCCTAATGTAAATAGTCACATAGTAGTATGGGTCAGACCAAATGCAATAGCACTGAAGAAATATAAAGCAAGGCGATTGCTCTAAGATGTGGCTGCTTGGGAAAGGCTTAACAGAGAAGATACGCTATGAAGTGAATTTCATCTTTAAATAGTAGGAACAGACAGAGGACATTTTATATAGGAGACAACAGCATAAATAAAATCCCTTAGGAATGAGCAGATTTTTGAGCACATGGGACTATTCTGAAAATGGTTTTAACCAGATTGGAATTAGACAACAGTGAAAATGAAGTCGAATGTGTGAGACTGCTGTTGGAGACTTAAAACCTGGGAATCAGAATTTGCATTTAATCTGACAGGCTATTGAAAACCCACTATGAATTCTTTACAGGGAAATGATATGATGGAAATAGCATTTTAGGACAGTTACTCTGACAGCAGCGTATGGGATGAACTCAAGCATGGAGAACCCCAAGATTCAGCAGTTACTGAAGGAAGCCTAGCATGAGGAACGAAGATGATGAGTGGAGAAATGGAGAGGAAAGGTAGACTCTGAGATGCTGGAAAGAACAAAGCTGACTTTGTGACTGACTGGATTTAGAGAATGTTGGTGAAGAAAATTGTGAGAGGAGAATTGAGAGAAGATGCGCTGAAATGGAAACAGTTTTTGTGAGAGAAAATATGTGTTTTGTTTTTAACCTCTCCAATTTCTGGTGTTTTAGAGCCTCATGAGAGAGAGTAGGGAAGCGTTTGGAGATAGGGATGAGATGAAGGCTCCAGGAGAGTTTTCATGAAAGAAGCACAAGGCAAAAGGCTCGGGAGCACCTTCAGGAAGATGGTGCTTGAGAAGCAGAGTGGACAGAGGCATTGGAGGAGCCAGTAGAGCAGTGTTTGCCAAGGTGTATCCCAGGGAAGGCTGGTTATGTACACTGTTAACAGGTATTTTTAGAAAAAGGTGGGCCATGACCAGATAAATTCGGGAAACTCTGGGTTAAGCAAAGTTAATCAAACTTCTTGCTTTAGAACCTCTCAGATTCTTTAATAATACACGCCATTATTTGTATCACCAACTAAGATCTGTCTCTCAATTATAAATTCATTTATCCAACTTTCTCCCTGACATTGCCACTTGGATATTCATTAAGCATCTAAAACTTACCTATCCAGTGGAATTCCTGGTCTTCCCTCACAAAACTTATTTCCCTGTCTCAGTTGATGGCAACTCCATCTTTTCCTTTTAGTAAAAAAATGCCATGGTAAGTAATATATACATGGTTTTGTTTAATGTGTAAAATGCCCAAAGGAATTAAAATTAAGAATAAAGTTGCTCAGATCAAAAACCTTGACGTCATCGTTGACCCTTTCTTTCTCCTATACTCTCATCTGATCCATTAGCAACCACATTGGCTCTGCCTTTGAAGATATCCAGAATCTGACCTCTCTTCACCTCAGTGATTCTATTAAAATCTTACCACTTTTTTTTTTTTTTTTCCTGTAGTAGTTAACAGTTTCACTCAGGATAAATACATCTGTCCGTCCAGTGGCCTATAAGGCCCTCTGTGGTCTGGCTTCTCACTGACTCTGATTTACCATTCTCTTCCTCCTTCACTCTGTCCCGGACTCATCTTTTTCCTCTTTCTGGGATGGGTCTTAAGCAGGTTATTAGCTTAGGGCTTTTGCACTCACTGTTTCCTGTGCCTGTGACACTCTTTTCCCAGATTTGTGTGGCTAACTTCCAAATGTCACCCTCTAAGGTGACCACCATATTTAAATAGGAAGTGTGTCCATCCCTCACTTCTCATCCCCCCTCCTTTACTCTGTTGGCTTTACTTTTTAAAAACATTTTTTTCTTCCAGTTTTATTGAGGTACAGTTGACATTTAGCACTGTATAAGTTTAAGGCATAGT
Source organism: Phocoena sinus (assembly GCF_008692025.1). Taxonomy (NCBI): domain Eukaryota; kingdom Metazoa; phylum Chordata; class Mammalia; order Artiodactyla; family Phocoenidae; genus Phocoena; species Phocoena sinus. The sequence goes on from NC_045768.1 coordinate 70,199,385, forward strand.
GATTCGACTTATATACATAATCAAATGATGACCACAGTAAGTTTAGTGAACACCCATTGTTTCATATGGATACAAAATTAAAGAAGTGGAAGAGAAATATGTTTTCCTTGTGATGAGAAGTCTTAGAATTTACTCCCTTAACATTCATATATAACATCCAGCAGTGATCATTACCTTTATCATGTTGTACACTATGACCCCGGTACTTACTTATCTTATAACTGGAAGTTTGTACGTTTTGACTGCCTTCATCCAGTCGCGTCCCCCCGCCTCTGGTTCCAGTTGCAAAATAAATGAGTCACAGGTATGAAATGTATAGTGTGGGGAATATGTCAATAATTATGTAATACATTTGTATGGTGATGGTAACTAGACTTATCGTGATGATCATTTTGAAATGTTTAGAAATATCAAATCATTATGTTGTATAACAGGAACTAATGTAGCTTGTAGGTCAATTGTACTTCAAAAACAAACTCATAGAGCTTCCCTGGTGGTACAGTGGTTGAGAGTCTGCCTGCCGATGCAGGGGACACGGGTTCGTGCCCCGGTCCGGGAGGATCCCACATGCCGCGGAGCGACTGGGCGCATGAGCCATGGCCGCTGAGCCTGCGCGTCCGGAGCCTGTGCTCCGCAACGGGAGAGGCCACATCAATGAGAGGTCCCGCGTACCGCAAAAAAAACCAAAAACCAACTCATAGAAAAAGAGATCAGATTTATTTTTTTCCATTGTATCACCTTCTAACATATTTCATGTATTATTTGGTTTTTTGTTTACTCTTTGAATCTTCAAGATGGCAATATATGTCCCTACAAAATTCTTTTTTCCTCTCGAGGAGATCTCTATCTTGGGTTTCCCAGGCACACACTTTGGGAAATCCTGTTGTGATGTCTTATGGAACAAAAGAGAAGAACATTTCAAGAAAGGTGAGATTAATACAACGGGGAAGTTGAAGAAATTTTGACCTGCTTAAAAGCTAAGGAGTAAATTAGACAGGGGACGTGGATGGCAGTCTTCGAACATGTTGTTTCAGTGCTGTGAAATGTCCAATTCAAGGGACTTTACCGTAGCAAAGTTTAGATGTTGAGGAAGAAAGGTAGTATAAATTATTTATTCAGGGAGTTGGGCTTTGGAAGAAAGGGAGGAGAATAGTGAGAAAGAGCTGCAGGTTCAACACAAGAAGCTTCCATTTTTGAGATCAGGAAAGCTTGGTTTTGTTGCCTGTTATTTTTATAAGGTGACTTAGAGAACAGTACTGACAAGCTTTTTTTTTAAGTTATACTGTAATAAATAGGTGGCCTAAAGCATCCTATTTTTTGGAGTGGTGTAATTTGCTGGGTTCAGTGCTGCATGGGAATTGGATAAATTGGGATCCTTGGGAAATCTTATTAGTTCTGTGTCTCCACTTTGCCACCTGCCCTTCTCCATGATTTTGTTGTTGTTGTTGTATTTGAGAGCCCAGTAGGAGTCAGAGAGGTGTGATGTAAATATTAAAAGTTGGTGCTAATTGCTTGCTTGTTCCTCTTTTAGAAGACACAGGATCTGTTTTGATGTGTGAGTTTCTAGGTCATTTCTATACTTCCTGAAAAAGCTCACCAATGCTTCACACTTGTCACTAACAGTTGGATTCATGATTAAACGGAAGCTTGTGCCAGAGTGAGGCATAATTTAAACAATTTTGTGAAAGTTTGATTCTTTCTCCCTCAGAAGTTTTGATCCACAGAAGAATTAATTTCTATTTCAAACGTGTGGTTAAACTTTTAAAATCCTCTTATTTAGGCTTGAACTTTTGGATTTTTTTGTTTGTTTCTGTGGAGTGAATTCATCTGTTTCAGGATTTGCTCTAATGGGAAAAACTAAGAGCTGTTGGGCATTTTTAGTTTATTTATCAGTCATGGCATTTGAGGGCTGAAGTGGTTAACAGGGAGGGGTATGCCAAGGGATTGCTCTGCAGAGCCCTGTGCTTTATGCCCATTGTTGTCTTTGGAATGAATTACTTTCGTGTTATTTGACAAATAGTTGGTTTGAACTCCGTTTCCGGACTAACAAATATTCTTTTGTTTTGGTTACAGAATCTGCTTACTTACATGTGAGAGAAGTAAAAATGTCAGATGATATCAGGAAAAGGTTTGAATTTCCAAATTCTCTTATCCAGTCACAGGTAATTTTATTTGTTTGTTTATGCTTCATGGTAACAAACAAACATTTTTGGTGGATTGTTAATTGAATTTTATATTTTTAACATTAAATATTTTTATTCTTCTATGTACTGAAATATATATTAATAAACAACTTTTATATCAGTTAATTTGAAAATTTGTGTATGACATAGGAAAGTAAATATTGAAATTGACCAATCTCTGCTTTCATTTATGTCATACTTTGCTTCTTAGAGATAAAAACATTGATTAACCCTTGAATATATATTTTTTGGTCTGTAATTAATTATTGGGAACAGAATTAAATGGTTATACGTCTACAGAGTATGAGAGATTAATATTGAAAAAGGTATAGTCTACCGCAGTACAACATTAAGAATAAAGATATTTATAATGACATTCAATAGGTAAAATACCCTGGATTAAAAAATTGGATCTACATGCTAACTCAGGTAGAAGATTGTGTTAATTTATTTTAGAAGAGCTTTTCAGTAATTAGGGTTAAAACAACTGATTTTCTGGTTAGCCTTCAGCTAACTAGAAGCATCCCTGTTAATCAAGGTACCATAATAGCTACCATTTTTTCTTGTGAGAGTAAAGCTAAGGGGCCAGCAGAAGCCTGCCTGAAGACTTACCAACGTACAGCGTCTTGGATACTTTCAACAGTTACCTTCGGAGATGCCTGCTGTGGGAATTGACTTAGCTGGGTAGTGGGGAACCCTTCCATGAGGAGTAGAACACTCCTTATGCAAGATTCCCTTCTACCTGACTGGGTTGGAGTCATATCCTGTGCAGCACAGGTGCTTACCATGAAGAAGAAGATGAATGCTTGGAGGATGCTGTCCACAGTTTTTATTTTTCTGTACCTGGAGTCCCTTTAATAGCATAGATAAATCAAGAAATGCCTATTTGTGTTGCTGTTACAATTAAGTGAAAAGTGTATTGTCTAGTGTACGATATCTAAACTATTCTGTTACGGAAAACTTAAGTAGCAGTATAGGCTGATTTATACTTGGATTTTGTATTTTAAAATCAATTTAGGCTATATTCTCTGCTTTGTTAGAGAGATAAATTGGAAGGTAAATTAGAAAAATTGAATTTGGTGGGCAATGGGGGGATGTTTTATCATTAAGCTTTTTTCTTTTAGTCCTTTTTCTAAATATGAACAGTAGGTTTTTTTTGTCCTTGTTGTGTTTCATATTGGTTTCATTAGGTTCTTGCAACTGTGCCCTGTCCTCTGAATACTTCTTATTGTTCTTTTGTAACCACTGCTCAGTGTTAGCACCATATTTCATTGATTCGTGCACATTTTTTCACATTTTAACATCTGTGAAATTGGGTTGTACCTAGTAATTGATGGCAGCGGTCATTATACAGTTGGTATTGCCTGCACATTTATGAAGTTGGCCATGATTTTCTAAAAGAGTCTGAACGAGCTCTTTCATTAATATAAAATAAGAAATTTAAATTATAAGAAGCATTGTATAACACAGATTAGTTGGCAGACTTTTTTTCTTTCTTGATGGTACATAAAATAATGGTGCATCTTGCAGTTGATGGCCAGTTACATTCAATGAAATATGGTATATTTTGTAAACAGGAACTGAAACTATTCACTGGTCCTCAATTCTTTGTTACTATCCCTTTAACAAAGAGGTAAGAGACAGTTCATTGATCTAAACTTAAAATTCATGTGAATGTGTGACTTGTATTGTAAAACTTAGACTGTCAAGCATTGAGGTCTGAATTCAATTCCAATGTGTGAAATACAAAAAGAAACGAAGGAGTAGGTGCTTTGTTTTTATTTGAGCTTTTCGGGAGACTTTGCAACACTGACAGGTATTCATAGTCTTTTCAGACATTGGTCTCAAGGGCAGGCTGAACAGTTGTTGCCGAAGCAAAGTTTCTCCCAACCCATACATAGCATGGCTGTCATTGTTGCTAGCCTGTGGCTCTAAGACAGCAGTGCTGTGTGGTGCTGAAAAACTAGGAGAGTGGAGTTGAAGTGATGGGAAATAATGACATTTACGTATTTATGGAATCAGCTCTCCTATAAGAATCTTAGTTTTAATTACTGGCTTTTTGACCAAAGAAGATATGGAAAAATTTTAGAGATTTATGAGGCTGAAAGCTTATTAAGGGGCTGAAACCTATGAGAAACCAACAAAAAAATTAAATCATAGAGCATAGAGGAAGGAGAATGGTCATGGTGAGGGGAGGACCTATTGGTTCAAATCTGTGTGGGCCATAATCATGAAGATGGGGATGACGATCTTCATTAAGGGCGTGATGAAAAATGATGCGTTTCATTTACCTGCAAAGATGATTTTAAGAATTGTGGAGTTTCTCACTTTTCTCATGGTTTAATGGATTAAGCAATCTCAAATTATCTTCTAATACTAAGTGACAGCAATTTAAACTGAAATTCCAGCAATTTTCTCAACATCTATGAACAATAGTTTGCTTATTGGGATAAAATGTAGGATAAAATGCTTACCTTGAGGGTTGTTAATGAAGATAAGAAATTATGTATGTGGAGTGCCAATACAACAGTGCCTTCTACAAAGCACACACTCTGTGAATGGGAGTGATTGGCATACCATGTCAACTAGTACTGCTATTAGTTACCTTCAAATTCACTATTGAGCGAGAACTTCCAAGGGAATGTATTCATTAATTTTGTTTGTTTTTTTAGGCTGCAGGTCATCTTATTGCTGCAGTTCTAAAGGAAAATGTTTTTTCAGAAAAGATCCACCAGTCCACAAACCAGGTCTGTCTTTAACTTTGTGCTTTAGTTCTATTCAGATATTGCTGCTAGCTGGACTGCATAAGCACTTCTTTTGTTTTCCTCACAGTTCAGGTCACTATAGAAATGATTTTGCCATTTTTTGTTTGTTTGCCATGATTTTCTTTTTTTTAAAAAATTAATCAGTTTATTTATAGCTGTGTTGGGTCTTCGTTTCTGTGCGAGGGCTTTCTCTAGTTGTGGCAAGCGGGGGCCACTCTTCATCGCGGTGCGCGGGCCTCTCACTATCGCGGCCTCTCGTTGCGGAGCACAGGCTCCAGACACGCAGGCTCAGTAATTGTGACTCACTGGCCCAGTTGCTCCGCGGCATGTGGGATCCTCCCAGACCAGGGCTCGAACCCATGTCCCCTGCACTGGCAGGCAGATTCTCAACCACTGCGCCACCAGGGGAGCCCGCCATGATTTTCTTTTAAACTTTAAAATTTGTAACAACACTCCAGGAATGAGATATGGAAGGGGTGAAGGGGATTATTCTTATGACTATTAATGAAAAATAACATGGGTGGAAGGAGGGTAGGCCTGCTTTAGAGAAGGCTGATAGAGTTACTGCTGAGGGAATCTTTTTGTTTAATGGAGAAAGTGAACATAGTGGCTCTGTTTGGGTGTAGGAGATTTCTCATGCTTTAGGTATAGCCCCAAATATGCGTTCTAAGTCGGAAAGGTCATCCCCTGACAGGAAGAGCTGGAGGAAAAATTCTGTGCCATTCATAGAGCAGTTGAATGCTATTAGTTGAAGCAATGCCAGCTTACTGACATATTTACCACTTGGGTTTTGGTTGACCAGTGTTGTGTATTTTGACATGCTGATTGGAAGCTCTGCTTAAGTAGGTCCTCTAAGGTCACTCTGTGGAGAATATAGGTGATGGAAATAAGATTTTTTTTTTTCATAACAGAAATAAATTGATTTCCTTTCTCTCACATTCCTTTTTATTAGCTGCTCCAAGTTACATCTCTTCACAGCTTCTGCTGACATGTTGGAGTCAATGTAGGGGCATACTTCACTAATTGGCATTTATCTGGTGTTTGTATGTAGTCATATAAATTAGGTTTTCTGAGAATTCTGATCTTAATCCTGCCGATAATCTTATCTACTCTGAGAAGATCTAGTGTTTTTACTTAAACTGTCAGGATTTACTGAATGTCAAATCCCTGTAACTAAATCTTTCCTCTTCTAATAAATGAATGCTTACTTCCATGAGGGCACAGTATTACCTGAGGCAACAGTTTTTTAATTCATTTATTTTATTATTCTGGCTTAGTAGTGGAGTGATGACATTTAGAATGCTTTGGTATTGTCCATACAGGTGAATAAAATTTCCTTCTGAATAAAAAAAATGGAGTATAAATATTTCTTCCCTTCAGTGACTGTTAATTGTATTGTTATGTTAGTGGGATTCTAAGACTGAAGAGGCTCTCAGAGCCAGCTACTGTGGGAAAGTTAGCACAATTTAATGTTGATTTTCATTCTTTTAGTTTATTCTATGGGAGCTGGGGAATCTTAATTTTTTTTTCTCCAGATTGTATGTTTCCCTAATAAATTATGTCAGGAGGAAGGAAAAATAGCTTCATTGTGTGTTCTTTAAAAAAAAAAAAAAAAAAAAAGCAAAAAAAAAAATCCCCAAAACAACATGTAAAATCTAAATGGACTTAACCCACAATACATTCAAATAGAGGTTTATCATTAGTAGTGAACCTTTATTTTTGAGGGGAGGCTCATGAGTTCCTGAGAAAGTTATGAAAGCTAGAACTTCTGTTTTTATAGGATTTTTCAAAATAAAGAACTTATATTTATCTGTGTGTCCTTCCGGTGCTTTCCTGTCAAAAGTGACAGGTTCACAGTGTGAGGGGGAGAAGTCACAGTCTTCCTTGGACAAAACACTTTTTCTAGGCTTTTGTTTGTAGTCATGGAACCAGCAGCTTGCTCGTAGCCTGTCCTACTTCTGTCTCCTTCCTCTGGGTCCACATTCAGCTTCAATCACTTGGGGCAGGGACATTGTGGGGGACAGTGGGGTGGCATGTGGGTGATAGAGGTTGGTGGGAGGAGAGCAGGAACATTTTCTGAAAATGTTACTGCCATTTAGGACTTGAAGCATAGGTATGATTTGGAGTCCAACTTAGACTAACTGATATGCTGGTATTGTTCATGTCTGGTTAAATGGCTTAGTTAGAGCACAGTGCTGGAGCCAAGTCATAGTTTCGATCTCCTAGTAGTTGTGTTGCTTGGACTCAGGTCATACTTCTGCAGCCAGCCTCATTTTGCAGCAAAGGCACCAGATGAGAGAGAGTTGCTATATCAGAGCATAGCCATTACCTCTCTTGGAAAACCGACTTTAGTGTATTCTACAAATGGTGTGACATGGTTTTTGTAGAGGAAAGTTAGCCCACTGTGAACGAATTACACTTTTTTTTTTTTTGTGGTACACGGGCCTCTCACTGCTGTGGCCTCTCCCGTTGCGGAGCACAGGTTCCAGACGCGCAGGCTCAGTGGCCATGGCTCATGGGCCCAGCCGCTCCGTGGCATGTGGGATCTTCCCGGACCGGGGCATGAACCTGTGTCCCCTGCATCGACAGGCGGACTCTCAACCACTGCACCACCAGGGAAGCCCCGAATTACACTTTAATGAATGGCTGGGGGTGTATATGCATTTGCTGCTCATCAGATGTGTGTTTTAATCACTTGTTTGATTTCAGACTCCTGCTTTGAACTTGCTGTGGGAGAAGTGTTGCAGTGATAATGTCGTGGTTCGAACAGCCTGCTGTGAGGGTCTGGTAGCCCTTGTCGCTCAGGATCTTGCGGAGTTCAGCTATGTTCTCAATGGGATTCTCAACCTGATTCCATCGACCAGGTGCTCTTTCCTTCATGTTTGATCAGTTAATGATTTAAAGTTTTAGAAAAAAATTCATTCATTTGCCATTAAGGGTCACCATTCATCCTACTTGCCAGTTGTTTTTATTTCCCTAAAAATGTCATGCAGTTGAAATTTCATATGTGGTGAGAACATGCTAATTTAAGCTCTAAAAGTTTGGGGATTTGTGGTCATTTGCTGTACTTAAGTTTTGGGGTTCTGCTTATTTTGTCATTGCTCTTTTTAAGGAATAGCTAAGTAGTTTATAACTCACAGTTTGCAGTACAAATTCCTGACTTATTTTAAGAAAGAAGGTTGCCCATAAGCATCATTCCACAGTGGTAAAGTTTATACACTATTGGCAATACTTGGTCAGCCTTTAGCATCAGTGCATGCGTTAGAAAATAACAGCACTAATTTCTTTAAAAGCATTTTGTGGTTTAGACATGTCTTCCCCTGATTATTCCAAGTAAATAATGTTCTTTGAATTTGTTTGGAATGACCATATTTATTCCATTCACAGACTGAGGTTAATGGAATCCCAGGGGATAAAATGGGCGTTCTGAGGTAGTCAAACAAGACTGTATTTGAACCATCCCATGGAAGTGAGCATCTCTTGTAAAATACTTCCTGAAAAGGAGGTACCACTCTTTGCTTCAAGAAATGGTCTTGATCTATATGCCCTCAGTTTTGCCTGCTTTAAATCATTTAAGCTTCTGTCCTCTTCTCCCAACTCTTACCCAGGCCCCCGCCTCCTTTTCAGTGGGGTTACTTTTTCTCCTGATGTTTCTTACCTTTACTGTAGTATCATCAGAGCTGAATATTTAATCTTTTTTTCTGCCTTCTGTGGAGACGGAGTACAGCTGTAACCATCAATGTATGGACAGTGCCTTCCTAGGCTTGAGGTCTATTAGGTTAAGTAACCTCTGGCCTTTTAACCTTTCTTCACAAATCTTATTTTGTTCCCTTACATCAACTCTTTGAATCTTTTTGGAGCCTTGATTTTTTTCTTTATACTCTGCTATCTACATTTACAAGTCCAAGCCCTTTAGCGTGGTATACGTGCCCTTCCCAAACTAGTTCCCACCTTCTGTTCAACCTGCGTTTTCTGCCATGAACCCTCCTCTAAGCCGTACATACCTGTTCCCTGTTCCCGAGCCTGTGCATGCTGTACCTCTGCATGGAATGTTCCTTCCCCTTCTCTTTCTGATATCATCTTCTTCATCCTTCAAGGCTCAGCTCAGATGTCACCTCTCCTGCCTAGACACTTCCCTCTTCTCAGCTGGGCTACTTGCTCTTTCACAATATATTTCTATTTTTAACCTGTATTTTTGTCTCTAGCACACTCTTCAGCAGTTAGTAGATGACCAAATCTTTCTGAAAAAGTAAGGTTCAAAACTTAACATTTTCTGTCTTTTTCTTTGTGTGCATGCCCACGTGCACATGCACGCACGCGCACATACTCAAACAAATGTTTTTAGAAAGATTAGTTTTAAAAGATTAGTTTTGAGGTGGCTTTTAAAAGGTTAAGTTTTTGTTTGTTTTTTTTTTTTTTTTTTGCGGTACGCGGGGCTCTCACTGCTGTGGTCCCTCCCGCTGTGGAGCACAGGCTCCGGACGCCAGCGGCCATGGCTCACAGGCCCAGCCGCTCCTGCGGCATGTGGGATCTTCCCGCACCGGGGCACGAACCCGGGTCCCCTGCATCAGCAGGCGGACTCTCAACCACTGCGCCACCAGGGAAGCCCAGTTTTTGTTTTTTTAAAAATGTTTTTATTTATTTATTTTTTGGCCGCGTTGGGTCTTCGTTGCACTGCGCGGGCTTCTCATTGCACTGTGTGGGCTTCTTATTGCGGTGGCTTCTCCTGTTGCAGAGCACGGGCTGTAGGCGTGTGGGCTTCAGTAGTTGTGGCATGTGGGCTCAATAGCTGTGGCTCGCAGGCTCTAGAGCACGGTCTCAGTAGTTGTGGCGCACGGGCTTACTTGCTCCATGGCATGTGGGATCTTCCCAGACCAGGGCTCAAACCCGTGTCCCCTGCATTGACAGGTGGATTCTTAACCATTGTACCACCAGGGAAGTCCTAAAAGGTTAAGTTTTAATGTGTCTCTCTTTTTGTAACTTATTGGTTGCCCTTAAGCAAGCCACCTAGATTTTGCCTCACCCTTTTTTTTAAATGCAGGTGTAGTATTAGTTCCTCCCTAAATATTTTCAAATGCCTTAAAATTCACAAACATAGAACCTCCTTGCATTGTCTAGTTGTACTGTTTATATCCAAAAGTAAGAGTACCAGCAGCTAAAGGGGCCAGGGGCCAGCTAATGTCTCTGACTAAGGGATAATTAGAGCAAGTTAGGTTATACCTTTAATTCCAGAATGTCTTATTAGAAAATTATGCTGGTGTGGGATATCCTTCACACATCAGTATAAGTCCATCATCACTATTGTAAACCAAAAAGCATAAGCTTTGCTGAGAGTGGCAAAGCATGTCATCTGTATATGTGAAAATTTGTCAGTAATATTAGATTTTTTAAAATTAAAAAATACATTTTTTGAATTAGCAACATGTTCACGTGGTAAAAAATTCAAAAGGGCGTAGGAGGCAAATCCTCTGTCTTTCCTCTGTATCTCAGTTTTTCTCCTCAGATAAAACTCTTAACAGGTCTTGTTATCCTTCTAAAGATGCTGTATGTACATGTAACTGAAAATTTATATGTACATGTTTTTTCTTAAAAAAAATTAGTAGCCTACTATACATAGTATTCCTTATTTTGCATTTTTCAATGAAACAGATATATCTTGGACATCATTCCTTACCATACATAAAATGCTTTCTGTTTTTTTCTGACTGTATAATATTCCATTGTATGAATATGCCGTAATTTACCAATTTCTTATTGTTTTCAATTATTTGCAATTATAGGCAGTGCTTCAATGAGTAACCTTACACATATAGGTTACCATTAGTTTTCAAGGGTCTTTGGAAATATGGCCAAGATATAGAAGAAAGCCTTGAATTTTATGGTAAGCAAATATAGGAATTTTAACAATTGAAGGATCCTGAAAAAACTTTTTTTAAAGTTTCTTAGAGTATTCCTGTTGTCTAAATTGTTAGCCACAGGAGATGTAGACAGAGTAGGTTCTGAAGCTAACCAATTTAACTTTTGCGTCAGTTTGATTGTGAAATGTGTTATATAAGTGCTAGGTTTTCTTTATTGTTGTCAGTAAAGGTAAGGATAATTTCTGAAGAATTCTCTTTGTTTTATTTCAAGTAGTAGAGCTTTGTGGTTTGTAGTGATTACAAAGACTATACTTTGCATTGTTTATGCCTTAACAAAAGCAAAATGAGAATCAAATTTAAGAAATTAAATTTAATTTAATTAAAAACAGGGATGCAAACAGGCTCCTCCTCCAAATGCTCCTGAGGGAATCTTCTGAGACAGAAAACCATCTTTTATCTTTGGGATCTAAAAACAAAAATGAGTTTGTCATTTCCCTGTGGTTCTTGGCTGAGACATTTTGGATCTTCAGTTTCCAGTGTTTAAATTTCTTCTTGTCTGTGGCTTTCTCTTCTTAAAATAGAGATTTATGGCAGTCTAGAGGCACCTTGGGAACAGAGCCACACAACGATTGCTCAGCTTTGATGCAGAAGAATGAGCCTAAAACTGTATTTTTTCATTTTGCCTACCTAGTATCCTAACATTCTTCAGAGGGAGAGAGAAAGAGGGAGAGGGAGAGGAAGGGAGGGAGAGAGGGAGATGGAGAGAGAGGGAGGGAGAGAGGAAGAGAGAAAGAGGGAAAGAGGAGAGAGAAATGGCATCCTTCTGTGGAATAGATACTTAGAAGATGTAGCTTCCAGAGCTTTCTCAGCATTGCAGTAAATGTTGAAAGCTGCAAGGGAAGATGGAGGAAAAGTCAGTGAGGTTCTCTCTCCTAGCCTTATAACCTGCTCCTTGGATCTTTGCAGGTCTAGTATGTAAATTCCCTTGGAACATGTATGAAAAGCTGCCTCCTCTTAACCACCCCCCACCCCCAATCCAACCCACAATTTGAGAAACATTGGTCTAGAGCCTGCTACATTGTATAGTCTAACTTTGAATAAGACTTGATGTTGGTAAAGCTTTGGTTGTCTAAACTTCAGGGAGTGGCTGGGAAAGTATCTGGCTCTGTTTGAGAGACTGTTCCCTTCAAAGGAATAGTTGGATGTCCAGAGTGTTCTCGGTTCAAAGCTGAGGCAACATGAAACAATTGTAAACTAGTTTTTATAGCTTCTGTAAACAAAGAAGTGGATTTAAGAGGTTGAAAATGTTCTTTTAATCAGTAAGGAAATTTGAAAAAAAAATTATTCCCTAGGGAGGGTGAAGGAAAGAAGGAGGCTACAGAGAAAACACCGTTAGGAAATTATTATCACCAGTTAAATGTAAATTTTGAAATTAAATAAAATTAGGGTGAATGATATACATAGTAGCATGTCCTTTTCTTATCCTTTAAGGAACTGCTTGTTTTCAGTTTAGATTGTTTTTGTTTTTACATTGAGTTTATCCTATAATAAAGATTCCCAAAGCAAGGAATTTCCTCATTTTTCTTTCCTTAGATCCCCGCCCCCTCCCTTAACTGCACTAGCTTCTAGAAAGCTCGTGCAGCCATTGTTACAGTTGCTTAGTAACGGGATTGTGAATAAAAACAGTACTCTCCTGTGGAACCAGGTATTTAGTTTTCGATACTGAGATGTCATGACAGCCTGTAATTTCAGTTCAGCTGCTTCCCCGACCCGCCACCCCTTCTTTCAAAAAATGTGTTTGGTAGGACGGTTATGCTCTAGATAAACTAGCGCTTCATTTGTGTTCCTTTTGTGCTTTCAAACAGGGAATGGACCTGCAATTTATGTATTTGGGGGGAAAAAATGTATTAGGGTGTGAGAGATTAAAGTCTATTTTCTGAGATTCCTAAAGGCTACTTTTTAATAAATCTCAAATAGGATATTAATAAATGCCCATAATGGGTCCCGGCTAAAGCTGCTGGATCCAGTGAGTCTTTGATCATGGATTGATGAGGGTCCAGTTAGATTTAAAATGACTTTGAGAACTATTTGCAGTTAAGATTTAGGGTAATTTCATGAGAAAATTCTTCTCTCTCAGGGTCTTTTCTTTTGTCGATGACCCTGTTCTTTGGAACACTTAATTGCTTTGTTATCATGTAGGAAACGGTTAGCAACAAGGAGACGCTGTATTCATACCTTGTATTATTGAGGCTTTTTTGTACTATTTAGCTTCTTTCTCTTTATTTCATTTGGTAGGAGAAGAAGAACCAAAGAAGGATGCCTTTATGAGGTTTCTCCAAGATTTGAGGAAGACAGTCTTAGTTAGCATGCTTTCATTTGCAGCCAAGGAGTCAGAGAATTTTTCATGAATTTGAGATGGTTTCAGGGTTTATATCTACATTGGTATCATTGCTCATTTAATTTTAACTCTTATCTGACAATGACAGAATTCTTGGACCATGTCTGTCTCCTCATCTTGTCTTTTAAGTATTCCGTAAGCCTTTTAGCTTGTTTTCAGATGTTCTCTTTTCCTTTTTTCGAATTCTTTTTCTTTCTCTAAAATTACAGAATCTCTCTCAACTTGTAGCTCATAACCAGAAAAGTAATTCTAGCCACTTTTCTCATCTAGGACATTCTGCCCTATTTCTTTTTAAGTTAACTGATCTGGTTGAAGGCTTTGTTTGTCACAAAATATTCCATTGTAAGAGTCGTGTATTTATGCTAAGGTGTTTTTAGGTGATTTAAGAAAAGTGACTACTGAAATGCATGTTACTTTTATAATGGAAAAGTGCTTCAGAAGAAATCAGGCTGTTTTCTGGTACTTAGAACTTTCCCAAGCAAAAAGTCAATAGCATTATATCTTTTAGATTTTTTTGAAAGAAACATTATTTTTTGTCATTTATGGGTTAACCATGGGTTCCACAGAACTGTTTTTTTATTTCCTCCCTTTCTTCCTGGCTCCGTCTCTCTTTTCTCATATAATTTTATTATAAATTTAGGAAATGACTTGATCATTAATCTAGTGTTTAACATTCTCTTATTTGCTGGTGACTTACTGTACTTAAAACTGACCACTTACCCTTTCTAGTTAAAAAGAGACTTGGCTACATTTGTACCATTTGCTCCCATGATACCCAGGATGCCCTCTTTTGGGATGTTTGTATAATTCTCTTCAATGCAAACTTTTGTTATTCTCATCCCTGGTCAAAAAATTAGTATGGGGGGCTTCCCTGGTGGCTCAGTGGTTGAGAGTCCGCCTGCCGATGCAGGGGACATGGGTTCGTGCCCCGGTCCGGGAAGATCCCACATGCCGCGGAGCGGCTGGGCCCGTGAGCCATGGCCACTGAGCCTGCGCGTCCGGAGCCTGTGCTCCGCAACTGGAGAGGCCACAACAGTGAGAGGCCCGCGTACTGCAAAAAAAAAAAAGAAAAATTAGTATGGGTACTTCCTTGCATCTCATATTTAGAATATTTCGAAACTAAAGAACCAAGCATTAATTGTAGTCTTTTCAAAAGGAGACCGAGCATACGTGAGCAGTATTTAATGCTGTAATCAAAAAAAAACCCCAAAGGAAACCTGAGATATGGTATTCATATGCACAGTAGTAATTGTGCTGTATTTACCTAATGAAGAGCAATTTTTCTGGGTGGTTTTAATTAGTATAGTTTGTACAGCTTGACCAAAAAGTTTTTTCTTTTCTTTTTCTCTGGAGTGTTCAGCATCATTATTGACCCACACTCGTTATGATGAGATCTGGGTTTGGCTCTTATGCCAGTGAAAATTGAGCTTCCATTTTTAAAAATTAATTAGTTTATTTTTTTGTGGTACGCGGGCCTCTCACTGTTGTGGCCTCCCCGTTGTGGAGCACAGGCTCCAGACGCGCAGGCTCAGCGGCCATGGCTCACGGGCCTAGCCGCTCCGCGGCATGTGGGATCTTCCCGGACCAGAGAACGAACCCGTGTCCCCTGCATCGGCAGGCGGACTCTCAACCACTGCGCCACCAGGGAAGCCCTTTTTAAAACATTTTTATTGAAATACAGTTGATTTACAATGTTGTGTTAGTTTCAGGTGTACAGCAAAGTGATTCAGTTTATATATATACACATATATATATTCTTTTTTAATATTCTCTTCCATTATAGGTTATTACAAGATATTGAGTATAGTTCCCTGTGTTATACAGTAGGCCCTTATGGGTTAGCTGTTTTATATATAGTAGTGTGTATATGTTAATCCCAAGCTCCTCATTTATCCCTCCCCCCTCCTTTGGTAACCATAAGTTTGTTTTCTATGTCTGTGAGTCAATTTCTGTTTTGTAAATAAGTTCATTTGTATCTTTTCTTTAGATTCCACATATAAGCAATATCATATGATATTTGTCTTTCTCTGTCTGGATTACTTCACTTAGTATGATAATCTCCAGGTCCATCCATGTTGCTGCAAGTGGCATTATTTCATTCTTTTTTAATGGCTGAGTAATATTCCATTGTATATATGTACGACATCTTCTTTATCCATTCATCTGTCGATAGACACTTACGTTGCTTCCATGTCTTGGCTATTGTAAATAGTGCTGATATGAACGTTGGTGTGCATGTGTCTTTTCGAATTAAGTTTTTCTCCAGATAAATGCCCAGGAGCGGGATTTCAGGATCATATGGTAGCTCTATTTTTAGTTTTTTAAGGAACCTCCATACTGTTCTCCATAGTGGCTGTATCAGTTTACATTCCGACCTTTTCTTTTTGCATTGTTTCTTGTCACTGCGCTTGTAGCTCAGGTCTGAAGTTTCCTTTGCTCCCTCTTAGAGGGTTCTTGAGTCAGTTCAGTTTGTTTTGGCAGCTACCCAAGAAAGGACTTGTTCCAGCAGGTCTTTACTAAAGGACTTTGGGCAGAAGGTTCTTGAGTGTGACAGGACTCTGTGGGCTACGAGTTACAGAAACCCACTTGAACTCGTTTGAGTATAAAAGGGTGATTTTAACTTTTTTGCTAAATGGGTGTCCCACAGGACTTAAGAACAGGGATGTACCTGGGCCTCAGAAACAAACTGGATACAGGCTGTGTGTCTCTTCTCTCTTGCAGCAAACTGACTTCTCTGCTTCCTAGTCTACAGGGCACACCACCTGCTCCTGGGTTAACATCTCTTATCTGTAAGAGATAGCCAGACTGAGGTTTGAATTTCTTGGCCACAATTACAGATTTCGAAGGACCAGCACGTGTGAGATGTTCACTCTTGGACCAGTCAGTTCTGCTAGGGGTTGTGTATTAGTTTTCTAGGGCTGCTGTAACAAATGACTACAAACTTAAAGCAACAGAAGTTTATTATTCCACAATTCTGAAGGCCAGAAGCCCAAAACCACGGTGTCAGCAGGATTGGTTCCTTCTGGAGGCTGGGAGAGTCAGTTCCATGCCTCTTTCCTAGCTTCTGGTGGCTGCTGGCAACCCTTGATGTTCTTTGGCTTGTGTCTGCGTAATTGAAATCTCCGCCTCTGTCTTTTCATGACCTTCTTCTCTGTGTTTCAAATCTCTTCTGTCCTTTGTCTGATAAGGATACCAGTCATTGGATTTAAGACCCACCCAGGATGATCTCATCTTAAGATCCTTAGTTATATCTTTAAAGACCTTATTTCCAACTAAAGTCACATGCACAGGAACCAGGGATTAGGACTTAGATGTACTTATTTTTTGCAGGGTGGGTGGTGGTGGTGGTGGTGGGTGGTGGGGGGAATGACAATTTAACCCTCTACAGGCTGGGTCTTCATTGTGTGAATATTCGTATGCTGGGATCCTTTCTATAGTAACCATATGAATGGACAAGGAGTGGTAATTCTCAAAACAGAGAGGAGACTGGGACATTATTACTGAAGATTGAACTTGGGGTAAAGCCATGACTCTAGAAATAGGTATCTCTCAGCCTCTCAGCTCAGCTGTAGCTTTGAAACATAATTGTACTTAAGTACAGGTGATGATATTCTATCTGTGTTACTCTGACTGGGATCGAGGGAGGAGTGGGCACTTCCCTAGAGGTCCAGTGGTTAAGATCTGCGCTTCTACTGCAGGGGGCACAGATTTGATCCCTGGTAGGGGAACTAAGATCCCGAATGTCATGCCGCACAGCCAAAAAAAAAAAGAAAGATTAAAATGGGATAGAGGGAGGAGAGATTGAGTGGATGGAGAGTCATTGTCAAAGATAACATGATTGTTTTATTGTGACGGCAAGATGCCACCATGTTTTCCATCATCATCATCATCATCATCATCACCATCCTCTGGAATATTTTTTTGAAAGCATTTATTATCCCTCCAAACAGCAATAATGGTAGCAGCAACCACTGCCTCGGTTGCCAAGGGAAGGGAGGTAAAGGAAGGAAACTAGCTTGGAGTGTGATACAAAAAAATAGCCAAGAAAATTTTGGAAAAAAATAGGTGTTACAAAGAGGAACTCTTTGATTTTTAAAAATTTAAAAGAAAATTTCAGAAGTAAGTAGAATGGTGTTATGAACCCTCATGTTCCTATCACTCAGCCTAACAACCTTTAGCTCATGGCCAGTCCTGTTCATCCATAATCTCATCCGCTTCCATTCTACCATATTCTTTTGGAGCAAATCCCGGACATTGTATAATTTCTTCTGTAGCTATTAAGTATATATCTCTTTTTAAAAAACATAACAGTAATGTGATTATTACACCTGGATATATGTGTGTGCGTTTTGTGTGTGTGTGTAGTTTTTAAATGTCCAGTCAGTATTTAGATTTCTAATAATTTTTTTTTTTTTTTTTTCTGCGGTACGCGGGCCTCTCACTGTTGTGGCCTCTCCCCCTGCGGAGCACAGGCTCCGGATATGCAGGCTCAGCGGCCATGACTCATGGGCCCAGCCGCTCCGCGGCATGTGGGATCTTCCCAGACCGGGGCACGAACCCATGTCCCCTGCATCGGCAGGCGGACTCTCAGCCACTGCGCCACCAGGGAAGCCCGCTAATAATATTCTTTAAACAATTTGTTTGAATAACCATCCAAATAAGAATTAGTTGTTAATTCTTTAATATCTCTTTTAACCTATAGGATCTCCCCTTCACATATATCCATATTTCTCTGTCTCCCTCTCTCTTTCTTACAATTTATTGAAGAAACTTGGTTGTTTGCAGTGATTCCCACAGTGTGGATTTTGCTGGCTGCTTCTCCATGGTGTGCTTTAACTTATTTCTCTGCATTTCCTGTAAATTTTGCTCTAGGAATTTGATGAGATTTAAGTTCAGTTTTTGTCGTTGTTGCAGGGGAGTGTCGGGGGGGAAGACTTCTTCATAGGGGGCAATGTGTTCTTCCATGGGGAGGGACATAATGATGTTAGCAGTTGATGCTTAATGGCTAGATCCATTAATTCATTAGGAGATTCAAAATAGTGACATTTTAATTCTACAATTTTTTTCTTCACTTATTACTTGAAATATTGCTATAAAGAGAACCATCCCTATATCTACTGTTTGGTTAACCAGTAGTACAGTTTGTATAGGAAGGGCAGGATATATACTTGATTTTTTTCTTTATTTTCTAAACTTCAAAACAATCAGTTTTTTTGTTTTTTACACCTTCTTCAGTATTGAACAATTAGATTTTATTTTATAAAGAATTATAGGGGCTTCCCTGGTGGCGCAGTGGTTGAGAGTCCGCCTGCCAATGCAGGGGCCTATGGGTTCGTGCCTCGGTCCGGGAGGATCCCACATGCCGCGGAGCGGCTGGGCCCGTGAGCCATGGCCTCTGGGCCTGCGCGTCCGGAGTCTGTGCTCCGCGTCGGGAGAGGCCACGGCAGTGAGAGGCCCGCATACCGCAAATAAAAATAAAATAAAGTGAAAAAAAAAAAAAAAAAAAAAAAAGAATTATAATGAGCTCATGGATTTAAACATAATTGATATATTTCTATCTTCTTCCTTCTTTTTAAAAAATCATATTTTGAGACTTTATTATCTTTTCACTATTTTGAGTTTATTTTAGACCCACTCTTTTAGAAGCAGCTTGAGAGAGAGAGAGAGAGAGAGAAGGGGGGGGGAAGAAATTTTAGTAGCTTCAAAAGTCGTATTGCTATTTAATGATGTTCATATATAACAAATGAATTAAGAGGGAAGGGAGTGAAAAACAATAGCATCTTCCAAAGGGGTCTTCTTGCAGCTGCTCTGATCTTAAGTCACAGGAACCATCTAATATTCATAAGATTCTCTTAGGTGTTAATTGGTAGTGTGGTGAACTTAGCTGCATGGTGGGCAATATTCAACATAGTAGTTAAATCTCTTTTTACCATACTGAATATTTCTTTTATTTTACTTATTCTGTAAGGAGTCTTAAGTTGGTTTTATGAACCACATTTTTTTTTTTTTTTTTTTTGCGGTACGCGGGCCTCTCACTGTTGTGGCCTCTCCCGTTGCGGAGCACAGGCTCTGGACGCGCAGGCTCAGCAGCCATGGCTCACAGACCCAGCCGCTCTGTGGCATGTGGGATCCTCCTGGACCGGGACACGAACCCGCATCCCCTGCATCGGCAGGCGGACTCTCAACCACTCTGCCACCAGGGAAGCCCTTAAGTTGGTTTTAATGTTGTTTCTACGTGGCTTAAGATGTATTAAAAAGAAAAAACAACACCCAACAGAAAACACTTGCCTCCCTTCCTCCAACAGGATTATTTCATTGCTTGATAATGTAAAGGGTATTTTGTTAACTTTATCTTCCCAGTCTTTACAATTCCCTCATTTGCTAAATGTACAATCTCAGAGAGGACTATAAGCACAACTAGTAATATCATTCATATTAGCTTATTTAGTAATAAACTAAATAACAAACTTTGTAATAATAAATATATGATACTGTAATTTCAGTGTGCATATGTAAAATCACATAATTATAGAACTAGAAATTACCTTCAAAGGTCACCGCTGTATCTAAGCAAGACAGTACCTTAGCTGTCTTCCATCCATCCATCTATCCATCTACTAATTAAATACTTATTGAATATCTCCTGTATACCTCTACTAGGTGCTGTGAGATCACGGTGAGGAAAGCAGACATAGTCATTGCACTCATGATGCTTTTCATTTAAAGAGAGAGATTGCCATAATCACATAGTCACACAATTATATATTAAACTACATTCAAACAAGAACACTGTGCTGAGAGTGCCTTTAATGTGGGAGTTGGACCTTGTCATGGAGGACAGGGAAGGCTTCGCTGATGAAGTGACACTTGACATGAGACTGAGGAATGAATAAAACTTTTCTAGGCAAATAGGAGAGGGTAGAATTTTCCAGTTACAGGAAGTAGCATGTGCCAGGTCCCTGTGGTGGGAGGGAAGATGATTAGTTAGGAAGGCCTGAAAAATTTCAAGAGCAAGAGGAGAGTGGTTTGAGATGAAGCTGGGAAGAGAAGTAGGGGTCAGACAATTCAGCCATCAGACATTCATGATGGCTGATCTACAGGATTTGGGTCTTTATCCGGAGTGCAGAGGAAATCTACTGAAGTGTTTTTATATGGTGATTATCAGTGGTTTCAAAAAGACCACTCTGGCTTCAGTGTGCACATAACATTAAAAGTGCTGGGTTTTGGATAGACAAATAGAGTGGTACAGGGAGATGATTTTAGGTGGCTGTTACTGTAGTTCAGGTGAGGGATGATAGTTGCTTCCTAGAGATGAAGGGAAATAGATGGATTTGTGAGATATTTAGGGAGTGAAGCATTTGAGGTGGATTGAATATGAGGATCACTGAAAGGGATATATCAAAGGTGACTCCTTGATTTCTGGCTTCTCTACCAGGTAGATAGGAAACATTAGAAGACCAGGTATGTGGGAAGAACATGAGTTTGGTTTTGGACATGTTGAATTTGAGGCACAATTGAGATACTGAAAAGGGACTATCCAGTAGACAGTTGGATATGCCTTTTTTTGGTAATGACATCTCTCGAACATATTACACTATGAACGAGTTAGTCATAATATCTAATCAGATCTCCTCCGCCTTGATTAAAAGTCTTCACTTTGATTTGTTAAATAACTTTCTGGGTACCTGTGTACCTCAAACACAGCCAGCCTGCTTGTCTAAGGGCTAATTCCACATCCTGAAAATGTTCTCAGAAGTCTACTTCCTCGAGTTAACATGTTTTTGTGTCTGTGCTAAACTGTGACTGAAGGCAGGTTCTAAATAAAAGACACGGTGGTTATTTCATTATTTACTTAAATTTCTGCTCATACTGTATATCTAGGAGATCAGGTTTAATCTTCTTTTTGTGTTCAGTGGTCCTTCCTCACCTTGAGATTATAAATCTTTTTTCCTCCTTTTTTTCACTAATAAAAAAATAAAAGTAGTGCATACATTTTTGAAAACTCGAACAATGGCACTTGCAGGTAGTGAAAGTAGTAAGTGGTAAAATTTCTCCTTTTTACCATTTTCTCTTTCTTTTCTTCTTTTTAAAAAATTCACTTTCCTGTTGGGCCCTGGTGGAAACTAGGAAGTGACAGTCTGGAAAGGCTCAGGGAGAGTAGAGTGGCTCAGAGATTTCTCCAAATATTGGCCTTGGTTTCCTCTGGAGTATAGGCAAAACTAGGGTGATCTGAAATCAGATCCAGGCACGTGGAATCAGGGACCAGCTAATTCCAGTGAAATTGGAGCCCCATATCTAGATGTATAAAAAAGTATTTATAAGCCTATACATTCCATGTGTTTTAAAATTGGATATCTTATTCATATGTATATTGTTCTAAAACATGCTTTTTTTCCACTTAATATGTGTTGGACATCTTTTCATAGATCTGTTTGCATCTTTATTAATAGCTGCAGACTATTCTATAATATGATTGTGTCATATTTTAAATATTTATTGGCAAACGTAGTTTTCTTCTTCCATTTCTTTACGATAACAAATGCCTTGTAAGATCTTCTTTTGGGCATATGTAAGGGTATTTCTATATGATACGTTCTTACAAATGCAATTTATGGGAAAAAGACTGTTCATTTAAAATTTTTATGGACACTGCTAAATTGCCCTCCATAAAGTCTGAATGAATGTATGCTCAACCTGAAAATGCTTATTCCCCATTCACTCATTAACACTGGATATTATGAATCATCCTCTTCTGTGATCTGCATATCTATATTCTCTGCTCATTTTTCTATCATATGATCTGCCTTATTTTGTTGCTGTTTTTTATTTTATATATATTAACCCTTTGTCATATGTGTTATAAATATTTCATCTCAGGTTATCTCTTATCTTAATTTTATGTTTTCTTTCCCCTGAAAACCCTCCCCACTAAATTTGCTAAAGTGATCTGGAATTTTTATGACAGATTGTCTTTTTTTTCTCTCTTTTTTGTACTTTTCCCCTCCAAAACCTCTCTTAACAATTGCTTTAAACTTTACAGTGACATTTGAAAAATGTTAAAGACTTGATTGTAAATTCTTCTGGTATTCATTCTGAACAAGTTCTTTGTAGGCTATACCTTTCTACCACTTCATTTCTTTCTTATGCTTTATCTTAAAAAAATAATAACTTTATTGAGATATAATTCACATATTTAAACTATTCTTTTAAAGTGTGCAATTCAGTGGTTGTTGGTATATTTACAAAGTTGTGCAATCATCCCGCATTATCTTTTAACTGGAGAATCCTCTTGAAGAAAATTTTTCAGAATACTATGTCTGAAAAATATTTCTTTTGTCTTCTTACATTATTCTTAGTCTTTTTGGGGAGGGGGGTTAGATTTATTAAGTTATATAAACCTTTCTCTCATAATTCCATATACATTGCTTCATTTAGTGTTGCAGATGAGAATTCTGATGCCAAATTAGAAATGATGTCAGTCTAATATTCTTTATTTTATAGATTTTATTTTATAACTTAAAGTTCATAGGATTTTCTCTTTACCTATGGATTTGGGAAATGTCAGAAATTTTTTCAGTCATCTTGCCTAGCACTTGGTAGCCCTTTCAGTTTGAAGACTTAGGTCTAGTGAATTTTTCTTCTATCCTTTCTTTGGTTTTTGCTTCTCTAAAGGTTATGTTTTCTTCTATTTTATAATTTTGATTTTTAGCACTATTCAAACTCTTGTAACCTCTTTCTGCAATTATACAGATTTCATATAAAAATTTTTAATTTTGTAAGAGCAGATCTCGGATTCAGAGTAACAATGGCTTGAAAACAATAAATAGAGGGTTTTGTGAAGAAAGATGGAAAATACTAGGATTTAGGCATTTAGGACTTAACTGTAGTTAGTTTTAGGAACATTCTAGGTTTTAGCATTCATGAACTCTGAAACTTCTGTCTGCATAACCTTACAAAGGGAAAAGCATCGTAATCTTTATCGTACAGTTACCATATTAGATTATCACAATATATTGAAAAAATAACCAGGTACTTTACTGACATAGTATTATTTATTCTTTAAAACAACACAGAGGTGGGCTTATTATTATGATTCTCTTGTACAGGTGAGGATGTTGAGGCTTCTGGACATTAAGTGGCTTGCCCAACATTCCCTAGCTAATTAGAATTAAAGCAGGGATTTAAATACAAATCTGAAACCATCCCTCTCAGCCCACTTGAAATATTTAAATAATTTAAGAAATTATTCTAAAATAATTGAATTTAGGCAATGTGTTACTATTTGAATGGATCTACACATGATTTGATTAACACCATCATCTTTCAAAAATTATAATCTATTCATGTTACACTCTTGCTTAAAATATAGTATGGACCCAATTATCCACACAGTAAAGTCTGGATCCACCAATAAAACAAGATGTAACTTAAAGGTTAAAAAACTGGAGTTAGTTTACCAGCCTCAGTGGTTCTGGGAACTCCCTGGAATTAAATGCACATAGGATGTATGTGCTTTTCTCTGGGATTCTAGTGCTTTCATAAAGGGGTAGGTGACCCAAATTGGTTAAAAATCATAAGTCTGTTATCTGTCTTCTGTAAAACTCTAGTCATATGACAAATCAATCATTAGATAAGGAAAACCAATATAGTTTTACATGCAAAAAGGGATTTTAATGAAACCATATTTATTGGAAGAAATTCAGTCAGAAATTCCATCAAAATTGATCATCTAAAATGAGTACTCTTTAAACTAATCATTAGGTCCAGAGAGTGGCCTTATGAGGTTACTAGGTGATCAACCTAGTAAGTGGTTGACCAACCTCATAAGTGGCCTTATGAGGTTACTAGGTGAGGCTTTTTCCATTTCAACCATACATAAATGGAGTCATTTTAGCTTAAATCAGACTTTAAAGCTGATTACCAGTTGTGTAAACATTGCAAACAAGAAGACAAGGAGACTTCTGAACACGTAGTGACCCTCTCACCAAGGTAAACCAGGGCAGACTCCTCTGATAGGTCTCAGTCGGATACTGGAATATGGAACTGCTCACTGATTCAGTGATGATTAGAATTTATCTACTAAATATAGCTACAGACCTCAGATTTCATGGTCTTGTATAAAAATCTAGGCACAGACCTGGGTCAGAGCCATAGGGTTTTGTGTCATCCTGAAGACTAACTTTCAAAAAGCAAGACAGCAGCACTGAGGCCTGTGACTGAGGTCAGACATTCACACCCAGGAATAGGTTCTTGATAAATTGGTGATAGAGCAGTTACAGTTTCCATGCTGAAGGCTCTCCAGATCTCTGTAAAGGAAAGTGTACAGGGTTGTGAAGAGCTGGGGCATATACTGGAAGGTAGCATTCCTTAAAGTCTGGGATCCTTAGCTACAGAATGGTTCTCATTCTGTAAAAGTGAATGGTGTGAAGAATTGCAATGAAGGAATTTATTCTAAAAGATTGGCTGCTGAGGTATCTTCTTCCTAAGCTTTAGAGGAGGAGGATTCTAGAAGCTCAGGGTGTCAACAGAGAAGGTTCTCAGAAGAATCTGAGCAGTCTCGAAGGAAGAAAATAAGACAGTACCTTGGTTCCCAAGGAGATATCATGCCATCAGACATTCCTAAGACAACAGCACGTCACTCCAATTTTCTAAAAAATTTACTTTTTAATTTCTATTGAGTCACAGTGGAATTAACTAGCCATATATATATATATATATATATATATTTTTTTTTTTTTTTTTTTTTTTTTTTTGCGGTACGCGGGCCTCTCACTGTTGTGGCCTCTCCTGTTGCGGAGCACAGGCTCTGGACGCGCAGGGTCAGCGGCCATGGCTCACGGGCCTAGCTGCTCCGTGGCATGTGGGATCTTCCTGGACCGGGGCACGAACCCGTGTCCCCTGCATCGGCAGGCGGACTCTCAACCACTGCGCCACCAGGGAAGCCCAACTAGCCATATTTTTGATGAAGGCAAAGTAGAATTGACACAATACCAATGTAGAGTATGTGAGAAAAGCTGAACCTCAGTTTGATGTCCAGCAGAGAACACACACAGGAAAGAGAATCTTAGGGAACAGGCTTCATGCAGTGTTGAGGCCTCTGTCTTCACCAGAGGATCCATAGAGGAGAGAAGCCATACACATGTGATATCTGTCACAAAACACTCATTCATTAATCTGCACTTCATGGTCATAAGAGGATCCATGTGAGAAAGAAAACATACTGTTGTATAGATTGTGGGAGATGCTTCAACTGCAAGAGAAACCTCACTGCTCACCAAAGAATCCACTTAGGAAAAAAACCATGAGTGTCTCCAGTAGTGCTGTGAAATAGAAATATATTGTACTATGAGCCACAACTGTGAGCCACATTTATAATTCAAAATTTTCTAGTAGCTGTATTAAAAAGTAAAAAGAAATGGTCGATATTAACTTTAATAATACATTTTATGTAACCCCACATTTCAAATATATTATTTCAATATATAATCAGTATAAAAAATTACACGATATTTTAGTCTTTTTTGTACTTCTAAGTCTTTTAAATTCAGCATGTATTTTACACAACAGCACATCCCAATGTGGATTAGCCACGTTACAAGTGCTCAGTAGCCACATGTGGCCATTGGCTACTGTATGGGACAGTGCGACCAAACCTTTCATAAGTTGTAAAATTTTAAATGCCGTAAAAGAGTACACTAAATAACATCTTACGTAATTGCCCCAAAAGATATCAATTAATTAAGTCCAAGTCTTGTCTTGGCTGGAGATAAAGTTAAAAGTGATTTCTTTTTTGATTTTTTTGAATTTTATTTTATTCATTTTTTCAAACAGCAGGTTCTTATTAGTTATCCATTTTATGCATATCAGTGTATACATGTCAGTCCCAATCTCCCAATTCATCACCACCACCACCACCACCACCCCCCCGCCACTTTACCCCCTTGGTGTCCATATGTTTGTTCTCTGCATCTGTGTCTCAATTTCTGCCCTACAAACCAGTTCACCTGTACCATTTTTCTAGGTTCCACATATATGTGTTAATATACGATATTCGTTTTTCTCTTTCTGACTTACTTCACTCCGTATGACAGTCTCTAGATCCATCCATGTCTCTACAAATGACTCAATTTCATTCCTTTTTATGGCTGAGTAATATTCCATTGTATATATATGTACCACATCTTCTTTATCCATTCGTCTGTCGATGGGCATTTAGGTTGCTTCCATGAGCTGGCTATTGTAAATAGAGCTGCAATGAACATGGTGGTACATGACTCTTTTTGAATTATGGTTTTCTCAGGGTATATGCCCAGTAGTGGAATTGCTGGGTCATATGGTAATTCTGTTTTTAGTTTTTTAAGGAACCTCCATATTGTTCTCCATAGTGGCTGTATCAATTTACATTCCCACCAACAGTGCAAGAGGGTTCCCTTTTCTCTACACCCTCTCCAGCATTTGTTGTATGTAGATTTTCCGATGATGCCCATTCTAACTGGTGTTAGGTGATACCTCATTGTAGTTTTGATTTGCATTTCTCTGATAATTAGTGGTGTTGAACAGCTTTTCATGTGCTTCTTGGCCATCTGTATGTCTTCTTTGGAGAAATGTCTATTTAGGTCTTCTGCCCATTTTTGGATTGGGTTGTTTATTTTTTTAATATTGAGCTGCATGAGCTGTTTATATATTTTGGAGATTAATCTTTTGTCTGTTGATTCGTTTGCAAATATTTTCTTCCATTTTGAGCGTTGTCGTTTCGTTTTGATTGTAGTTTCCTTTGCTTTGCAAAAGCTTTTAAATTTCATTAGGTTCCATTTGTTTATTTTTGTTTTTATTTCCATTGTTCTAGGAGGTGGATAAAAAAAGATCTTGCTGTGATTTATGTCAAGGAGTTTTCTTCCTATGTTTTCCTCTAAGAGGTTTATAGTGTCCGGTCTTACATTTAGGTCTCTAATCCATTTTGAGTTTATTTTTGTGTATGGTGTTAGGGAGTGTTCTAATTTCATTCTTTTACATGTAGCTGTCCAGTTTTCCCAGCACCACTTATTGAAGAGACTGTCTTTTCTCCATTGTATATCCTTGCCTCCTTTGTCATAGATTAGCTGATCATAGGTGTGTGGGTTTATCTCTGGGCTTTCTATCCTGTTCCATTGATCTATATTTATGTTTTTGCGCCAGTACCACATTGTCTTGATGACTGTAGCTTTGTAGGATAGTCTGAAGTCAGGGAGTCTGATTCCTCCAGCTCCATTTTTTTCCCTCAAGACTGCTTTGGCTATTCGGGGTCTTTTGTGTCTCCATAAAAATTTTAAGATTTTTTTGTTCTAGTTCCGTAAAAAATGCCATTGGTAATTTGATAGGGATTGCATTGAATCTGTAGATTGCTTTGGGTAGTATAGTCATTTTCACAATATTAATTCTTCCAATCCAAGAACGTGGTATATCTCTCCATCTGTTTGTATCATATTTAATTTCTTTCGGCCATGTCTTACAGTTTTCTGCATACAGGTCTTTTGTCTCCCTAGGTAGGTTTATTCCTAGGTATTTTTTTTTTTTTTTTTTGCGCTACGCAGGCCTCTCACTGCTGCTGCGGCCTCTCCCGTTGCGGAGCACAGGCTCCGGACGCGCAGGCCCAGCGGCCATGGCTCATGGGCCCAGCTGCTCCACGGCATGTGGGATCCTCCCGGACCGGGCCACGAACCCATGTCCCCTGCAACGGCAGGCGGACGCTCAACCACTGCGCCACCAGGGAAGCTCCAATTCCTAGGTATGTTATTCTTTGTGTTGCAAGGGTAAATGGGAGTGTTTCCTTAATTTCTCTTTAATATTTTTCATCATCAGTGATAGGAATGCCAGAGATTTCTGTGCATTAATTTTGTATCCTGCAACTGTACCAAATTCATTGATTAGCTCTAGTAGTTTTCTGTTGGCATCTTTAGGATTCTCTATGTATAGTATCATGTCATCTGCAAACAGTTACAGTTTTACTTCTTCTTTTCCAATTTGTATTCCTTTAATTTCTTTTTCTTTTCTAATTGCTGTGGCTAAGGCTTCCAAAACTATGTTGAATAATAGTGGAGAGACTGGACATCCTTGTCTCGTTCCTGATCTTAGAGGAAATGTTTTCAGTTTTTCACCATTGAGAATGATGTTTGTTGTGGGTTTGTCATATATGGCCTTTATTATGTTGAGGTAGGTACCCTCTATGCCCACTTTCTGGAGGGTTTTTATCATAAATGGGTGTTGAATTTTGTCAAAAGCTTTTTCTGCATCTATTGAGATGATCATATGGTTTTTATTCTTCAGTGTGTTAATATGGTGAATCACATTGATTGATTTGCATATATTGAAGAATCCTTGCATCCCTGGGATAAATCCCACTTGATCATTGTGTATGATCCTTTTAATGTGTTGTTAGATTCTGTTTGCTAATCTTTTGTTGAGGATTTTTGCATCTATGTTCATTAGTGATATTGGTCTGTAATTTTCTTTTTTTGTAGCATCTTTGTCTGGTTTTGGTATCAGGGTGATGGTGGCCTCATAGAATGAGTTTGGGAGTGTTCCTTCCTCTGCAATTTTTTGGAAGAGTTTGAGAAGGATGAGTGTTAGCTCTTCTCTAAATGTTTGATAGAACTCACCTGTGAAGCCATCTGGTCCTGGACTTTTGTTTGTTGGAAGAGTTTTAATAGTAGTTTCAATTTCATTCCTTGTGAGTGGTCTGTTCATATTTTCTATTTCTTCCTGGTTCAGTTTTGGAAGGTTATACCTTTCTAAGAGTTTGTCCATTTCTTCAGATTATCCATTTTATTGGCATAGAGTTGCTTGTAGTAGTCTCTTAGCATGCTTTGTATTTCTGCGGTGTCTGTTGTAACTTCTCCTTTTTCATTTGTAATTTTATTGATTTGAGTCCTCTCCCTCTTTTTCTTGATGGGTCTGGCTAATGGTTTATCAATTTTGTTTATCTTCTCAAAGAACCAGCTTTTAGTTTTAGTGATTTTTGCTATTGTCTTCTTTGTTTCTACTTCATTTATTTCCGTTCAGTTCTTTATGATTTCTTTCCTTCTACTAACTTTGGGTTTTGTTTGTTCTTCTTTCTCTAGTTCCTTTAGGTGTAAGGTAGGTTGTTTATTTGAGATGTTTTTTGTTTCTTGAGGTAGGATTGTATTGCTATAAACTTCCTTTTTAGAACTGCTTTTGCTGCATCCCATAGGTTTTGGATTGTCGTGTTTTCATTGTCATCTGTCTCTAGGTATTTTTTGATTTCCTCTTTGATTTCTTCAGTGATCCCTTGGTTGTTTAGTAATGTATTGTTTGGCCTCCATGTGTTTGTGTTTTTTTACGTTTTTTTCCCTGTAATTGATTTCTAATCTCATAGCGTTGAGGTCAGAAAAGATGCTTGATATGATTTCAATTTTTAAAAATTTACTGAGGCTTGATTTGTGACCCAAGATGTGATCTATCTTGGAGAATATTCCGTGTGCACTTGAGAAGAAAGTGTAATCTGCTGTTTTGGATGGAATGTCCTATAAATATCAGTTAAATCCATCTGGTCTTTTGTGTCATTTAAAGCTTGTGTTTCCTTATTAATTTTCTGTGTGGATGATCTGTCCATTGGTGTAAGTGAGGTATTAAAATCCCCCACTATTATTGTGTTACTGTTGATTTCCTCTTTTATAGCTGTTAGTAGTTGCCTTATGTATTGAGGTGCTCCTATGTTGGGTGCATATATATTTATAATTGTTACATCTTCTTCTTGGATTGATCCCTGATCATTATGTAGTGTCCTTCCTTGTCTCTTGTAACATTCTTTATTTTAAAGTCTATTTTATCTGATATGAGTATTGCTACTCCAGCTTTCATTTGATTTCCATTTACATGGAATATCTTTTTCCATCCCCTCACTTTCAGTCTGCATGTGTCCCTAGGTCTGAAGTGGGTCTGTTGTAGACAGCATATATATGGGTCCTGTTTTTTGTATGTGTTCAACGAGCCTGTGTCTTTTGGTTGGAGCATTTAATCCATTCACGTTTAAGGTAATTATCGATATGTATGTTCCTATTACCATTTTCTTAATTGTTTTGGGTTTGTTTTTGTAGGTCCTTTTCTTGTCTTGTGTTTCCCACTTAGAGAAGTTCCTTTAGCATTTGTTGTAGATCTGGTTTGGTAGTGCTGAGTTCTCTTAGCTTTTGCTTGTCTGTAAAGCTTTTGATTTCTCAGTAGAAACTGAATGAGATCCTTGCCGGGTAGAGTAATCTTGGTTGTAGGTTCTTCACTTTCATCACTTTAAATATGTCATGCCACTTCCTTCTGGCCTGTAGAGTTTCTGCTGAGAAATCAGCTGTTAACCTTATGGGAGTTCCCTTGTATGTTATTTGTCGTTTTTCCCTTTCTGCTTTCAATAATTTTTTTTTGTCTTTAATTTTTGCCAATTTGATTACTGTGTGTCTCTTCATGTTTCTCCTTGGGTTTATCCTGTTTGGAACTCTCTGCGCTTCCAGCACTTGGGTGGCTATTTCCTTTCCCATGTTAGGGAAGTTTTCGACTATAATCTCTTCACATATTTTCTCGGGTCCTTTCTCTCTCTCTTCTCCTTCTGGGACCCCTATAATGCAAATGTTGTTGCATTTAATGTTGTCCCAGAGGTCTCTTAGGCTGTCTTCATTTCTTTTCATTCTTTTTTCTTTATTCTGTTCCACAGCAGTGAATTCCACCATTCTGTCTTCCAGGTCACTTATCTGTTCTTCTGCCTCAGTTATTCTGCTATTGATTCCTTCTAGTGTATTTTTCATTTCAGTTATTGTACTGTTCATCTCTGTTTGTTTGTTGTTTAATTCTTCTAGGTCTTCGTTAAACATTTCTTGCATCTTCTCGACCTTTGCCTCCATTCTTTTTCTGAGGTCCAGGATCATCTTCACTATCATTATTCTGAATTCTTCTTCTGGAAGATTGCCTATATCCAGTTCATTTAGTTGTTTTTCTGGGGTTTTATCTTGTTCCTTCATCTGGTACATAGCCCTCTGCCTTTTCATCTTGTCTGTCTTTCTGTGAATGTGGTTTTTGTTCCACAGGCTGCAGGGTTGTAATTCTTCTTGCTTTTGCTGTCTGCCCTCTGGTGGATGAGGCTATGTAAGAGGCTTGTGCAAGTTTCCTAGTTGCAGGGTCTGGTAGTGGGTAGAGCTGGCTGTTGCTCTGGTGGGCAGAGCTCAGTAAAACTTTAATCTCCTTGTCTGCTGATGGGTGGGGCTGGGTTCCCTCCCTGTTGATTGTTTGGCCTGAGGCGACCCAACACTGGAGCCTACCTGGGCTCTTTGGTGGGGCTAATGGCCGACTCTGGGAGGGCTTAAGCCAAGGAGTACTTCCCAGAACTTCTGCTGCCTGTGTCCTTGTCCTCATGGTGACACACAGCCAACCCCTGCCTCTGCAGAAGACCCTCCAACACTAGCAGGTAGGTCTGGTTCAGTCTCCCCTGGGGTCACTGCTCCTTCCCCTGGGTCCCGATGCACACACTAATTTGTGTGTGCCCTCCAAGAGTGTAGTCTCTGTTTCCCCCAGTCCTGTTGAAGTCCTGCAATCAAATCCCACTAGGCTTCAAAGTCTGATTCTCTAGAAATTCCTTCTCCCGTTTCCAGACCCTCAGGTTGGGAAGCCTGACGTGGGACTCAGAACGTTCACTCCAGTGGGTGGACTTCTGTGGTATTAGTGTTGTCAGGTTTGTGAGTCACCCACTCAGCAGTTACGGGATTCGATTTTATTGTGATTGCACCCCTCCTACCGTCTCATTTTGTCTTGTCCTTTGTCTTTGGATGTGGGGTATCTTTTTTGGTGAGTTCCAGTGTCTTCCTGTCGATGATTGTTTAAAGTGATTTCTAGATAGCAATGACACAATACACGTTAAGCTCTTAGGAGAGTACTTAGCTTACAATAGATGATCTGTAAATATGAACACCCATGATTTTAAAAATATTACTTTTTAAAAATTTAACAGGTAATCTTTATTTCTAAGATTTCTTTTTTGTTCCCGAGGAGCATCTTATTTAAAAAGGGCAGGGTAATTTGTGACAACATGGATGAACCTGAAGGGTATCGTGCTAAGTGAAATAACCCAGGCAGAGAAAGATAAATACTGGATGGTACCACTTATATGTGGAATCTAATAAAAGAAGTTGAACAGATATTGTTGCCGGGGGCTGGGTGGGAGAAATGGGGAGAGGTTGGTCAAAAGATACAAACTTCCAGTTATAAGATGAATAAGTTCTGAGGATCTAATGTACCACATTGTAACTGTAGTCAACAATACTGTATTGTGTACTTGAAATTTGCTAAGAGTATTTATTGTTTTTACCAAAAAAAAGAAAAAGTAACTATGTGAAGTGATGTGTTAATTAACTTGATTATGGCAGCCATTTTACAATGTACATGTAAATCATGTTGTACACATTATATTACAATTGTATTTGTCAGTTTTACCTCAGTAATGCTGGAGTAAAATCCTGTTTCACAATTTAAAATAATTAATAACAGGCAAAAAAATAAAAAAGGGCAGGCCTTCTTTTTGATTTATTATCCTGCTGCCTCTTACAGAGGATGAGAAAACTTAAATTTCTGTTCCCCACTTCCATTAACTTTGTTTTAATGGGGGTTATTTTCTCTGATTGGTCCCCTGGCCCACTTTTTTGAGTGGCTGTTCCATTTCATATGTCTGGTTATTATTCATGGTCTGCTAATATTTATAAATGAAGGACTTGATTATTCAGTGCGGGTAACTGATGTGGTCACTGCCTGCAGTTATGTGGGTTAGTGTTTCCTTTTTCCTGATTGATTTTCCCCCAAGTGCATGTATGGAGGTGATTGATGGGTTAGTGGTTTGATTCTTTGGCTCCACTGCTCCTCCTTTCAATGTGTTGAATGGGAGCTTGTAGGCCTATTCTTGGCTGTGCTATGCAGTAAGCTGGGTGTGTGTGGCTGGCTCCTGTTCAGTGTGGGTGGCAAGTGTTCAACTATTTAAAAGTGGTAGGATTACGTACCTGATTGGAATATTCACTTTATGACATTTGACATGTTGTTGTATTTCTTTACAGGGATACACATGGCTTGATAAAAGCCATTATGAAATTATTACAAATGCAAGCTCTTAAGGAAGGACATGGTGGAGAGAAGAATATTCAGGATATATATAATATTAGGTATGCCTTTTCTCCTTTCTTTTGAAATATTTTTTGGTGAATTGTTAAATAAGTTATGAATTGAGACATGCTAATCCATTAAGAATTAGTATATTTAACTCAGCAAGGACTGTGAGTCTTGCTCTCTCGGAAGTTAGTATTTCAAAGAGACAGGATTGAGATAGAGTTGACTACTATATGCTGAGTATCACCAACGTGGCTTTCAGGGTTGTTTCCTTGAAATTGGAATCTTTTATCCAAAATTCAGGTTGTTTGTTTTGCTCTGGGATATAGAACCATCTTCCCAATACTATGAAAAGTGAAGAGTTCATTGGACAGATGTACTAAGAGCAGGAGGGGCTTAGTTTAGGCAGGAGGGTAAACTTCCTCACTATAAAAAGTAATAGGAGGACTATTCAAGGGTTATTACCCAGGGCAAGATCAGTACTTAGGAGCATTGATTTGCCTTTTTTTTTTTGTCATCTTCAGAATGTAACATGGTAGAATTATTTTAAAAGAAAATATACACGGCAACAGTTATGTTGAAATATATTGGATTTTATGGGAGAGTTTGGATAAGGGAAAGCGTCATGCTTACTTTTGAAGGTGACCTTAACCATTGCCTTGAAGGTCCTAGAAAGTCATTTTTTAAGAGAGGAGCTCCTTAGTGAGCAGGGGATCCCAGAAGATGCCATGTAACCAGTGTATATTGTCCTGAAAACTCTGTTCAGTGATGCATCTAGAATATGCGTTTCAAAAGAATGAGACCATGAGACCATAAACAAGGGTGCTGGTTCTGGGGGAAAATGACTTACATAGGCTATGGCAATCCAACAGGGAAAGTAAATCATATCTGTGAACTGTCATTGGCTTGAGCATACAAGACCTGCAGTTTTGAGCATTTGAAACCACAGCTATCAGAAGCTGTGCGTGCCTCTCCAAAGTATAATCATACGTGGTACCTATTACTTACATATATTTATAGTACTTTCCTTTTGATAATAAGTAAACAGTGTCTCATATATTACAGTGATCTTTCCTGATTTTTTTAATGTCTTTATTGGAGTATAATTTTCCTGATATTTTAGTGCTATTTATCATCTTTATTTTTATGAGCACATTATCGAGAGTTTCTTAAGTCACTTTTTAAAAACAAGGTCAGATTTGCATTTTATATATTTTTTCTTAATTAAAAAGTTTTTATTTATTTATTTGGCTGTGCCGGGTCTTAGTTGTGGCACACGGGATCTAGTTCCCTGACCGGGATCGAACCCGGGCCCCCTGCATTGGGAGCATGGAGTCTTAACCACTGGACCACCAGGGAAGTCCCTGTTAACATGTTTTTTGAATGTTTTCAAAAACACAGAAAAGATGGAAGAATGTAGGACAATGGATTAGTTAATTCATTGTTAACTTATTCGTTAACTTGGTTTATTTTAAATTGGGGAAGCAAAAGGAAAATTATTTATTTGAAAATACTATGGAAACTTTGGGTGTGCAGGAGAAAGTTTTCAAAATTGATAAATTTGCTTTTCATTTTAAAATATGCATTACCTTAACCAGAAATGAACCTGAGGAGTAGATGAGCAGAACTTAATGTTTCTAGATGAGTCGTATAAGCATGTGTGTTCTCTCTCTTTTTTTTTTTTTTTGGCAGTACGCGGGCCTCTCACTGTTGTGGCCTCTCCCGTTGCGGAGCACAGGCTCCTGACGCGCAGGCTCAGCAGCCATGGCTCATGGACCCAGCCGCTCCGTGGCATGTGGGATCTTCCCGGACCAGGGCACGAACCCGTGTCCCCTGCATCGGCAGGCGGACTCTCAACCACTGCGCCACCTGGGAAGCCCTGTTCTCTTTTTTTGAAAGAAGTTCAACCTCTTGGGCCAGAGTTCCAGAATGGGAAATAATTCCACTTCATTGTTGTTCAGTTGGAGTTATTTACCTATTTTAAAATAGGAAAGCTATTGAAGTTTTACATTTTTATATAACAGTTTTATTGAGAATAATTCATATACCATACAGTTGACTCATCTAAGGTATAATTCAGTGGTTTTTAGTATATTCACAGTCATGTAACCATTGCAATAACCAATTTTAGGATATTTTCATCATTCCCTCAAATTCCTCAGTGATTAGCAGTAGCTCTATTTTTTCCTCCACCCAGTTGGGTATTTTTAATTCAATGGTTTTCAACACTGGCTGCTCAGAACCACCTGGGTATGCCTAAAAACAAACAAAAATAGGAACAATGAAATACCCTAGACCAACTGAATCAGATTCTCTGCCATGAGGCCTAAGCTTTTGTCATTCCAAAAAGGTCCCAGGCAATTCTGATTGACAGTGAGTATAAGATGGTGTGTTAGCGGCTGTCTACTATGCATTCTGATCACCTGAGACCTTGTTGAATGGCAGATTCTCTTTCCTTAGGTCTAAGGTGGACTCAGGATTCTTGTCTAACAAGCTCCCAGGTGATGCTGATGCTGACACTGACGGTGATGCTGCTGTTTCCCCACCTGCTGTAAGTAGCAGAGCTATGAGCAGCATTAGCAGTTCCTGGGAGCTTGTTAGGAATGCAGAATCTTGGACTCCATCTCAGATTATCTGAATTAGAGCCCACATTTTAGTAAGATTTTCCAGGTAGTTCACAGGCACCTTTAAGTTTAAGAAGCACTAGTTTTGATGATGGTAGAAGGAAATTTTCCATCACACAGAAGAATCAGAGTTAGTGTCATTTTCATACTGATTGTCCTCACATTTAGCAAGCACATTTAGCAAGTGCTAAACTTTCAGTTACCTATAATGTTTCACCTGTTTTCCTATTTATAATTAGTTTTCTCCAGTAGTTGGTTCTTTTAACTGCAGTCTTGTTTTCAGAAGACAATAGATGCAAGGTGTGGATAGGGAGCCTAGTTTGAGGAGCTGAAATCATACTGGATATATAAGGTTTGTCTGTAGAGTGGTGGCACATTAAGAGGACCAGAATCAATCACCTGAGTTGGCATAATCCAGTAATGTTTATGGAGGGCCCTTATGTGAATGGCTGTTTGGCACTATAAATCAGTAGAGTGTAATCGAGTGTATAAGAGTCTTAAGTTCCTCCAGGGGGGATTGTGGGCAGAAGCACAGGAGAGGTGAGCCTGGAGAGCAGATTTCCCTCAAGAGAGCTATGATTGCCTGAGTCAAGCATAAAATTGTCATGCTGTTTTAGAATCTTCTTTGCCACATGTTGGTTAGCAATATCATCCAGCCTTGGAGAGGAAGGCTGATGAGCTCGGTATGAAAGCATAAAAAGGATATGAGAAGCTTAGAACTCCACTGAAAGGTGTTCCCTGGTTATGCCGTAGGATTGATTTAAAATGGAAGTAGGATGACAAATAATTATAAGCTTTCTGGGCATGAAACTCATCTGTGTTTTTATGGTATTAAGGACTCTGCTACCATACAGTTGGATTTTAAGTGTTTCTCACTTCTTTTTGTCCTGATAGCTGACTAATTTGAATTATAGTAAAACAGAATATGTGGTCATCTTATTTTTTATTAAAATTTTTTAAAAAATTGAGGTAACAGCGGTTTATATTACTATTTCATGTGTACATTATATTTTGACCTATATACACTACAGCATGTTCACCACGAAAAGTTTAGTTTCCATCTGTCACCGTATAGTTGATCCCATTTATCTGTTTCTCCCTCCCCCTACTTCCTTTCCCCTCTGGTAATCACTAATCTGTTCTCGGTATCTGTTTGTTTGCTTTTGTGTGGTTTATTTTGTTTGTTTATTTATTTTTAATATTCCACATGTGAGTGAAATCATATGGTATCTGTCTTTCTCCGTTGGACTCATTTCACTTAGCATACTACCCTCAATGTCCATCCAGGGGTTGCAAATGGCAAGATTTCATCTTTTTTTTATGGCCAAGTAGTATTTAATTGCACATATGTACCACATCTTCTTTATCCATACATCCATCAATGGGTAACTTAGGTTGCTTCCATATCTTGGCTGTTGTAAATAATGCTGTGATGAACATTGTGGTGCATATATCTTTTTGAATTAGTGTTTTCATATTCTTCTGATAAATACCCAGAAGAAGACATTTGCAAATCATATATCCAATAAGGGGTTAATATCTAAAATATGTAAAGAACTTGTACAACTCAACAGCAAAAAACAAAATAACCTGATTAAAAAATGGGCAGAGGATCTGGGTAGACATTTTTCCAAAGGAGACCTACAGATGGCCAACAGGCACAGGAAATGATGTTCAACATCACTGTATTTATTAGGGAAATGCAAAT
Organism: Phocoena sinus; assembly: GCF_008692025.1. Classification (NCBI taxonomy): domain Eukaryota; kingdom Metazoa; phylum Chordata; class Mammalia; order Artiodactyla; family Phocoenidae; genus Phocoena; species Phocoena sinus. The sequence goes on from NC_045768.1 coordinate 70,237,045, forward strand.
CAAAACCACAGTGAGATATCACATCATGCCCGTTTGAATGGCTATTATTAAAAAGGCAAGAAATAAGTGTTGGAGAGGATATGGAGAAAAGGGAACCTTTATATATTGTTGGTGGGAAGGTAAATTGGTGCAGCCACTATGGAAAACAGTTTGGAGATTCCTCAAAAAATTAAGAATAGAACTGCCACATGATCCAGCTGTTTCTTTTCTGGGTATTTATGTTGTCATTTTAAATGGGTCTGCCCTGAATTGCTTAAGTCGTTCCAGTTAGGGAGTGAAGAGAGAGGGAGCTGTGAGGACCCAGAATGTTAGCCAGTGGCTTCCCTTGGTTCCTGTGACTTTCCTGAAGGAGCTTTAGAGTGGGTCTTCTCTTTGTTGAACCCAGAGCTCAGTGGCTCTCAAACTTCCTGTGCCTAAGAACTGCCTGGGGAGCTTGTTATGAGTACAGCTTCTCAAGCCCACTTGCCAGAGATTCTCATTCATTCAGTAGGTTTTGCAATGAGACTCAGGAATACAGCGGCTGGGTGATGGATATAGGTCATTTGTGGATCATGCTTGAGCAATATTGCTTGAGCCTCTGGGAACTTAGTGGTACCATATATGAACTTAGTAGTACTTAGCTGCAGGGAGCCCCTTGGGGTAGACTGGGAGGGGTCTTGAGCGGTTAATTGTGTCTCCTGGCCTCTGTTCCTATTAGGAAGGCAAAAGGTTTGTTTGCTCCTAACTTAGGCACTGAGGCACCAAGTTCATCTTATTGCGTCTACCATGGACATTAGAGAGTCCAAGAGCAGAACCAAACAGCAATTCTAATGGAAAAGCAATCCAGTGAGAGCAAGCCAAGTGTGGATGCAAGTGAGATTTAAACCTCACTGCTCTCTGTTCAATGAGTAATTCCATGACCCCAACAAGTTAGTGTTCTGCATGGTCAGACAGTAGACGCTGGTAGGAACAGGAGGGGAAGAGAGCCCTCAGCACCTTTCTACAAACCAAGGATGGTATTTAGTGTTTACAGTGCATAAGGAGCTCTTGCTCAGAGTTTTTCATATATGTGTCTGGAACATGCACTTTAACAAGAGATTTGGATACAGAAGTGATCTACCCACCATGCTTTGAGATACATCAGATTAGAGTGTGTGTAGCCAATAAAGTTCATTTTGTGTCACTGGACCCTTCTATAGTTCAGTGGCTTAAACAAGATTAAATGGGGATATTTAAATGGAGTTTCAATTCCCAGTGCCTTTTAGGATGGGGATAAACTGGAAGAACAGTGAAGCACATTTGACCGCTGTGATTAAACGAAGAGCATATGTCAAGTGTAAAACTCTAGGCCCAGGAGTCTCAATTCTGGTTGCACCGTTAGAGCCCACTGAGGAACTTTTAAATGTATTAGTTCCCTGGGCTCTCCCTAGAATGAGTAGGGGTCAGCCTCAAGCATTGGTAATTTTTCAAAGCTTCCTAGATGGTTTCCAGTGTGCTGGTTCAACTGAGAACTACTGGCCAATTGTTGCAGTGAGGCAGTGGGGCTTCATTGTTGCCAGACCTTCAGATCTTTCAATATTAATAACATTTTATATGAAATATCCTCACTAATAAATGTTGGAAAGCAATTCCAAGTTTTGAAAATACGGGTTAGGCAGACCGAACACGTTTGCTCACAGGATGCAATCCAAGGGCAACAGTTTGTGACCTCTGGTTTAGGCATTTAACTGTTTTCAAAAACTTTAAAAGCCCCTTTTTACCTGTGAACAATTTTTTTAAACATTTTTATTGGAGTATAATTGCTTTACAATGGTGTGTTAGTTTCTGCTTTATAACAAACTGAATCAGCTATACATATACGTATATCCCCATATCTCCTCCCTCTTGCATCTCCCTCCCATCCTCTCTATCCCACCCCTCTAGGTGGTCACAAAGCACCAAGCTGATCTCCCTGTGCTATGAGGCTGCTTCGCACTAGCTATTTATTTTACATTTGGTAGTGTATATAAGTCCACGCCACTCTCTCACTTCGTCCCAGCTTACCGTTTCCCCTCCCCATGTCCTCAAGTCCGTTCTCTATGTCTGCGTCTTTATTCCTGTCCTGCCCCTAGGTTCTTCAGAACCTTTTTTTTTAGATTCCATATATATGTGTTAGCACACAGTATTTGTTTTTCTCTTTCTGACTTACTTCACTCTGTATGACAGACTCTAGGTCCATTCACCTCACTACAAATAACTCAATTTTGTTTCTTTTTATGGCTGAGTAATATTCCATTGTATATACGTGCCACATCTTTATCCATTCATCTGTCAGTGGACACTTAGGTTGCTTCCATGTCCTGGCTATTGTAGATAGAGCTGCAATGAACACTGTGGTATATGACTCTTTGAATTATGGTTTTCTCAGGGTATATGTCCAGTAGTGGGATTGCTGGGTCGTATGGTAGTTCTATTTTTCATTTTTTAAGGAACCTCCATACTGCTCCATAGTGGCTGTATCAATTTACATTCCCACCCTGTGAACAATTTTTATACTAATCAGTTAAAAAAAAAAAGCGACTAGTAAGATATCCTTTACTTCAGGCTTATTTTTCCCCTGCCCTTTTTGTTTGGTCTGAATTTTCTTTTGGTTAGTTTGAAGGGGAGCTCCTTGTTCATGAACCTCTTTTTTTTTTTTTTTTTTTTGTGGTATGCGGGCTTCTCACTGTTGTGGCCTCTCCATTTGCGGAGCGCAGGCTCTGGACGCACAGGCTCCGGACGCACAGGCTCAGCGGCCATGGCTCACGGGCCCAGCCGCTCTGCGGCATGTGGGATCCTCCCAGACCGGGACACGAACCCGTGTCCCCTGTATCAGCAGGCGGACTGTCAACCACTGCGCCACCAGGGAAGCCCCTGAACTCCACTTTTTAATAACACACTATGTTTAAGTTATTTCAACCTTCTCTAACATTGACCATATGGGAAGTGCAGCAGAGAACCAACATTTGCCTGGTATTTTGGTTGCAAACAAGAATGATGAAACTAAATTTTTATGATTCATAAATTATTAGAGGTTCATTTTCTCTGTAATATGCCATTTTTTCCCTTAAAATTTTATCATGTACTTTTGCTTTTAAGTTTTCCTCTGCGTATTCATATTATGGCAATCTTTTTAAGATCTCTCTTGCCTCAGCTGAAGTGAGGAAATAGCTGTGAATTCATGAGCAGTAACTGCTTGTTCCAGAATTTGTGCATCATTCTGATGTGCCAGACAGTGGCTGACATGTACAAATATCAAATGTTGAGAATCTTATTTGTGGAAAGGGTTGGTCTGATCAACATCAAGCTGTACTTTCTGAAATAAGGGAATATTAAATGTTTTTGGCAGATGGTGTGCTCTGAAATGGGTGATAAGGCCAATAGTGATGGACGGTGATACCCTAAGTAGATGAAAATTATGTACTCTATGTGTATTTGTGCATCTCTTTGTGCAGTGTTATGAGTTCATTTAGATGGAGAGTTAGTTTTAAGAACTTAAAGATGTGTGTCCAAAAGACTGAGGTACTTTGTGATTCATACCGTTTTTTTCTCACTTATCTCTTAAGGCAAATACATTCATTCCTTAGGGTCATCAAACAGAAACAAGAGAAAATCCCAAGATAAATACTGACACAAAGTGCACTAAGACCAGTTTATAGTTGTGGATGTCAAAATGTAGCTCCAGTTTTAATTTTGATAACTAGCTTCTTCTCAGCATTAAGCCCTTTTTGCATTTTCTCTTATACCCATTTTGGTGTGTGAGATGGAGTCACCCATGCGAAGAGTGCAGGAAGAGCATTTCTAGATCTAGGGAAAAGCATGTGCCTAGCTGCTGCTGTGTGAGAGAGCCTGGTGCTCCAGGAGATCTAACAGGAGGCTGGGTGCCTGGAGCTTAGTGTTCAAGGGAGGGAGAGGCCAAGACAGAGGCCCAGGGGCGGTGGGCATGGCTTAGAAGATGCAAGACCATGGCAAAGGCTTTGGGCTTTCTTTAAAGAGTAGTGGGGGGACTTCCCTGGTGGCGCAGTGGTTGAGAACCTGCCTGCCAATGCAGGGGACACAGGTTCGATCCCTGGTCTGGGAAGATTCCACATGCCTTGGAGCCCCTAAGCCTGTGCGCCACAGCTACTGAGCCTGTGCGCCACAACTACTGAAGCCCGCGTGCCTATAGCCCATGCTCTGCAACAAGAGAAGCCACTGCAATGAGAAGCCTGTGCACCGCAATGAAGAGTAGTCCCTGCTCGACGCAGCTAGGGAAAACCTGCGCGCAGCAACGAAGACCCCACGCAGCCAAAAATAAATAAATAAATTTATTTAAAAAAAAGAGTAGTGGGAAGTCATTGAAGGTTTTATTTTTAAACTTATTCTGAAAGAATTTTAAAGTTCCAGAAAAGGTGCAAAAATAGTACAAAAAGTTTCCATATGCCATTTACCCAGATTCATCAATTTTTTTACCCTTTGCCACATTTGCGTTATCCTATCCGTCTCTCTATATAATTAAAAAAATATTTGAGAGTAGATTACCTATATTCAGTAGGGTATGCTTTCTAAGAGCAAGGATATTCTCATATATAACCGGAGTACAGTTATCAAATCAAGAAAATTTAACATTGATATAATACTTTTATCTATGGTCCATATTCCAGTTTTGCCATTTGTTTGAATAATGTCCTTTCATACCGTTATCCTTTTTATTTTTAGTGTATGGACTCTAGTTTAGGATCATATATTACATTTAATTGTCATATCTGTTTAGTCTTTTAAAATTTGGAACTATTTGGAAGATTTCTTATCCTTTATCTTTTATAACATTGACATTTTTGAGTACTATAAAAGTGATGCTATATCTTTCTCAGGATATCATATCTGGAGACACTGATGTCCATCTTGCCACTCACTGGTGATTTTAATTTTGATTACTCCATCAAGGTGATGTCTGGTTTCTCTACTGTATAGTTATCATCTTCTTGTAACTAATAAGCAGTCTATGGGGAAGATGCTACGAGACCATGAAAATATCCTGTTCCTTGTTAAACTCACAGCTGCCCCACCCCCATTAATTTTCACTGTGATAATTTCAAAATGGTGATTTCCCAACTCTTCCACTCCCTTCAGATTTACTAGTGGCAGTCGAGATATAGATATGCTTTAGATGTGGACATAGTAGGAATCCCTGGGAATTCACTTAATCTATAGATTCTGAAGCCCCACCTCTATAGATTCTGATTTAGAAAGCTTGGGTGGGAGCCAGTGTGGGTACGTAGAATCCATGTATTTTTAAAAAGTCTCAAGAGATTCTGATGTGGAAATAGGTTTGGAAATCACTGGACAAATGGTTAAAACACTCAACAATGTTATATTATTTCATAGTGACATTAGACAAAGACAGTTAACTTTCTTTCCTCCTACATCTGCATCTTTAAAATGGGCACAATTAAGATATCAACCGTGGATATTGAGGTAATAAATGAGATTCTGATTTGGACTTATTTTCTTTGTAAGGGAAATCCAAGTTATTATGATTATTTATATTGGCAGTATGCTTCACATGATACATATGAATTTTTATAAAATCGAAAGAGGTTAATTAACTTTAAAATAGTATATGACTGAGTTAAGTTTGGAATATTTTTAATGCCTTTTTGATTGAGATATAATTTGTATACCATAAAATTCACCCTTTTAAAATGTACAAGTCAGTGGTTTTTATTATACTCACAAAGTTGTTCAACTATACCACTATCTAATTCCAGAACATTTTTATCACCCCCAAAAGAAGCCCCATACCTATTAGCAGTCTTTCTCTAATACCTCCTACTATAGATATAAAACACTGCTTACTTTTCTATCTCTGGATTTGCCTCTTCTAGACATTTCATATAAATAAAATCATACAATATGTGGCCTTTTATGTCTGGCTTCTTCCACATAGCATAATGTTTTTAAGGTTCATCTACACTGTAGCATGATTTAGTACTTCATTCCTTTTATGGCTGAATAATATTTCACTGCATGGATATATCACATTTTATTATTCTGTAATATTTTTGTATACTTACCAAGTCCAATGAATTTTCAGTGTTATTCCCTTTTACATTTATTTCTGGAGGTAAGCTACTTTTCCTAAGTTCCTGAAAATAAACCTCCTATTCTATAATTAAGAGTAGTTGTTATTGTTTCTCATTTCTATGCAAATTTCCTTATCGCATTTATTGTTTCTTAACGAGGTTGCTTAGAATCCCGTAACACTTGAAAAAAAAATCAAGTGTCTTTTTGATTTTTTTGACCATCAGCTATTGTCGTATGTTTCTGTTGTCAAAATAAGCATTTTGCTTTTTGGGGAGCTGATTATTTCAACAGTTGAATATATGATCTAAAGGGATCTCCTGAGGTGTAGATGTTTGGTTTTATTTAGCATAAAGGAAGCATGACACCATTATTAAATTTTCTGTACTTTACAGTCAAGCTGCCATAGGGTTTGGAACCATTAGAATGCATTCATAATGTTTTATTTTGCTGAAGTTACAAAAACTTCAGTAGTTGGGGAGCCACCATTTCTAGGCACATAATATGTCACTTTTTTGGGGAAACAGAAGCGTACTTTATAGTTTTTTTTGGAAGCAGGAGTTTAACAAGGCTGAATTGCAATAATTACCTTAGGTATACTTAGCTTAATTTACTAGCACTTACCCTTTTTTGGAGGGGAGGTCAGGACCTTCTTTGAGAATCTCATAAAAGTTTTGTACCTTCCCCTAGAAAATGTACACATGTACATGTACTCAAAATTTTGCATATAATTTCAGAGGGCTTGTGAATTCTTGCATTAATGGATAAATGAAATTTTTTACAGAAATTAGGAAAAAGAAGGTGGGAAAGAAAGGGGTATCAGTGTCAGATCTGTCCCTGAGAAAGCTCAGTAGAGTTGAGGATAAGAAAGAAGCTAGGGCAGTAATCGGGAAAGTATAGCCAATAATACGTTCCAAGGGCCATCTGTCTTTTTTATTTTTCGGCATGTGGGACCTTAGTTCCCCAACCAGGGATTGAACCCTAGCCCCCAGAAGTAGAAGTGCAGAGTCTTAACCACTGGACTGCCAGGGAAGTCCCCCATCTATGTTTTTGCAGTTTGATTCTTTCTGTGGCACTGCATGTTTTGCTTGTTTTCATTTCCTCTTTTCTCTCCTCTTTCCCACCCAGGGAAGTCTTTGTTCACAGTTTATGGTTCCAATCACCTGGAGTTTACACTTGGGATTTAAAATCAGACCTAAATAATAATCTATACATATTATACAATCTTCCAGTTAGCAATTGCCACTAGAAAATATTTTATAAGTTCTTCTAAGTGTGCATGCTTAATTTGAAAATTGATATGGTAATTTGCTGATAAATGTCTTGAAGAGCATAAAATGTTGTAATTTTTGCCTTAGCCTATTTATCTTATCTCTAGTTTCCCGCCGCCCCCGCCCCCCCAATCAAGGATGTAACTTAGTAATAGACGTCTTGGACCCCTCCATATCTGTGTGTTTCCCCCCAGCCATCACCTTGTACCTAAAATAGTTCCAGACTTCTGACATTGGCAGACACCTTTGCATTAAAACCCTGCCTCTCAAAATAGGGATCCTGGGAAAGGTTCATTGTGAGGGCAGAACCATTGTGATATGAAGTCTCTTTTCAAAGACATCTTATCTTTTCCCTATCTGCGTTATAGACCTAAAGAAAAAAGAAAATTAGTCAAAAATGTCAAAATTGAAATAATTTTTGCTCCAAGTCATCTTTTTCTGGAAAGGATGAAATGCATTGTCTTAAGACTCTATAGGATAGGTAATGATTCACAATTATTGTTTAATTTTTCTTTTTTATAGTAATATTCATTGTGGAATCTTAACAATTTTTATTATGCTTTTTTTTTTTTTTTTTTTTTTTTGGCTGAGTTCGGTCTTCGTTGCTGCGCACAGGCTTTCTCCAATTGTGGTGAGCGAGGGCCACTCCTCGCTGCAATGAGCGGGCCTCTCACTGCGGTGGCCTCTCCTGTTGTGGAGCACAGGCTCTAGGGGCGCAGGCTTCAGCAGCTGCAGTGCACAGGCCCAGTAGTTGTGGCTCATGGGCTCTAGAGCGCAGGCTCAGTAGTTGTGGCGCATGGGCTTAGTTGCTCCGAGGCATGTGGGATTTTCCCGGACCAGGGATCGAACCCTTGTCCCCTGCATTGGCAGGTGGATTCTTAACCACTGAGCCACCAGGGGAGTCCCTATTATGCATTTTTAATCTTAAAGTCTGCAGAGCTTTTTTTTTTTTTTTAATCCCACTTTGGCTTCTAACCAGCTCTTTCAAATCAAAATTCAGAGCAGGTAGAGAAATGCTTTTAAAATGCATATTTGATGTAGTAAGTGCTATGCTATGCTTCTGAAAGCGCCAGGGTCACAGCTGCATACATGAAAATGCATGGTGACTGTAGGCATTGTTTCCTCACACAGAAAAGGCAATCTGTGTCTATTGCTGAATTTAAGATGTAAATCAAATCATAGCTTTCCTACATTCAGAGATGTAGCAGAAAGGTTGAGGTGACCCAAAGGTTACAAGTAACTTTTGCTTTTTGCCTACTACAAGACTAATTTTTTTTTTTTGCTCCCTCTTTTCTATTAAGATTGATGTATTTATACTTGGAAAGGTGAATCTAGTTACATACCTTATTTTATTGTTGTCTCTGCGCTAGTCTAGTGGAACCACAAATTTATCATTTACTCCCTCCCCCACTCCATTCTGCTAAGATGCATTTACTGCTCTGTGTTGTTGACAATGTTATTAAAGGGCAGGGAGCCCTGAAGTATTAGGTACCAACTCTGCATGCTTCCTCTGTGCTTTTTTCCTCCGAACAATGTGGACTTTGAAACAATGTACTTAGAGGGGTTGGGATGTTGGTTTTTCATGATCCATTCAAAGAGTTTAAAAAGGTGCTTTGGGGAAAGTGTGTGTTTGTTACATTTATTTTAGATGTGCATTTGGCACTGAAAGGGAAACATAAGAGTAAGAAGATAGACACCCAGCTTTCAAGCTGCTTATGCTCTAGTTTAAGATAAAAATTTACCTGCATGATAATCATAATAGTACCCCATTTATGGAATAGTCTGTGTGCTAGTTACTGTATTAAATGCTTTACTTAAAATGGCAGTTAAAACATTTACAAATCATGAAATGGGAAAGTGCCAAAGAACACACAACAAATTGGCTCATCTATGGCAGAAAAATAACAACAACAACAGCAACAATAATAATAACCACACAGTGAAGGAGAAATTACAGGCACTAGAGGCCAATGAAGGGTGACCTGATTGTCTGGTTTGTGTTGATTTCAATTTTAGAAACAATGTTATTCTCTTTTAAGAAGAAAACAGAATCTACTGGATGTCTCAAGAGTTAGGAAATCTTGATTTAAAATTTTCTGTGGGCTTATTCTGGATATAGCACTGCATTTCTCTCTGAAGTAAAAAATATAAGATGCTTTATTTCTTTGAGATAAAAATAGGAGACCTCTGTTTTGAGGCCCTAGATTTTATTAGACGTTGGCCTTAAAGCCGTTTAAGCTTGGCATAGAATTATTAATAGTTGAGAGCCATCTTTATTGGTTTCTGCCTTTACAGGATTTGGTTCCACCTCTGGTCCCGAGCAGGACCAAGATTAGGGCTTTAATGGGTGACCTGGGTTCTATAACTTTAGCACTGGAAGGTACTTAGTCTGATTTCCTCATTTTACAGATGAAGAAACTTTGCCCAAGAGAGGTTATTCTCTTGCTTGAGATTACACAGTTTGTTGCAGAGACAGAATGTGAATTTGGAACTCTTGACTCTTTTAGTTCAGTGTTTTTCCTCCACTATTTCACATCACCTCTCCACTTCTAGTCTTTCTTCTGAGACATGGTTGTGGCAGCATAACAGTAAATGCTTTGGATGATGCTATGTAGGCCCTGCTTATATAAATAATAATAATGATTTCATTGTCCCACATTTGTGTTTGTTTTTCATAATTGTAGAGCTTATTGCCTGTCACTGTTTGCTTTACAAGTGATCAGGTTGATTGTATGTTCAACCCATCTATCACTTTGAATAAAGTGTTTTAGGCAACTCACTCTTTATGCCTTGAATACCAGGTTTGGATATAATTGACATTTTAAGGCATAACCCAGGTTTTGTTTTGGTGTTCTTTTGTACCACGTTATTTCTTTTTTTGATCAACAGTCCTTCTAATGAAGAGCAAAATTTACTTTAAATTGTGGATTCTTCCATTTACCTTGACCTTTCTCAGTTGGAGGTACTTGAAAGAAGTGAGGTACTTGAAAGAAGTGGCTAACAAGCATTGAGTGAGAAGAAAGAAAAGAAAAATCTTGAATAATCCATTAATTTAAGAATCAATCCTTGAATAGTTCAGGAGTGAACTATACTTAGCCTTATGACTTTTTTTTTAACATCTTTATTGGAGTATAATTGCTTTCCTTATGACATTTTAAATGCTCTAGTTATAATATTTTAAATGGAAAATAACTCTATTTTCTATCATACCAAATTAGCATGCATAATATTTAATGCCGTTTGTTTATTTTGGAACATGCTTCTATGTTTTGCAAAGGAATAATTTTACATTTGTTTTCCATTTTAAGTCTTCTAGTTTCTACTCTACCGTTACTCTTGTGCATCTAATGTTAATATTTGATGATTATATTTCCATAAGAATCTTCAAATTTTGAGCATGATCGATTGATTGCTTTTGATTCAGTATAAAGAAGGATGAAGGTGGGATAATAGTCTTTTTGAATAACTCAGGGCTAGTACCGTGTTTTTGTGAGTTTTGTGCCTCATAGTGCTTGCCGTTTTACCTAGTGCAGTGGTTCTTAACCAGGGACAACTGTGGCCCCAGGGGACACTTGGTAATGTCTGGAGACATTTTCGATTGTCGTGTGCCTAGGTTGAATGCTATTAGCGTCTAGTGGGTAGAGGTCAGGAATGCTCTTAAACATCCTATAGTGCATTGAACAATGCCAACAACAAAGAATTATCTGATTCCAAATGTCGATAGTGCCGAGATTGAGAACCCCTCATGTATGGCAGTTGCACGATAAAGTATATTGAATTAAAAACTGTGTCCATTCTATAAAGCATAAGGCTTTACATATTATTTTATATGTGCATTCACATACCAGTTTGATGATTCACAAGGGAGAATTTAGCTCTTTGCTTCAAATTCATTCTTTGCTCAAAGTATTAAAACAAAATTTTGGCAATTATAATTGATTTTAAGTTAGTTGTACTCAGTTGAAATAGTATAATATTGGTAATCAATGTTAATCAGTAGTAATATTCAACGTTTTTAATTTGGACTTCCTTTCTCCCTCGAGGTTTTTAACTTCTTGGAATCAATATTGTATATTATTCCTACAGTATTTCCACTTGGATCTGACATAATCAATTCTCTGGAAAAGTTAATTATCCAGATGTCTAAGTCAGTAATTAATCTGGATAAATTCTTATTTTATATTCTTCTTAATCTCATCTTTAGAGTTTTAAGTCTGAGATACTAAAAAGAATTTGCTGAACCCCAGTGCTAGCAAAGCAGGCCTTCAACTTCATGCAACAAAGCAGAGTGGGTCCCACAATTCCAGTGAGGTAGAAGCTAAATTATAACAGAGTTGTTTGCCATATATGCATCATTCCCAATCCTACTTTAAAATTACTATCTCTTACCTCTGTTGATGTGATTTAATCTGGACAAGACTGTTTTTGAAAGGAGATCGATTCTTAACAGTTTTTAAACAGGAGATAGATTCTTGACAGTTTTTGGGGGTGGGAATTGAGGGGTGGGAGGAGTTAGGGGGTGACTTATAAGGGAAGAGTATTGCAAAGCACTAAAGTGCTTTATGAACACACAAAAACTATGTGGCAACTTGTTGGATTTTCCTCTTAAATAGTCATGAATGCCACCATTAGCTGGAGGATTAATAGATGGTCATATCTGATGCTCCTCATTTCAATATGGTGCTTGTCAGAAGGAAAACCCATAGCTAAAATAATTGCAGTTGCTATTCTTTCCTTTTTATTCATGTTTACTTGAACATGACCTACTGAATTCATAATCTAAGAAGTTTGGCTGATGTGACATACCTGAGAGGCTTTAAGGATTTGTAACATTTGTGTCTTCATATCTGTAGCAACTAGAGCAGAAGCAAATTCTAGATAGGTTTAACTGCCAAAGAGTTTGGAATTTGGAAATGTGATTTTGATAGGATCTTTGAATTTTGGCATAAAAAGTTGCTTGGAGCGATCCCTTAGCAGTGGCAGTAATCTGATCAGTCAGAAATAGCCTGTGCTTTAACAAACAGGAGGCTGCCAGCATGTGAAGTTAGTGTCTAATAGATTAGGTGAGGTTGAGGAGAAAGTAGAGAGATGGTGTTATAATAACCAGAAACTTTGTAGTAGTGTCAGAGAGGTGTTTAACATGAGGGTTTCAGTGTGATGGATATGCCATACTTTTCTGTTTAAGAGAGAGATAAATCAGAAAACTTCCCAACTCCTAACCTCCCTCTTCTGTGGTTTTTCACTTGTACCGGTTTTCAACCTGGCAACACATTGGAATTGCTGGAAGAGTTTTTAAAAATTACTAATGCATGGGCTCCACTCCTAGCAACCCCAGTATAATTGAAGCCTGGGCATTGGTATTTTAAAAAGAGCTCCACAGCTAAATCAAACATGCAGCCAGGGTTGAGCACCACTGCTTTATAGCAGTGCATCAGAATTGTCTGGAGAGCTATTTGTTAGGTCTGGCTGAGGCCTGAGAATTTATTTTCATTTCTAACAAGTTCCCAGGTGATGCTGATATTGCTGGTAAGGCGATCCCATTTTGAGAACCACCAAGAAGGCTGTTGTAAAAAATCATTTGGGTGTAACTGATCTTTTTCTTTTTTTAAACATTGCTAGTGCTATATTATTGGGTTAAAAATTGAGATTAAAGAGGGCTTCCCTGGTGGTGCAGTGGTTGAGCGTCCGCCTGCTGATGCAGGGGACACGGGTTCGTGCCCCGGTCCGGGAAGATCCCACATGCTGCAGAGCGGCTGGGTCTGTGAGCCATGGCCGCTGAGCCTGCGTGTCCGGACCCTGTGCTCTGCAACGGGAGAGGCCACAACAGTGAGAGGCCTGCATACCGAAAAAAAAAAAAAAAAAAAAAAAAAAATTAAGATTAAAGAAAAGTATTATGCATATGATTCTTTTTATGTAAAAAAGATAGATGCATCTATATGCTTTGAATTTTTTTCAAATAACATTTTTAATTTTTAAAAAAGTTTGAAAAATAATAGATACACGTATATGTATAACTGAATCACTTTGCTGTACACCTGAATTAACACAACATTGATAATCGACTACAAAATAAAATTAAAAGTTAAAAAAAATAAAAGAAGAATGAAATAATGCCATTTGCAGCAACATGGGTGGACCTAGAGATGATCATGTAAGTGAAGTAAGTCAGACAGAGAAAGACAAATACTCTATGACATCACTTATATGTGGAATCTAAAAAAACAGTACAGGGACTTCCCATCGGTCCAGTGGTTAAGACTTCGCCTTCCAAAGCAAGAGGTGTGGGTTTGATCCCTGGTTGGGGAGCTAGGATCCCACATGCCTCACAGCCAAAAATCCAAATCATAAAGCAGAAGCAAAACTGTAAAAAATTCAATAAAGACTTTAAAAATAGTCCACATCAAAAAACATCTTAGGGCTTCCCTGGTGGTGCAGTGGTTGAGAGTCCCCCTGCTGATGCAGGGGACACGGGTTCGTGCCCCAGTCCGGGAAGATCCCACATGCCGCGGAGCGGCTGGGCCCGTGAGCTATGGGCGCTGAGCCTGCGCGTCTGGAGCCTGTGCTCCGCAACGGGAGAGGCCACAACAGTGAGAGGCTCGCGTACCGCAAAAAAAAAAAAAAAAAAAAAAAAATCTTAAAAAAAGTAGTACAAATGAACTTATTTACAAAACAGAAACAGACTCACAGACATAGAAAACAAACTTACGGTTATCAAAGGGGGAGGGAGAGGGGAGAGATAAATTGGGAGTATGGGATTAATAGATGCACACTACTATATATAAAATAGGTAAACAACAAGGATTTACTGTATAGCACAGGAAACTATATTCAATTTCTTGTAATAACCTAAAATGGAAAAAAATCGAAAAAAGAATATAGATATATACATATGTATATATGTATAACCGAATCAGTTTGCTGTACACCTGAAACTAGCAATAAAAAAAGCCACATCAAAACTTTGTTTAGTACTTCATAGTTTAAAAAGCTAATGAATTTACAATTTCTAGTAGACTTTTTGAACTATTTAAAATAATTTGTTTGTGCTTTTTTCCTTTTTTTTTAAACCCCATTATATGAGGATCCTCCACATTTCAGATCTTTTATTTTATATAGTCTTTTAGGTACCTTAATCGATGTAGCCCAGATAAAAGATTTGTCCTTGTTCAACAGAAATTTCAAGAATTTATAATTTGCAGAGTTTATTTGATATGGAAGAAATATTTTCTTTTTTCTCACCTTAAGTATACTGGGGAAACACAGAACCATATACTGAGAAAAATGGGGGTAAGTGGGAACAGAGACGGAGAGATAGCGCTTATAGGTTGGGGCAGTGTTAGAGGAAATGGAACCTTCCAGGTTTGGAAAGAGATCAGCAAGAGGAGGAGGTGGCCAGTGATTTCCAAGAATGCAGGAATCAAGGGGATGGATATGAAAGAGCTACTGGATTGAGAAGGTTGGTCAAAGTCATAGAGCTATTAAATAGCAGAGTCTGCTGTCAAATTTGGGTCTCTAAGACCCGGGTTTATTCTCTTTTCTGGAAAAGAATTAGATATAGGAAAAACATAGTTCTAATGAGCCAACTCTGCAACAAATGCAGCAAATGATATTTTTGTGACAATTTTGAATCTAGATGGTAGTGGCTTTTTTGTAGCTATATTTGGATATTAAGAAGGTGTAGTCCTGAAATGACAGCTTCCAATGTGACTTTCTGTTTTTCAGAAACCATCCTCAGCCTTTGATCACTGTGCTTGAACACAGACCTGATTGCTGGCCAGTACTTTTGCAACAGCTGACAACTTTTTTCCAGCAATGCCCTGAAAGGTAATGTAAAATAAAATAAATGAGGGAGATGTATAGTATATGCTAATTTTAGAGTTTTTCTTTTAAGCTGCTTTGATTGTAATGTTTTCTCCTGAAGTAAGGAAATGTCTTAGAGCAGGATATAGTTTTCTATTTTCTTTTTAAGAGTAAGAGAAAAAAATCCTACCAGATTTACTGATTGTTGAAATATTGACTCTGAGAAAAGCTATTATTAAATAAACTAAGCATTGGTTAGTTGGGAAAGTTGATTGGAAATATTTGGTAAACTACTACATGGTACATATGGAAGACAGGTTCTTCCCTCTGGAAATTGATTAGTGAGTTAATCTCTCCATTAGAAACCAGTGCCAGTTGGGATTAAGCAGTCCTGCCAAATGGGACCAGATAGCTGCCATATGTGCAGTTAGTTTAGCTTCACCAAGGCCTTCTGCCTTCTGATGCTCCTCAAAGCTTTCTCACGTCCTTGTTACTATGGCACTGGCTCAGGCGGTCATCTCTTACTGTGGCTATTGCCACCTATTCCTAACTGGCATCTCTGCCTCCGATCTCGTCCTGTTCAAGGCCATTCTCTAAGCATCCATCAGGGTGACGCATCAAGAGAGCAGATCTTATTGCATCACGCCCTTTCTTAAGTCACTGCAGCTGTGATTTTCAAACTGCACTTGCAATGTATAGGCTAAGCATGGAAACACCCTCACACCCCTTCAGCTCTTTTTCTTATAGACTGTTTTTTTACGTGTTGATATCTTATGGAAGCTTTCTATTGGAAAACAATAGTTTGGTCTCTGAAATAGTTGGAAAATCCCTGGGCTACGGGACGAAATCTATTATGTCATGCTAGGCTCTGTGTATGATCTGTTTCACCAATTTTATTTTCTCCTATCTTTATCTCATAATTTATGAATTATGTATTTCAGCAATACACCGACTTGCTTTGGTTCCACACAGGAAACAGTGCTGTTTTCTCGCCTCTGTGCTTTTTCTGACTAATACCCTAGCCCTTTCTTGATTAATTTCTGTATTTTAAATCTCTGTTTAGGGACTTGCCTGGTGGTCCAGAGGTTAAGACTCCACGCTTCCACTGCAAGGGGCACGGGTTTGATTCCTGGTCGGGGAATTAAGATCCCACATGCTGTGTGGTGTGGCCAAAAAACTAAAAAAAAAAAAATCAAGAAAATCTCTGTTTAGGTATTGTCTCTCCTAGGAAGTGTGTACTTACCACAGGCTGAATTAGGTGTCTCTTTTACATGCTCCCTTAGTAACTTCAGTTGTGATTTCTAACATCATTATACTTACTGTATGGTCTTATAATTATTCTCCTCCATTAACTGTGAAACTTTCTTACTTTCTTGAGGGCAGGGACTGTGTCTCAATATTCTTCATATTAATAATGCCTGGCACATTTTTGGGTGCTTTATAAATGTTGAATTTATATATGTATACACATGAGGCCCACAGATTGGTGGGGCCTAGGCAGTGGGTTGTAGAGTGCCTCCTAAAATATTATATCACTGCATACTTAGTATGTCACACAAGGTCATGATGGGATGGTACCATTGTCCCATGTAATCCAGTGCCTGAGTTTACCACACTAGCCACGTTCATGTGTTCTTGCTCTTGAAGGTCTTAGAGTGTCCTATACATACAATGTATTAGAACATTATTTCTGAGTCTATAACTTCAGTTTTAAATGGAATTTCCAGGCAGGATATACTGCTACAGGAAGCTTTAAAGAGATATAGGGAAACTTGTAATCATTTGCCAGTGATAAAAGTCCATGTAACAATTGAATGAATACCTTAAAATAAACATTATTATCATCCTCTCTTCCCTCACCTAGGACTGCATTTTCGAAGGTAAGATATTAATATTTACTAAAAAAGTCTTTGTTCATCCATGTCAGAAAGCAAAAATAACAAATTTATAAACATTTGTTTAATGAAGTTTCTCTTGTTAAATAGATTGGGATACTTTCTAAAAGATGTTGCTGGGCTTCCCTGGTGGCACAGTGGTTGGGAGTCCGCCTGCCGATGCAGGGGACACGGGTTCGTGCCCCGGTCTGGGAGGATCCCACGTGCTGCAGAGCGGCTGGGCCCGTGCGCCATGGCCGCTGAGCCTGCGCATCCGGAGCCTGTGCTCCGCAGCAAAAAAATCATGTTGCTGCTGATGTGCCATATTTGTTGTTAGCTTGTTTTTAGGGTAATCCTTACAAATATCTCTCTTTTCCAATGGTTTAGTTAGTCAGCAAATAATTAACTTACTTTTTGGTTGTTTCATTTCAAAGGATTATTATATTGTAATTTGAAAGTAGTTCTTCTAATGATATATGTCCAGATAGTCATAAGGAGAAGAGATTATTAATTGAGTTTGGTTTACTTATGGATAAGCTTTCATTGACTTATTCCTTTCATTTGAATTCTGGAGTGTTAGAGTATACTATCTAGAGCTTTATAGAAGTTTCAAATTATTTTATATTTATTTGCAAAGAATAATTACAGTTGTCTCATTTCTACTTTTGCACTATGAGACTGTTCTTTGCAGGATGAAATTGATCACTGTGCTTGCACTTTCAGCAGATTGTTAGTTTCTTGAGATTTAATTTTAGAGTAAGTTAACTTAGTAGTTTTTACATTGTCATTTAGAAGGTAATGAAGGAAGTTTGGTAATTTAATAAGAATATAAATAGTGATTCACAACTATAGGAAGGAGGCAAAATGTGACAATAGCTTGTATTCTAGCTCCTTCTGTGTTAGGAATTGTTGATTAGAGTAGCTGGGTTCACTTTTTTTTTTTTTTTGAAAAGTCTACATGCTGTATAATTTCATTTATATAACATTCTGGAAAATGTAAAACTGTAGAGTGACAAACAGATTAGTACTTTCCAGGGGTTTGTTGGGGGGAGGGAGGTAGGGTTAAAAAGGTGAAGTATAGAGGATTTTTAAGGCAGTAAAAGTATTTCATATGACATTGTAATGGTGGATACATGACACTACACATTTATCAATACCCATAGAATTTTACAGCACAAAAAGTGAACTTTAATGTATGCAAATATATGTGTGTGTGTGTGTGTGTGTGTGTGTGTGTGTGTGTATGTGTATGTATGTATATATATATATCCCAGAAATGGAATGAAAGATCCCAGGAATGAAAAAAGGAATGAGCTATCAAGTCACACAAAGAATATAGCTGTATTACAAACTGTATTACAAATGTGGGAAGAAACCTCGCTGGAGGTGGTAGAGTAGAAGGGTGCTAGCCTAAATATATGGGTTCACTTTTAATAGAATGTATCAACAGATGTCTTGAAATAGCAGTGTATCTTCGTGCTACATTTTTGGGGGCATGATTCTCCAGTTAAATTCTGCACTGATTTGTAGAAGGCCTGTGGTGTTAAGACTTCACCATTATAGAACCGAGAATTGGGTAAATTGACAATGATGTCAAGGTCTTTAGGACTGGATACTTCAAGATTATCTAGTCTAACACATAGTTTTTCAGATGAGGGAACTAAGGAGAGCAACATTAAATGACTTGTTCAAGGTCACATGGCTAGTGGCAGAGTTGGTCCCAAAGGCTCAGTGTTTTGATTTTCATTACAAGTCTTTTCCCACTGCTTCTCCATCCTTGGTGAACATATATGAAAGCCTTGTGTGTAGATACATGCACAATTGGTTGCATTTTTAAACATTCTTAATCACTTTGGGATTTCAGGTTATCTGTTTTATTATTTCCCTTTTCTCCTTAAGCCCTGTTAATTGCATACCCCACTGCAGTGATAGTAGATCATCAGATACCACATAGGAAATGCAAAATCTAAAATCAGGACAGATTAAGCCACAGAGATTTTTAAAAAGTATATTGTTCTAGGAAAGCTCAACATTATGCTCCTGATGTCAAATATTAACAGCAACTTGGAAATATATTTCTTTGTATGAACCTTGCATTTCACCTTCAGCATTTCAAAGTAGGAGAAAACTGATAAGCTATTCATGGATGTTTTTGACACCTGGCTGGTATTTATTCTTTGGGGAGTACATTATTAGCGAGAGATGGAGGAACAATGTTTCTTAAATCTCTTTTCGGCTCCATATTCTAACCCATACATACATTGTCTACTTGCTTAATCTATGAAACTTTTTTTAGTTTCCTAAAGCGGGTAGTGTGATGAAGCCATATGTTTCATAATTATGAACTCACAAGTCTTTTTGTTTTTTATGGATTGTGTGTTTGTGCTCATGAAAAAAAAAAAATCCCTCCAGATTGTGAGCATGGATTTCATCAGAGCATGGATTTCATCTGTTTTTGTTTCTTGCTTGGTTTCTAGCACATAGAAGAGTGAATGGTATACTGTAGGAACTCAGAAATTTTGTCAAGCAAATAAATGAATAGATTAAATCAATTTGGTAACTTTTTAATTTTTATTAATGTTAATGGTGTTTTGAAATCACATTGCTATGGGATGTATAGTATTATAAAATTATGTTGTCAGGCATAACCCAAATGCCATTTCCTCCAATAAGTATTGCACTTTATACCTTTCTTTTAACAGTTTTCACTTTCTATTCTCTAGTCCAGAAACAGAGCTGATTGTCCCTGTTAGACTATATGCTTCTTAAGGATAGATAATGCCTGGTTCATCTTTATATCTTATCTAGTAATAACTTGTGTATAATCAATATGAAAAATATTAAAATTGTGATACTTAATCGATGCATGCTAATTGTAAATCCACTCTATAACTTAGTGTAAATGAATCGATTCATTTAATGATTGAGCATCTCTTTGAGGGCCTAGTGTGTACAGTTATTTGGGATACAGCATTAAACAGAAATCCATGGTTCATGCCCTCATTGGCTTATAGTCTGTCAGGGGATGGAGATATTAAATAAATAATGACAATAAAGTCATTATCCTGTGCAAGCACATAATGGGGATCTGACCAAGGCTAGGTATCAGGGAAGGCCCTCAGGAAGTCATTTTAAAGGGAGAACTGAAAGATGAGAGAAATTAGGGAGAAAGGGGAGAGTATTATAGGTAGATGGAACAGCAGGTGAGAAGAAAGCCCAGATGGCTTGATTAGAGATCTGAAAGAAGTTTAGTGTAGTTCAGTGGAGAGTGGAGAAAAGCAAGAAATGAGACTGGAAAGAGGCCAAATTATGAAGGGTTTGTGAATTGGGCTAAGTCCTTTATCTTAAGCATAAGTTTTTTCAAGCTGATTAATGATATGATCAAATTTTTATATCTGAAAGGTCATCCTGGCATGTTAGTGTCTTTGGACTTGGAGTTATTGGGATGTATTGTAATCTAAATAGATCCGAAACATATGTAAAGTCTTCCTCCTCTGAGTGGGAAGAACTTAAGAGGAGGGACTTGACAAATTACCCCTCTCTGCCTCAGTTTCTGTATCTGCATAATGGGATAATAATATTTTTATTTCATAGGGTTGTGGTGAGGATTGACTGAGTTTAAAGGCATAAAGTGCAGTAACTTGCACACTCTGAGTGCTAACAAGTTGACAAGTAAATGTTAACTGTTATCATCATCTTCTTGGGATGTCTGTATGTCTTTGTTTTACATAGGACCTTACCTGTCGAGTTTTTCCAAAAATGCATGCATACTCCTGGAAAAATGGATCCTAATCTACAATTCTAGAAAGGTTCTCAGATGATTCTGATGTTCACCAAAGACTGGTCCTGGAGATGTAGATGCTATTCTAGTGTGCAAGTAGAGGCCGTCTTAGTCCTGGGCATCAGGCTTGTGGGCTCCAGGTGTTGAGTCATTCTCCCCAGTGTACAAAGAACTGTTTGGCATGGGTTTAGGTGGGTCATGGTGGAATAGAAGAGTCATGAAAAAAAGATACACTCAATGGTATCATAGTTTATGATATGTCATGAGCTCTAAGTTGATGTTTGACACTTACTTGCTTGGTACTCTGTTTAACTCAGTTACTGGCTTATGCATTCCATGGCTTACTTGCAGGTCAGAAGTTTCATGTATCCAAATAATGGCACCGTTTCTATGGTATCTGTATTGTGAACCATCCCAGTTACAAGAATATGCTAAACTCCGACTAGCTCTGCTCAAAGTCTTACTTCACCCTCGGCTTCTTTATGACAAAGAACAACCATCAATATTGGAACAACAGATGCTACAACTGTGTTGCGACATGGTTCCATGTTTGCAGGTAAGGCCTTTCCTCCTCCTTCACTAATATAGCACCAGCATTAGTAAGTGGTGATTGTTATTTTTGTACCTAAAATAGAGCCCATGTGATCTGGCAAACAGCTCTAGAAATGCTTGCAGGGTTTTGGAGATGATAACAAATCTAGATTTCACTTTAATATATACAATGTTAACTAAATTCACAGAAATATAAATCAACATAGTCCATTTTAGGAATAGTAGGAATGAAATTATAAGAAAGACTTCTCAGGGAAAATAATTTTGCATTAAGTTTTTCCTTGTGCTGGAGACTGAGAGGGTTATAAGGAAAAAAAAATGTCCTTTTTGTGTAAGTTTGGAAAAAAGGCATCTCTCTGGGCAGATGCAGCCCTAGGGACGCAGGGCTTGACCAGCTGAGTGCTGGCTAGATTCCAGTTTTCACAAGTCCCCTTACAGTATATGTGGTGACCCTGATGGATCCTGCTCTTGGGAAGACCACAGTCTAGTAAGAGAGCTAAAACAAGTATATATATTTGTATAATTCAGAGTAGATGGATGAAGTATTTTATCCATACAGAGGTATGGATAAAATGCTTAGGGAATTCAGGGGAGAGGTAGATTTGAGCTAATGTCTCTATAACTACAGATTTAAAAAAAATTCCAGTTGCCAGCTTGTTGTGATTTGGGTGTAGTGATTCATTTATCCCATCCCACCATCTAGATTTGTTGTTTGCCTAGAATCTGAACACCATGCTGCTTAGCTGATGGAGGGAATCTGTGATTATTTTTCAAGGTGATCACTTGAGGTCACAGATGACCTGTTTTAAGTTTGTGTTAGCAAGGAGTCACTAGAGTGACTCTTTTATGGCTCATAAATAGGCTTTCCTATAATCAAGGCAGAGAAAAGTTAATTCAAGTGAATTCTCCTGTGGCTTTTCCAAAGCTTTTGTTTTGTGTGGGCAACAAAGCAATGTATAGGCGGATGTTTTGAACTAGTGTACAGTTTTTCCATACGATGCTTGCATTACCCTGTTCTGTGCTCTTTGGTAGGTGTTTGCCTTCATCGTCATCAACCTATACTGACAAGCCTAAATACTTCTATAAGTGTGTTCTGTGCAATATTTCTGGAAATCTGTGGCTTGTTAATATAGTCAAGATAGGTGAGGAAAAAAGAGATCCGTCATTTGGAACTAATGGGACTAGTGACATAAATACATTTAATAACTTAACAAATCAGCTTTATTGGAATGAAGAATTTGAGAGTTGGGAGGGGTCTTAGTGGCAATGTCATCCATTTTCCCACGGGTTATAGGCACTTCTTTTCCTCTCCGAGAGACAACCATCCCACGACTAATTAAATATTTTAGTGATAGGAAGCATGCTATTTTGCAAGGCAACCATTTATTATTTTTTTTTTTAGCAAGTACTTCTAAATTGACCTGCATTTTCCTAAGATTACCCATCAGTCCCCCTTCTTCTCAGAACAAAGCAAAATAAGCTTTTTAAAAAGCCCATCTGCATCCTATCTTGTGTTGTTTCTCTCTTCCTTCCTTTTCTTCCCTTTCATCCTTTACTCCCTCCCCTCCCTCCTTTCTTTTCTTCATCAGTTTCTTTACTTCTCCACATGAAATGGTTTTGACTTTTCACTGTTATTTGCAAGGAATTCTCTAGTTTATTGGTGTTGAGGATGTGTCACTATGAAATGTTCTTCTTAGAGCTGAATACGGTAGTATAGATGTGGTCTGATCCATACTGAGCATTTCAATACCATCATGTTAATTAAAAATTTTTTTCCTGAGAAGTAGCTGTCAACCCTATTGACCCATAGGTCAATGAGATGATGGTCAGTGAAACTCCTGTTTCTTTTTCTTCTCACTCCAATTGTTCTTCCATTTTGTATTTATGGAATTGTCTTTTTTTGGATTTAACCTGCTTTGAACTTCACTGTTGACTTTGGTTCCAGTAGTTCTTTTTAATTGTGACTTTTGTCATCTCACATATTATTCATTGCACATGTTCTATTTCTACATAAAGAGAAACCATTACTTACAAAGTATTCTTGTTAAGAATTTTGGTAATGTTAAAGATTAGAGAGCCTTTAATGCTAAGTTGCTGAGGTTGTCTTTCAAAAAATTTTTTTATTACGGAAAATTTCAAGTATGTACAAAAAAATGCACTCAAGGAAATATATTGTCAAATAAACATGGGGCTTTACTTTGTTGTAAATTCCTTTCTTGAAAAAAAAAATTCCTTTCTTGGTGGCCTTTTGCCTTTGCCATTGTATATTTGCAAAAGAATGAAATAATTTAGCTACTGAACTGTTCACATTTATTTTTTTATAACTTAAGTATTCTCTGCTGTCTCCTCCCCTTGATCTTTTAATAGTTCTTTTTCTTCTTGTTTGTTCGGAATTAACTTCTCTCTCTGTGTATAACTTATAGTCATTTTGGGTTATTATGGTGGTAACGACTGGTGAAAGGTACAGCTGGTTAACTGTAGGCTTTCCTCTTGATGAATTTAACAGACACAAGGCTCCTGATTGAAGCAGATGGTTCATTGTTTGTAATCTCTGGGAAATGCCAGTGTGTCTGTGAGCAGGACCATATCCTTAATACTAACTCCAGAATTTTGATCAGAACAGCTGGGTTTGAATTGAATTGGGATTTTCAAGAGCACCCAAGTCCTTCCTATCTAATACATTAGCCAGCTGAGAAGACACTACCATTTGAATGTCGTCTTTCACTGCATCTGCCAAGTGTGGAAATGATGCTCTCAGTTAAGGTTGTCTGAGCAAATTTCGTTCAGATGAAGGGCTTAGCAGTGCATTAGAATAACATGCCAACCCTTTCCTTCCAGGTAGCTATGTTGAAATTATAGAAAGGAGAGTCCATTTGGAGAACTCAGAACCAACTTTAATTAATTTCCTTCAACATGTTGGTATTGTCATGTAATTTGTCTTTAAAAGTCTGCACTCAGAGTAGTTAGAAAAATAAATGAAAAGGATTTGTGCCAGCCAGCAGTAACAAAAACAGTAGCAAATTGTGTTTTGGTTAGTGACAAAAGGAGAAAGCAGAGTTGTATGGTTTAACTCTCTCTGAGTTACATAAATTTCTTTATCCCTTTTAAGTCTTTATAGGTTTAGAGGAAAAAAATTTTATTGGTAAAGCTTCTTATATAAGCTAAAATTATCCTTTGGTTTGTGTATTATTTTAATATCACAAGATTGTTTCTCAAACAGATGAGAGATTTGATACAGACAACAGAAGTGATGCTGTTTATCGAAGAAGTATATTTAAGCCTTTTGCGTCATCCTGTTTTCTGGAAAATTCAGCTTATCCAGATGACCCTTCAGCTGCTGTGTGTCTGTGAAGTCAGCTTAAACATAACTGGGGAATGCTCATCTTTAATTCACCTTTTAGAGCACAGTGTTGAACTTCTGAAGGAGGTAAGGATAGTAAGAAGTTTTAATGTCAGTTATCACTTAAGTAAGTCTTTTAGTAGCAGGGTGGGTGTGCTCTCTTTCTTGCATATTAAAGGTGTTTTGATCTAATACTATTAGATCTTACTAGTAATGCATCAATAGTACTACTATCATTCATTATAAAAATGAGTCATTAAATACTCTTTGGAGCATCAGTTAAGGGTCTGCCACTGTGGTATTTTTTTCATTTATTCATGTAGAAGACAAGTATTGAACACTTATGTGCCACACCCTATAGAAGAATTCAGTTGACCCTTGAACAACTTAGGAATTAGGGGTGCCAATCCTCCACTCAGCGGAAAATACACATATAACTTTACAGTTGGCTCTCCCTATCTGGAGTTCTGCATCTGTTGATTCAACCAACCGCTGATTGTGTAGTACTGTAGTACATATCTGTCGACAAAAATCCATGTACAAGTGGACCTGTGCAGTTCAAACCCATGTGTTATTCAAGGGCCACTTGTACTTAGATGAAAAGGCCATTCTGTGACCTCAAGGAGCTTACAAACATGCAAATAAATAATAGTAGTACAATAAGGTAAATTGCTTGTATGGGGGTATATTTAAAGTACAATGGGAGCACAATTTAAGGGAGGTAGGGCATGAGTTCAGATTTGAGGAAGTCTGAGTAGGAGTTTGCTTGGTACAAACCAGAGGCTGGGAAGGCATTCCAGCTGCTGGAGCAGCATGTGCCCCGGCACAGAAACATGAGCGAGTAGGCAGGCATGGCTTGTTCAGAAAAAAAGTGTTGAGTGTTGCCAAAGGATTAAGGTGTAAGAGATAAGGCTGGGCCTATCATGAAGGGTCTTCTATACCACACAAATGAGCTTACATCTTATCTTCTAGGCAGTGGCATGCTATGGAAGACCTTTCAGCAAAGAGGTGCCCTCATATTTTTGTGTGTGGAAGATCATTCTGGCGGGAGAGTGGAGGAGGGTTTAGAGCAGAGCGACACTAATAGGGCAGGAAGTGAGGAGGGATGTCTTAGATTGCTAGGGCTGCCTTAACAAAATATCAGAGACTGAGTGGCTTAAACAACAGAAATTTATTTCTCACAATTCTGAAGACTAGGAAGTCCAAGATGAGGGTGCTGGCCAATTTGATTCCTAGTAAGGGCTCTTGCTCTTCCTGGCTTGAAAAAGGCTGCTCTCTCACTGTGTCATCACAAAGCAGAGAGAGAGCAAGGATGAGGTCTCTATTGTTTCTTCTTATAAGAACACTAATCCTTTTGTTTTAAGGCCGCACCCTTATGATCTCATTTAACTAATTACTTCCTTACCCCAAGTACAGTCAGTTGGCACTAAGGGCTTCAACGTATATATTTTGGTAGGGAGGGATCTCAGTCCATGGCAGGGGCTAATTAGGGAAATTAGAGCAGGAAAAGAGAAATATAGGACATTAAATCATTAGGGCTTTGTGCTTGATTACATGGTCAAGGAGAAGGTCCTTGGTAGAGTCTCAGCTTTCTATTTTGGGCAACTGGATGGTGCCGTTCACTTGAGAAATGGTAGCCGATGCTGAAGGGAAGATGGTAAATTTAGTTTTAGATATGCTTGGTTTGAGGTATGCATGGGTCATAGATGGATATATGGTTTTAGAATTCAGGATAGAAGCCTAGGCTAAAGGTATAGACTTGTAAATAGATTTCTACTTTGGGGTGGAAGTTTTAACCGTGGACTTCATGACAGGGCTTGGGATACAATTCCAGGGGCTGTAAATATTTGGAGTGTACTGATAAAGAGAAGTCTGAGAAAGTACAGCTAGAAGGATTGTATAACAAGCAGAAGAGACAGATGACCATTCCCCCTTTTGAGATACTCTGTCCCATGTCATCTGTCTCAGACATGAAAATCAAGGGAAGGAATATCTCAAAAAGGGGAATGGTCAACAGTGTCCTGGGGAGAGGATTTAAGTATGGGATAGAAAGTCCCCTTAGGATCCAGCAAGTAGAAATTTATTGTTCATGTTAAAGGAAGCAGGTTCAGCAGAGTGTTGGTGATAGGAACCAGATTGGAATAAGGGAGTGAATGGTAACTGAGGAAACAGAGAAAGTGAGTGTAGATTTTGGTAAGAGGTGGGAGCCGAGGAAGGCTCAAGTAATCTTTTGTCAGTTTTGTGACTAGCATGGTTTCATGGATGCTGGGACTTTATATATAATATTATATAATGATATATTTGTGTTATATTAATATTGTATATATTATCTAGTATAATAGTAATATATATAGTAATATTGAAAATATAATATACATATTATCTATTAGATATAATAGTAATATATAGTAACATGTAATATATGGTAATATATGTTATAAATTATATAATTAATATAATAAAATAATAATGTCATTCCTATTCAGATGTTTATTTATATCAATTATATATAGTTATACCTATTAGATATAGCTCTAATAGATAATATATTGATATATATTATTATACTAATAATACAAAAATATATAGAAAATATGGATATATAATATTTATAGATAAATAATATATAGAAAATATTAGTTAAATTACTTGGAATTGCCTGTCTTAACCATAAATGTAATGTACTTAACAGGTAAGTCCCATAATGTTCCTTTGTGTTTGTGTAGATTTATGTGAGTAGTAGACAGTTTTTTACGGCAAACACTTTGCTATAGCAGTTAGGTGAAACAGACGAGATCTGTGACGTTTATATTCCAGTCAAATTGTTCAGACTAGAGTGCATAAAAATCACTAGGCAGATTTAATTAAAAATGCAGGACTTCCCTGGTGGCGCAGTGGTTTAGAATCCTCCTGCCAGTGCAGGGAACACTGGTTTGAGTCCTGGTCCGGGAAGATCCCATATGCCGCGGAGTAATTAAGCCCGTGCACCATAACTACTGAGGCCCGCGTGGCTAGAGCCCGTGCTCTGCAACAAGAGAAACCACTGCAATGAGAAGTCTGCTCACTGCAATGAAGAGTAGGCCCTGCTTGCTGCAACTAGAAAGTCCGTGCGCAGCAATGAAGACCCAACAAAACCTAAATAGATAAATAAAATTGATTCTAAAAAAAAAAGCCTACTCCTAGAAGTATTGAATTAGCAGGGCTGTGTGGGGCCCAAGCATCTGCATTTTAAACTAGTACCCTCAAATAATTTTCATAATTTTTATTTATTTTTTTGCATGGACGGCAAACATCCTTGTAAGCATCAAACAGAGCAAGAAACAGAACTTTTCTGGCCACCCCAGAAATTTTCCAGGAGCCCGGTCCTAATCACAACCTCCTTTCTGCCCGGACTATCCTGACTTCTATAGTAGTGGCTTCTTTACGTTTCTCTATAGTTTTACTGCCTATGTGTGTATCTGTTCATATCATAATACAGTTTTGGTGTGCGCATGTGTGATCTATCTTTTAGGTATCTTTTACACTAAAGATGGTCTCCTTCCATTCCTTTCCCTACTTCTTTTCTTACTGGCAGTTTGTTTACATATGGAAAAACCTGGCTTATGTGAGCTATGGAGTTTTGTACATCTTGAAATCTGCTGATTGAACCTTGTGGCTCACTTGGACATATTTCCCAGTTAATAGGTAGTTGGCTATAGAGGCTTGATCAGGTTCAGGTTTTTGTTCTGTTTTGTTTTTCATTTCTAAGACTACAGGGAATGGTGTGTTCTTTCATCAAGAAGCACATAATATATGTTGCTCTTCTTTTTATGATGTTGGTTGCTGTTATGCTCAGTGCGTAGCTCCATTAATTCATTAGGCGTTAAAGAAATGATGTTCTAATTCTATCTATTCTTCTTCATTTATTAGCTGGAATACTTCTATTAAAAAAGTATTTGGTTCTATCTTCTATTTCGTTATCCAGTGGTAGAGTTTATATAGAAAAGTTAGGATAAATGCTTGACTCTTTCCCTTTACTTACTAATTTCTAAAAGTATTGTGAACTTATAGATTTAAACATATTTGATGCAATTCAATTTCTTACAGATAATATCCGCATTAAAATTCAAATTGTCCTGTTTTTGGCCAGTAGGAATCTTTTTAAATTGGCTCTTGAGTCCAACTTTAAAAATATTATTTATTTTTATTTTTGGCTGTGTTGGGTCTTTGTCGCTGTGTGAAGGCTTTCTCTAGTTGTGGTGAGCGGGGGCTGCTCTTCGTTGCGGTGTGAGGCCTTCTCATTGCGGTGGCTTCTCTTGCTGGGGAGCACGGGCTCTAGGCGCGTAGACTTCAATAGTTGCGGTGCGCCGGCTCTAGAGCTCAGGCTCAGTAGTTGTGGCGCATGAGCTTAGTTCCTCTGCAGCATGTGAGATCTTCCTGGACCAGGGATTGAACCCATGCCCCCTGCATTGGCAGGCGGATTCTTAACCACTGCACCACCAGGGAAGTCCCAAAAATATTATTGATTTTAATGTAGAATTACAGAATACTTTTATTTTGAGCAATGAAATGGTATCTGTGGGAGAAGTTCATATTTATATTGTGTCTTCCTTCTGCCCAATATTTTAACAATTTTAGAAGTAAAAAATATGTAGAACAGTTAAAATACTTGTGTTATGAAATTTCCTGTCCCCCAACTCTGTCCCAGAGTTTCTGAGTTGTAATAAAAAAGCCTAGGAAAATTAATTTGCAAACATATATCCTTTAGGTCTATATACCCTTTAATTTGAAACAAAATGAAGTAGAATAAATCAATCTTATTTAGAGGCTATACCTGTATTCCTGTATCACTGAGTTTATCAGCTAGATATTCAATTCAAATATTACATTAACTTTTCTTTTCCCCTTTGTTCTTTTTCTACTTTTATATTGGATTTATTTCGTTGTACACTGAAAATGGATGTATTTCTTAGGCTACTTTAGTGTCAGTGTATTTGGTCTTAGTTGAAATATTTTTAGCCTTATTTAAAGGATAACTTAAGGTGCTTTCCATTTCAAGCAAAATATATGTACTATTTTTTCTGTAAATTTATTTATTTATTTACTTTTTATTTTTTGGCTACATTAGGTCTTTGTTGCTGCATGTGGGCTTTCACTAGTTGCAGTGAGCGGGGGCTACACTTCGTTGCAGTGCACTGGCTTCTCATCGCAGTGGCTTCTCTTGTTGCAGAGCATGGGCTCTAGGCGTGCGGGCTTCAGTAGTCGTGGCATGTGGGCTCAATAGTTGTGGCGCACAGGTTTAGTTGCTCCACAGCATGTGGGATCTTTCCGGATCAGGGATGGAACCCGTGTCCCTTGCACTGGCAGGTGGATTCTTAACCACTGTGCCACCAGGGAAGTCCCGAAAAATATGTACTCTTAACAGAAAATGATACTGATTGTAAGGAGACTAGGTAGCTCTCAAAGTGAAGAGCGCTATACATCCCAGCTTTAGTAAGGCTGGGGACCCCTGTTCCCTAACACATTGCTATCAGATGATTCAATCACACCCACCTTCCTTCACTGTGTATCTCAGTTTACGTTGTCGGATTCCTAGGAAAAATGATCTGATTGGCCCAGCTTGGATCAGTCAACTCTGAGCAGAGGACAGTGTAGGTAGAAAAACCATGACATGCAATTGTGTGAGCTGGGCTGCCATCTTTGTTGTGTCTGCTTCACATACCTCTGATGTACCTCTGATGTAGTGTGGACTCCAAGGGCTTGCTGTCATTAAGACTCCTGTGACATCTGTGGTCCAGTATAAAGGCATTTCTTTACTTCTTCAGATAGGCTCTAAGTTAGCCTTGGTTCCCCCAGAAATAGACCTTAAGTTTCCCTAAAGGCAAAAGCAGAGCCTGGGTTTCCACAAATGCAAAGGCTTATGCAATAGGAGTTCATTTGCAGGTGTGATCTCAGGAAGCAGGTGGGAGAGAGACACAAAGAGTGAAATATGAGAGAGACAATGCATGTATTATCAAGTTGGCCACTGCTATAAGCAATCAGTTGCTCGATATCACAGAATGTGCTGAGAAGTATTATGGAATATGTCTCAGAACCTGCCAGAAGGATCCAGAATAAAGGGGGAAGCATTTGTCCCTGGGCTTCT
The DNA here is from genome assembly GCF_008692025.1 of Phocoena sinus. Lineage (NCBI taxonomy): Eukaryota > Metazoa > Chordata > Mammalia > Artiodactyla > Phocoenidae > Phocoena > Phocoena sinus. The sequence continues at coordinate 70,267,847 of NC_045768.1, forward strand.
ATTGCCAATTTGTCAAGCCTATGGGGCTTTAACTTCCCTGTACTTCTGGATCTCTCAGTGGCCTGGGACAGGAAGCAAGAGTCACTACAGCAATAGCTGTAGTATTTGAAGTAGCACACGAGATGTCCAACACAGGCTTTTATTAAAAGAGCTCATTAAATGATACCATTCTCAGGTGTTCATTAAAAATCAGTCAATCACACAAAAAACTTGTAACCTCTCAGAATTGTAAGCAATTTAAGATCATCTAGTTTAATCATTTACCATTACTTTTCCTTATTTTTGGTGTCTTGATCCTTAGTTCTTTTCCTTTCACCCTCTGTTCTGGACAGGCCAGTCTCACTCTTCCTGGAGGATGTCATTTTCATTTATGCCTTCATACCTTTAAGTTGCATTCCTTTAAAATGCTTCTAGTGCATTTCAGAACCCTGAGAAGCTACTTTGTGGCCCTTCCAGTGATAGCCTGTGTGAAAAAGGCTTTCCAGTGATAGCATTAGTACAAGTAATACTTTGATTTGTCTCTGATCCTCTTGGTAGCTAGTAAATTTGAAATGTAAATGACCTTGCTCAGTTTTGCTTATTTGGTTGTTTTTTTTTTTTTTTAAAATGAGCGTGCAGAGTTTAAATGCAATTGAGCAAAATGGGAAAGAATGGTGTGATGGTGTATACTGGAAATATATTGGTTTCAAAGTGCATTTGTTGTCCTCAAATAGATAACTGTTGCTTCATTATTCTCAACTATATTTCAAAACAGTGAACACATATAGGCCCCAAGACACAAATTGGAATATATTCCATTAAAAAAATCCATACATTTTCTTCTTTTGCTAGTTGTTAAAAGTCCATAAACGAGCACATTAGAAGATTTTGCAGTTTAATTTCACTTTCAGATGGTATAACTAAGATGTAGATATGCATTTATTAATTTGTCCCAGAGTTGATAGCATTTCCAAAATTGTAACTTCTGTGTGTCAGACTAAGTTATTTTCTCTCTAGTGTTTAACACGAGTCTACCTCACATTTTCTTTTTTTAATTTTTGGTTTTTTAAAAAATTTTTATTTTTTGCCGGTCCTCATGATTCATAGGTATTTCTGCTCTGCAGGCACTTCTGTAAATTTCAGAATGAAATAATTTTAGCAAAGTGTGCTGGGCTTTTCTTCTTTAGTTCCGTAATATGTTATAATTTTCTTTATTTAGAAACTTCAAGTACTATCTTATGTCACTTGCATTTTATTTATAAGAACTTAATGTACATATCCTTTTTTTCTTTTTCATTTCATTTTACTTGGTAAAATTAATGACTTTAAGTTTCTATCATTATTACTTTGCTATATTTAAATATACTTAATAAATTACTGTAATTTAAAAATAATCTCTGCTTCTCTGGTACTGTTTCTTTTATTATAATAACAAGATTTATTAAAATTTGTTAAGTATAATTTATTATGTAAGTTGTACAGATGAATCATGTCTGTATTAGGTAAGCAGACAATTGAGCTACTTTCCAGAAATGAAATATTCTTAAGTATTTCAGGTAGTGTTCAGTGGTTTGCAAAGATTGACTGTTTTGAAGACTACAGGTTTTTCCTCTGAATTAATTTGGTTTATAGTTTATTGCTTTTTGGCCAGATATAACATTTTGAATTTATATGTGACTGCTGTGGCCTTCAACAGTTCTTCCTTTAATACAGCAGGCTTACTGTAAATAATTTTGTATGATAGGTTTATAATATTTCATGTTAAATTTACTCTTCCTGAATACATGTTATAAAGCCTTGGCTCTGGAAACTTCTTCAACTCTTTACTTTTTTTTAGGATTTTCCTGTTGAACCAGTCATAATTGGAATAGCTTTACTACTACTACAGACTCCGGCAAGTCAGCAGAAGCCAATCTTAAGTCTAGGTAAATAAAAATACACTCACAAGAGTAAAATGTAAGTAAAACACAAGTATTGGCAGGAGTCACTTGAACTACATTTCTTGCTGTGCTGTAGAAAAAAAGTCCTGTATACTTTGAGTGTCCATTCTGGAATTTTTCTGTTTAGTCATTATCAAATAGAACTTGCTTTTTCTTATCCAAAAGGGTGTTTTGTGCAAGGTTCCATATACCATAATTTACCGAGTATCTCAGCTGTTCGTTAGGAGATTATGATCTAAATCATATAGCAGTGACATTGGTAAATATTTTGAAGGGCATGCCAGCTTATTCACACTTGTATAGCAAACAGAATCAATAGCATAAAACCCTTGAAGGAAAATAAGTGTTTAGCATTTGCATTTGTTTTGAAAACTCTATATACATGTACTATTCAAAACTGGTGCCACATTGAACGAGACTTAATGTATGATTATTCTATTAACCTGCATAGAACAAATGAAAGATAACATTCTTCTGACTATCCAGTACTGACTTAAAGAAAAGTGAGGAATGGGGCTAAAGGGAGGCAAAAGAAGTTCTGTTTACGAATAATGTGGTAAAGAATCAAGGTGCCAGGTCTGGCAGATTGGCAAACAAGTCACATTTTTCAAATGCGGCTTTTACATTAATGTTGCCTTTGCCTTGCTTTAGTTGGGCCACCATAATCCATGTAGTAATGTAGGATCTTGTCTAAATTATGATGTATATGTTATGATGCCATGATATATTGATACACTGCCACTTTCATTTTTAAAAGGTGCTTGAGGTAGATACCGATTGTGTAGCTCATTCTTCTGGGCATTTTAATTCATCATGATTTTGAGGGTGAATTGCTCTTCCATTTACAGTCTGTCTTGGAAATGGCTTTAGCACATGGAGGGGACCCTTGGCTGTTTTAAGGCTTTGATTCCTACCCTGCTTTTGCTTATTGGCCCTATGCTCTTTGTACCCTCCTCCCTAGGCCCTTTCTGAACTGCTTTTGCCTTTTTTTCCCTTACAGCAGTACGCTTGACATCCTCCTATAGGTATAATTTTCCAGTCCAGTTACTTCTGACAGCCATAGTTTTGTTATTATTATTATTTTTTTTTGCGGTACGTGGGCCTCACTGTGGTGGCTTCTCCCGTTGTGGAGCACAGGCTCCGGACGCTCAGGCTCAGCGACCATGGCTCACGGACCCAGCCGCTCCGTGGCATGTGGGATCCTCCCGGACCGGGGCACGAACCCGTGTCCCCTGCATTGGCAGGCGGACTCGCAACCACTGCGCCACCAGGGAAGCCCATAGTTCACCATTTTTAAGTGTACAATAACGTGCTTTTTAAAGTAAATTTAGAGTTGTGCAATCAGCACCACAGTCTAGTTTTAGAACATTTGCATCAACCCCCCTCCTCCAAATTTCTTGTGCCCATTTACAGTTAATCCTCATTCCCACCCTCAGCCCCCCAAAACACTAATGTGCTTTCTGTCTCTAAATATGTCTCTTCTGGATATTTCATTTAAATGGATTTTGTTTTTTGACCAAAAAAAAAAAAAAAAATCAAAGCCACAGAGAAACCACATTCCTAATTCTGAAGCTATAGTCCTTTATTGTGGCTCATGTATGATAGGCTGATACAGGATCAAACACTCCAATACTTTTATTATTTGTTGGGTAGAAGACTTTTTCTTTTGTGAACCAGTGTCTCTGATTTGAAGTTACTTTAGATAGATTGAATAAACCATATTGAAAACTATTGAGCCAGTATGTCATGTTGAAAAGTAATGAAAAACTATTGTTTAGTAGATTGGGAAAGAGTGTTCAAAGAAATACAATAACCAAGAGAATATTTGTTATTTCAAATTTAAAAAATGCACAGCACTGATACAATGTTATGCTTCTTAATTATTAACACTGGCCTTGATTGTAAATAGCAATTTATAAAAATGCCTGGAAGATCCATAGTAAAGAATATAGAAATGTTTGTATTATATGAATTTCATGTTTTGTTAAAGATAATGGATTTTCATAATAACTGACAATTATGGATTAAGACTAACATTTAGGCAAAAAATGTAAATTAGTTGTGTCAGAGCAGCAGGGGTTTGTATTTCATGCCATGTTCAGGTTTGACTTCCAAGAGATTTAAAATATAATATTGGACTTCCCTGGTGGTCCAGTGGTTAAGACTTCATGCTTCTACTGCAGGGAGTGCAGTTTCCACCCCTGGTCAGGGAACTAAGATCCCGTATGCTGCATGGCACTGGCAAAAAATAAAAATCAAAATTTTTTAAATTTTTAAAAATTTTTAAAATTTTTAAAAAGTTTTTGAATTTAATTTTTTTTTGAATTTGAATTTTTTTAGTGTAGTGGGGAAGTTAGTTGATTACTTTAATAATCTCGCTCTGCAGCCTACAAATAACATCTTTCAGTAAATCAGCGTTCATTCAATAACTGAAAAGAAAGTATATTTATTCTTTAATTCATTCTGTTTGTAGTCTAGGGGAGACTATACATGTAAGTAAGTGATTGTACATGTGTGTATGTTTCTGATGTGTAAGTTGAGTTTCCATGTTAAAAACAATACTATAATAATGCGCTGGATTGTTATGCTGGTTATGGACTTTGAGACTTTGCTGATTTGCTTCTTAGCAGTTACAGCTGAAGGACAGCCCTGCTTCACCTTGTTTACTTCTGCATCTCTTGATACAATTCTCAGCTGGGTTTGTAAGAGGAGCACACATGTTGATCTTGTTATCCATAGATCAGGAACTCTGCGGTCTCTTGGTTCTGTGGAGGGCAGAGGATCTGACAGGACATAAAGGCAAAAGTTGAATTTTAAAGGAATTCACATTGACCTAAAAAAGAGTTGATTTTACTTTTTGACATATGATATGCATTATCTCTAAAAGTATCATCAAGTTTTCAGTTATATACATTAACAGCTTATTTTAGCTAAGAGTTAATTGTTTCATTCTTTTTATTTCTAAAAGGATAAGGTTTATCATCTTAGTTATGTGTCTGACCCAGTTGTAAAGGGGCAAGAAAACTTTTTGCATATTACTCTTAAACAAAATAGCATTTTATTTGACTGTAGTATTAATTTTTTTTTTTTTTTTTTTGCGGTATGCGGGCCTCTCACTGTTGTGGCCTCTCCCGTTGTGGAGCACAGGCTCCAGACGCGCAGGCTCAGCCGCCATGGCTCACGGGCCCAAACGCTCCGCGTCCTGTGGGATCCTCCCGGACCGGAGCACGAACCGGTGTCCCCTGCATTGGCAGGCGGACTCTCAACCACTGCGCCACCAGGGAAGCCCTGACTGTAGTGTTAATGTTAAAAACTGTAAATTGTTGTTTTGATAACTAGCTCTGAAGCTTCTCTCTTCTGCTGAGGGTCAGAAAATCCCAAAGTCCTCCTTGCTGCTAGTGATGCCAGTTCTGCAGATATTAGCTTCTACTGCCTTGAAAGACTGTATATCCCCAGACGAAGAAGGACCATCGAGGCAGCAGTTGGCTCTAAACCTTTTAGAAATGGTACAGCAGGAGCGCTACAGAGACGACCACCAAAAGGTAATGAGTTCGTCCTTGTTTCTCTTACATAAAGGTTAATTGGTAATGTGGGGTTTAAGTCACTGCCGATAATCTCACCTCCTAATGATGTATCTGTCTGGGTTTAAATTCTGTCATTGAACTTTACCGTTCTGTCAGGCACTGGTGTAGATGTTAGTATATTCTTCTGGACTGTGAGGGGGCGGTAGTCGGCTGTGAAATAAGTTTTGGAAATGCTGTGTAATCTTTGTTGCTTGTTGAGTTGCCAGTGTACATTAGTAGTTAAAGGTCCTGAGGAGTCCTGCAGAAAAGGAGCTAGTTCTATTTAACCTAGTGCTTCTCCAACATTTCTGAGCATGGAGCCCTTTTTTGTCATCACTGTCAGTGCGGCGTATTGCTAGACCTGCCACAATCCATGGTGGAGAATCTCAATTGCCTGGAAGTTCTGGGATCTGTAAGAACTAAGAGGCTTTTGATGCCTCCTGTATGTGGCCCTACTCTGCTGTCACACTCCATTCCTATCCCTGCCTGAGGGCTTCTTACCCCACTCTGCTTTGTCAGTCTCACTGCTCCTGTTAGAATAATGTAGAAGTATTGTCAGTGTCTGGTTAGTGGCTGGGTTCTAGGCCTATATTCCTCAGACTTTTTCTTTTTTTGGTACTTGAGTTTTGCCTTCGGTAAAATGTAGTATTATTCCCAGCTATGACTTTTATGGGGATTGAATGAGGATTAAAGAAGGTAAAACTGGTGAAGCATCTTAAGTCGCCAGAGAGAGAGGCATTACATGAATGCAAGCTAGTGCCTCAGTTGTTCTGTCTGCAAAAGCAGAGATTCCTCTAATAATGTATGATTAAATGTTCTGGCAGCAAAAATCCTGCCATTGTTAGGGATTGCTGGTCCTGTTCCTTGTTTGATCATACAGCAGAAAGTAGCCTACAGGCAAATTGAATGTATGCTACAGTTTCCTCAATCCTAATTGTTTGACTAAAACTTTAAAACTTGAAATAGGTAATTGATTTGCATTAAGAGAAGGAAGTTCTTGCATCTGCTCTGACAGGACTACGCACTGTGGCCAAAAGTTTCTAATAGCCTTTTATCTTCCCTCTTGGTTTGCCCGTAGAGAACAATACTTGGATTCTGAATGGGGGTAGGGACAGGGCACTATGTCTGAGAGTTCTGTTCCTTTAAATCATGAGTGATACGTACTGAGGATCACCCTAAATCGAATGTGTAAGTACTCAGCTTACTATTTGTTCAGGTGTGAGTGAATCTTATTCATCAGCACTAATAGCTGGATTTTTCTCTTTAGCAGCTGGTGAAGAGGGAGGAGGAAGGAATGCTATTAGGGTATAAATGCCTCCTGATGCTAGTATGCTGCTTTCTTGAGCCTTTGAGTGGATGTATGATCACCCTTTAAAATAATTTAAGCCACAGTTTACTGTTGGCTTTTCTTCTGCAACCGTCCAGACTCTAGATTCCAAACATACCTGTAAATTTAACTTGCCCCAAACCCCCCGAGTCTCTTCCTGAATCTTTGCTTTTGCACAGGATGATCTTTAATCTCCTTTGCCTGATCTACTCATTCTTCAAGACCCAGCCAAGTGTTCTCAGCCTCCCTGAGTCAGAATTCATTACTGTCTTTCCTTTGCATCCAAGTACTTTTAGCATTACTCAGTTGTGTTGTGTCTTAATTTAGGGGGTACGTATTTGTACATTCGACTATGCTGTGAGCTCACTGAGGGAAGGAATCTTGGCCCTTTTCACACTTTGTCTTTATTTTCTAAGCATGTTAATATTTAAATTGCAACAATTGTTGAACTTTTGGTATTTCTTCCACCCTAGGTGTTTCTGCATTATCTTTTTCAGCTGATTATAGATGGGAAAATTAAAAATACGTTACCAGTTGTTAAACTGAGTACTCTATCTTCCACATAGTTAAAGAAATAGCTAACACCCTAGCTTATTTGTCTTTGCATCCTCCACACTTGACCTGTTGTTGGCCGCATAGTAGATGTTCAAGAAATTTCTGTTCAGTGAGGAATGTGTGCTTCTGATACGAATACAAAAGATCATTTTACTGTCTTGATTTATTACAGAAAGACTTTGTTTTAAAATCACAGATTTTTGTTGTTTATATTTTTATTATTTATTTTTAAATTGGTGACTCCGACTTAAGAGTGTTTGGTTTAGAAATAAAGCGTTTCTTCAGAAGTACAGTTTTTCTGATAAATGAAACCAAGGGTAAATATACTGTACCATGTAGTTCTCTATTACCTATCCATTTCTGAAATGTTGATAACCATGAAATAAAACATATTTTAACTTGTCCCAATTTCTAAGAATTAAAAAAGATATCAAACCAGCCATTCATCTCTTTAAAATAAAAGATTAACATAATCTAATAAGCTTTTATTTATGGTGTATGAAAAACAGGATCCCTTTGTAGCTTAAATGTGATATTTAAAACCACCTATTTGTGTTCTCCTAGGTGAAAAAATCAAACACTGGTTGTAAACTCTAAAGTCCTTAAAATCTTGCTGCCCCCTACCCCAAAGAATGTTGCGGGGAGGTTGGAGAAAGCACCAGTGTATGAGTCAGGGTCTAGTTAGGAGAGAGAAACCACACTGATAATTTGAACAAAGAAAAACTTAATACGAAAAATCGTTAACTAGTAAAAGGTGTTTAATTATTGAAAGCTGTAAATGAGGCTCTAAGGAATATCTCAATAACCAATGTAGGGAGCAGTTACTACTTCTAGGGCTGAGGGACAGTACGCAAGTATGGAACTAAATGGATCTCCCCGCTCAAGGCTGATATCACAGCTTGTTGGAAAGATTGTAGTTATGGCCTGCTAGCTGGTGAAGTGTGCTGGGAGTGCCACAGGCCAGAGCTGGGACACAGGAAGCCAACTGCTGTGGTCTCTTGCGTGCTCCTGGGAGCCATGGTTGGGTGAAATAAAGTGGGAAAGAGACTTAAAAGCTAAATTCCTGCAATTATATAGTAGGGCAAGGTTCAGCTCTGGAGAAATGTTTTAGTCAACAGAAAGATTTAGAGACAGTGTGACTGAGCTAGGATTTGTCATACATTTATTCATTGGTACTTTTTGATAATGTACTTTATTCAAACTTAAATAAAGTACTGTGAACTTTATTACCTTGGAATAAAGCAGTGCCTAGTAGGTTTCATTCACAGTTGCTTTGAAGTAGTATATAGTAAGCAGAAAGCATTTTGAATATTTGTCTCTTTAAAAAAATCAAAATTTGTAATAGATTGTTGTCCTATTTATAGCTAAAGTTAACATTTATTGAGCACATGCTCTGTGTAAGAAGTTATATGGGTCAACTCATTTCTCACAGTAACTTTGAAATAGTTTTGTTTTGCCATTTCCAGCTGTGTGGCCTTGGACTAATGGTTGAAGCTCTCCGGCCCTTGGCCAGATGGGCAACAAAGCCCCTGCTTCATGGTGCTGTTTATTAAGCATGTCTTACGTTCAGGCTCCATTTTAAGTGCTTTGCCATATATTAAGTCATTTGATTTTATCTCAAACTCTTTGAGGTAGCTAATATTATTGGTCTAATTTTATCCAAGAATTAACTGAGGCGTAGAGAAGATAGGTAACTTGCCAAGGGTAATGCAGTGGGAGGCTGGTTATTTAAAAAATTTTTTTTCTGTACGCAGGCCTCTCACTGCTGTGGCCTCTCCCGTCGTGGAGCACAGGCTCCGGACGCGCAGGCCCAGTGGCCATAGCTCACGGGCCCAGCTGCTCCGCGGCACTTGGGATCTTCCCAGACCCGGGGCACGAACCCGCGTCCCCCGCATCGGCAGGCAGACTCTCAACCACTGCGCCACCAGGGAAGCCCTGGTTATTTTTAAAAATAGATTTATTGAGATAAAATTCTCGTGCATACACTTTACTCATTTAAAGTACACAACTCAATGGCTTTTAGTATATTTGCAGAGTTGTGTACACAACAACACAATCAATTTTAGAACCCTTGTATTACTCCAAAAAGAAACTACTCCCAAATAATATTCCATTGTATGGAGATACCACGTTTTAGTTTTTCATTCATCTGTTGAACATTTGGGTTATTTTAATTTTTTGGCTATTGTGAATAATGCTGTTATGAACACTCCTATACAAGGTTTTGTGTGGACGTAGGTTTTCATTTTTCTTGGGTAGATACCTAGGAGTGGAATTGCTAGGCCATATGGTAACTCCATGTTTGATCATTTGAGGAGCTGCCAGACTTTTCCAAAGCAACTGCACCGTTTTACATTACCACTAGCAGTGTATGAAGGTGCCAGTTTCTCTACATCCTTGCCAACACTTGTTATTGCCTGTCTTTTTTATTATAACCATGCTAGTGGGTGTGAAGTGCTATTTTGTTGTGGTTTTGATTTGCATTTCCTTGATGATAATCTTATAATACTCATTTTACAAGTGAAGAAATTGAAATTAGGGAGGTTAATTAACTTCCCCTCATTAAACAGGTAGTGGATGGTAGGATTGAGATTCAGATTTTGTCTGTTCGACAAATAGAGTTTAGATTTGCCTATACTCTATTGCCTCCACTTTGTTTTTTTGAGTTTTTTTTTTAGCTGAACAGTGATTTATCATCTTTGTGCTGAACTTGGGAGTTAATAACAGCATTTCGGATTTACAGGGAAACAGTAAATCAATAGTAAGTTGAAGTAAACTGGTTTCGTAAAAGCTTTTGGTTGGAAGTTAAAAGGAATTAGATCTTGTGCTTCTATCATTGTCTTTTTTTAACTTTTTATTTTATATTGGAGTATAGTCGATTAACAATGTTGTGATAGTTTCAGGTGTACAGCAAAGTGATTCAGTTATACATAAACATATATCTATTATTTTTTCAAATTCTTTTCCCTTTTAGGTTATTACATAATATTGAGCAGAGTTTCTTGTGCTATACAAGTAGGTCCTTGTTGGTTATCCATTTTAAATATAGCAGGTGTACATGTCAATCCCAAACTCCCTAACTATCCCTTCCCTTCACCTTTCCCTGCTAGTAACCATAAATTCGTTCTCTAAGTCTGTGAGTCTGTTTCTGTTTTGTATAAGTTCATTTGTATCATTTCTTTTTAGATTCCACACGTAAGCAATATCATACGATATTTCTCTTTCTCTGCCTGAATTACTTCACTCAGTTTGACAATCTCTAGGTCTGTCCATGTTACTGCAAATGGCATTATTTCATTCTTTATAATGGCTGAGTAATATTCCACTGTATATATGTGTCACATCTTAATCCATTTCTCTGTTGATGGACATTTAGGTTGCATCCATGTCTTGGCTACTGTAAGCAGTGGTGCGATGAACATTGGGTTGCATGGATCCCTTCGGACCATGTTTTTCTCTGGATATGTGCCCAGGAGTGGGATTGAAGTGTCATATGGTAGCGCTATTTTTAGTTTTTTTTTTGTTTTGTTTCGGTTTTTTTTTTTGTGGTACGCGGGCCTCTCACTGTTGTGGCCTCTCCCTTTGCGGAGCACAGACTCCGGACGCACAGGCTCAGTGGCCATGGCTTACGGGCCCAGCCGCTCCGCAACACGTGGGATCTTCCCGGACCGGGGCATGAACCCGTGTCCCCTGCATCGGCAGGTGGACTCTCAACCACTGTGCCACCAGGGAAGCCCTATTTTTAGTTTTTTAAGGAAGCTCCATACTGCTCTCCATAGTGGCTGCACCAATTTACCTTCCCACCAACAGTGTAGGGGAGGGTCCCCTTCTCTCCACAACCTCTCCAATGAAATACCACCTCACGCCAGTCAAAATGGTTATCATTGTCTTCTTAATAACATGGATACCGGGGATGGTGTTCATTGTCTTCTGGTGATAATTAACCACTACCAAGCCTCTCAACTCTTGACTAGATTCTTCATAGAGGTGTAGAGTTGAAGGACTCTCTTTAAGGCTTTATCTTTTCTAGTCTTCTGCTTCTGGTCTGGTGAGTGATAAATTCCTTCTAGCAAAAACTGGTCCTACTTTTAAGTGTCTCTGGGTTTGTTTCCACACTCCCTCTCCACATCAAATCCTGGCCCCATTTTTGTTAAGCCTGTTTTAGTCAACATTATAGATAACTGTTGTTCTTTTAAGTTAATGAAAATCTATATTGTTCACCTGCATTCACGATTTCTTTGTCAGTCCTCTTTAGACAAAGAAGTACTAGCAGATGTCTTATTGTTAATATTTAGTGTACCTGAAAATTTTTATTAGTTTTTAAAAACATATTTATTGGAGTATAATTGCTTTACAATGATGTGTTAGTTTCTGCTTTATAATAAAGTGAATCAGTTATACATATGTCCCCATATCTCTTCCCTCTTGCATCTCCCTCCCTCCCTATCCCACCCCTCTAGGTGGTCACAAAGCACCGAGCTGATCTCCCTGTGCTATGCGGCTGCTTCCCACTAGCTATTTTAAGTTTAGTAGTGTATATATGTCCATGCCACTCTCTCACTTTGTCACAGCTTATCCTTCCCCACCCCGTATCCTCAAGTCCATTCTCTAGTAGGTCTGCATCTGTATTCCCATCTTGCCCCTAGGTTCTTCATGACCTTTTTTTGTAGATTCCATATATATGTGTTAGCATATTGGTATTTGTTTTTCTCTTTCTGACTTACTTCACTCTGTATGAATGACTCTAGGTCCATCCACCTCACTACAAATACCTCAGTTTCGTTCCTTTTTATGGCTGAGTAATATTCCATTGTATATATGTGTCACATCTTCTTTATCCATTCATCTGTTGATGGACACTTAGCTTGCTTCCATATCCTGGCTATTGTAAATAGAGCTGCAATGAACATTTTGGTACATGACTCTTTTTGAATTTTGGTTTTCTCAGGGTATATGCCCAGTAGTGGGATTGCTGGGTCGTATGGTAGTTCTATTTCTAGTTTTTTAAGGAATGTCCATACTGTTCCATAGTGGCTGTATCAATTTACATTCCCACCAACAGTGCAAGAGGGTTCCCTTTTCTCCACATCCGCTCCAGCATTTATTGTTTGTAGATTTTTTGATGATGGCCATTCTGACTGGTGTGAGATGGTATCTCATTGTAGTTTTGATTTGCATTTCTCTAATGATTAATGATATTGAGCATTCTTTCATGTGTCTGTTGGCAGTCTGTATATCTTCTTTGGAGAAATGTCTATTTAGGTCTTCTGCCCAATTTTGGATTGGGTTGTTTGTTTTTTGATATTGAGCTGCATGAGCTGCTTGTAAATTTTGGAGATTAATCCTTTGTCAGTTGCTTCATTTGCAAATATTTTCTCCCTGTTGTGGCCTCTCCTGTTGTGGAGCACAGGCTCCAGACGCGCAGGCTCATCTGCCATGGCTCACGGGACTAGCCGCTCCGCGGCATGTGGGATCTTCCCAGACCAGGGCACGAACCCGCATCCCCTGCATCGGCAGGCTGACTCTCAACCACTGCACCACCAGGGAAGCCCCCTGAGGGTGGTCTTTTCATAGTAGTTTTTTAAAAAGTAAAGGTTCGCAACTATTTCACGTCTGAAGATGATTTGCAACCATTTAATATTCAGTTAAATGTTATTTTTCTGTGTTTTCTTCTCTCTTATTTTTTTATTGAGATATAATTCACCTGACATGAGCCTCTCTTTTATTTTTAAACACCTACTTTCTCCTCTAAAACACAGGGCCTATCAGCACTTTCACAGGTCCTCCCCCAGGCGGTGGGGCTAGGATTTGGTAGCTGGTGCTGAGAGAAAACCCTTGGTGGCACCTTTGCCCTGGGACTGTGCCAGTGGCAGCTGTCACTCAATGGGACAGAGAGGCTGTTCTGTGGTCTCTTATTTAACATTGTGCCTTTCTCCTCTCCTCATTGTTCTACCTTAGGAAAACAAGCAAACAAAAAACAGAGCCTAAACCTGGACTAATACTTTAAGCAAAGTAGGATTACTTTTCTGTTTCACTGTGTTTACTCTGTAATGTTGCTGCTTTTGACTCGAGTTATGGTTCATGGTGATTTCCAATTATTTTCTCTTATACTCATATCCAGCAATTTTATTTTTCTCTCCTAAAGATGACAAGGATAATATTTTTCTTTCCTCTGCAACTTTAGGCACTGTGCTAGTGCTTTGTGGATGCTATCTCATTATCAACTTCAATAATTTTGGCAGGAAGGCAGGCATTAGTTCCTTAGTAAAAGAAGCCAGCCACAAAAAACCACATATTGTGTGGCTCCTACTATCTGAAATGGTCAGAATAGAAACAGAAAGTAGATTAATGGTTGCCCGGGCCTGGGGGCCAGAAGGAATAAAGAGGGACTGTTAATGGGCACGGGGTTTCCTTTTGAGGTAGCGAAAAATGTTCTAAAGTTAGCTGGTGATGATGGTTACACAATTCTATGAATTACTAAAATTCACTGAGTTATAAACTTTAAAAGGCTGGATTTTATGATGTGAATTATATCTCAATAAAGTTGTTATTAAAAAGTTTTATAAGGCTTAACTTCTCATCCTTTCAACTGTTATTCTTATCCATGTAAGTCAGTCTCCAATAACAGGATAGTTATAATCTAGAAATTTCTAATTTGTCTCATTGTACTCTAAATGAATTGAATTATTTTTTGAGCAGGCAATATCTAATTCCTCATTAATGTCTGTGGCTTCTCCCGGGCCATTCGGACACACAGCTCACATTGGCAGAGTTCTATCCAGTCTCTGACCCTGACTGCACCACTTGACTTCCATGAGGAGTCATTCCTCAGATTGACTTAAGTGTAACATCTTCTTCGGGTATCATTTCAATTTAGAGCTGTCAGGCTATTTCTTCTTGCAGGAGTTATTCACAGTTATTAATGAATTTCCAGGCTCCAGCTGAACCAACTCTGTTCCTGTCAACAGACTGACTGTTACAAAAATGAATTGTCCTTAGTCCAAGTCTGCCATCTGCCCCGAATTGCCTCTTACTGGGCCCTGGAGCTGGGCAAATACAGTGTTTTTTTCTATCTTCCCTCTCACTGGTGAATACTTCGTAAGTGGTAATGGCTTTTCCCAAACTCTGTTGCTTCTGGGTTTTGTATATTGACTCTTTTTTTTTTTTCTGCCTTAAATTGGAGCGAATGGTAAACATGAGGAAAATTGGTAATAAATTATTCTAGAGTTCCACCTGACAGCTATTTTCTTTTTGTGTAATCCCATTAGCTTAAATACGTGCAGAGAGGTTTTGGGCAGGAATGGAAAATTTTGTATTCATTTTGTTGGAAGGATTGATTTCTTACAATGAAATATAAAAAATAAATGAATGTCAGAAATGTATTCCTGACGGATAGATTTATCTCATTTATTCATGCCTTTTTTTGTGTTTACTTTTCAGCTCTCCTACAAGCTTGTGTTCCCTATAACCAGCATGTATGGTTCAATATTTACAGCCTGGAGGATCCTTGAAGTAATGAGAGAAGAGTCTGCGATAAGTGACTGGTTAGCTTCCGTAGAGTCATTGCTCCCTATTACCACAGCGATCCCTGCGCATGTTTTTCTTCTGCTGGCTTACCTCCTTGTTGAAGATAAAGGACGACATCTTCGTCAGATACTGAAGGTCACTACAGAATTTGCCCAAGCTGATTCCTCTCAGGTAATGGAGCAGTAATGGGGGTAAAGCTTAATATTGGAATTGTAGATTATTCTTTCATTGTGGATAATTTTTATCAGAGTTTTAGAGTACAGGTTGCTTTTTTTTTTGCTATCTTTATTTTCCAATTTTTTTCTTTTTTCTCCTTACTCTGAGTTGATGTCTACTTCATGATGCACATGCTTCTTTAATGAAAGACACTTCGAAAGAGAATCTACACATGTTGCTAATCTGTTATTTTTGTTATTGATGGATTTGCTAATTTGTAATGCTTTCATTAACTCTTGCACCCTATTCCAAGATGCATATCCCTTAGTTCTCATATCAATCTTTTAAGGTGGAAAAATTAGTTAATTCAGAATAAATGGGCCTGTATAATAGGAATTAATCTCTTTTTAACTTCTTGCAATTTGATCGTATTTTTATTCAGTCATTTAATAAACAAAAAAAAAGTGGGTCATTGTTTTATATGGTACTGATTAACATGCTGATCAGTACCGTATAAAACAACATGTTAAAGATATGTTGTTTAATAAACATATTAAACTTACTAAAGATAAATAATCATTTTTCCTATCTGCACAGTTCTTGGAGTATAATAATAAGATAACCATCAGACATTATTAATAAAACTCCCCCCGCCCCGCCTTTTAAACTAACCATATATTTAGCATAGATATCTGTAATTCTTTTTCTATTGGATAGAATCTCTAGAATGCATTTCCTGTTAAGGGAAGGATTTCCTAACCAAGTAGGTATGGCATTTTTATTATCTTCTCTATCTTAGTGTCTGTGCTTGTGTTCTTTATGAAGCATGGTGAAGAAAAAGTCCATCTCTTTATGGAGTGTTCCTATAGGAGAAAAATTTGGTGAAGGTGGGATAAATATGTTTTCCTAGATAATGAAGTTAATGTATTTGCAATTCCTTTTTGTCCCCAACTTGTCACGCTCATTCCGTTTTGTCAGGTAAACAACTGCTATCTCACAAGTTTTCCCTCTGACTAGATTTCTCTGTCTGATTCTGCAAGTGGATCCGTAATGTATTCAGAGTACCTTTGTCTCACATAACGTGAAGCACTTCAGCTTGCTTCCTACTTTATTTCTTCCTTCAGCTTCTGTAACAATCCTAATTCTACCAAATGCTTTTTATCACTGTTGACACCTTGTAGGATTATCTCTTTAGAATAGTTAATGCACAGGTAATGCCTGGAGATTATCTGAGGAAGTCATACTGTAGGTTACCTGACCTATGTTTGCCACTGGTGTAGAACATGTGTTATACCAATGTATGTATTGATACTTAGGAAATGCATTTAGTCTTTGAAATTCTAGGGTGATCCAGGATCCTTGTAAACACTTTTCATGTGTGCCATGAAATGGAAAAAGTTGGGAAGCACTGGGGTGACCATCCCGGTTCATTTATTTATTCAATAAATGTTTATTAAGAAGCAGTGCTATAAATTAAAGTCAATATGTTACACTTCTGTTGATAATTTCTAGGAAGTTTTTAAAGAAGTGAGTAAAAACACCCCATGTAATTTTGCTTGTTAAGGTGAATGGTAGGGTAAAATGTTGAAATGTAGTTACCCAAACTCATGCAGAAGCAAAGGCAATATAATTAATAAGAACTTACAAGTGGAGTTATTTAAGTCTTTTGAAAAGGATAAAAGAAGACTAGAAGTAGGAGGTAGTGTTCTTCACTTTTCCTTATGAAGTGACCATATCATATCATTTCTCTGGCTTTTAGCTACAAGGTAAAGCAGCCTGAAGAAGAGGAATGAATATTGTGAAAAAGCAATTCTCTAATTGTAACTGCTTGGTGTAGATTCAATTAGATGAGTTAGGGTTGAGATCTATTATTGGAGGAGTGTTTTCTGTTTCTTTCATTGAGTTGACATGACTGCATGAAATGTATTGTTTCATGTGTGTTTGTCCTTTCTTACCTTATAAAAAGGTATATTATGTTTAAGCAATCATTGGCTCAAATTCATGGGGGAGTCAATACTAAAGAAAAGTCTTAGACTACTAATAAGCAGATACTAAGTAAATTGGTATGTAAGAATAGGAATTTAGAAGCTGTCTTCTAACTCTGTTTTGGTGGTCACTTAACCTCTTATATAGAGTTCACTGGCCTGCAGTATTGTGTTTGTGTGACACCATAATTTATTGTAAGAATTCTACTCTAAGACCTTGTGAGAGAAAATATTTGAAAAGTTTGAAAGAGATGTGCCATATTTGAATTGTGTTTAGTGTGATTATGATTATTCATTCTAAGGTATTAATAGAAATTATTTTTGATAGTACTTATTCATAGTAATGCAAGTTATCAATATCAACTAACACTTTTAGTGTTAATAATGATAAGAAAATATACTTCTTTAAAAATGTAATTATTCTTCTTACTTATCAGGTACTTTGATGGATCCCCTTCCCCAGTGAGTTTTCATCCTTAGTCCCTCACCGTGTTCCCCTGTGGCATGCGTTTTGTGTTGGGTTTAATACATGGGCCATGGAAGTCTAATGAAGCTAGATAGTCTGAAGGGAACTTGGCCTTGTGAGTACCATTTTAGAGTTAACTGGATAGATGATGGTGTTAAAATAACTAGATAGTTACTCAAGGCCACAGCAATAAATTGACACTTGAAAAAAATAGTAAGGAAATTTTTTTTTCCATATCTAGAAATGCTGTCAGCAGTTACTGATAATCCATATAGTCTTCTTATCCAGACATCATGAGACTTAATTTGCAGAAGATACAAGCTCAGGTCAGGCAGCTCTCAGTAAAAATTAAGTGCCTTTTCTTTCTTGGAAGGAATGTCTTAGAGTGTTCTGGGGAGAGATCCAAGAATGAGCATCCTGTGTGAATTCCCATGGAAGTCGTGAAAGTTTTTAAACACATTGATTTAGTTTAGAGAGAGATTTTCGTATCATAGTCTGTGCTTATAATATATGGGAACGCCATCTAATTCCTAAATTAGTGTTTTTTTCTGGAAATTGCAGATGATGGATTCATGTGCTTTTTGGTTATGTTTATATAACAGTTCCTGCCTTTCTGATACTGTGAGTAATGTTTTTTTCCCCACAGTTTGATGTAAATCATTCATGCTGCCTTCAGAGATGCCTGAATGATGGTTGAAGCACATGGCTTCATGGCTCATAAACAGTAATGTCCTGTTGGGCTTATTGTTTCTTCTTCAGAGAGCTATTTCCTAACTGTGATTTGTCCAGATCTGGTCACATCTAGTTTGAAATCAGTGGTAGTGAATATAAACATAGGCTCTAATCAAGGGATATTGTGAACCCCAGGCTTAAATAAGGACATTTTCTAAATTTTAATTGAATGGTTTTTTAAAGGGCAATATCAAATCATATTTTGAACCCTTATTAAATGATTGACTAATCTATGAAACATGATTGTGGACAGTTTGGAAATGTCTGAGACTGATACAACCTCCTTAAGAAGAGGTTAATAACCCTTAATCAACACATGTTGATTGACTTCCTATCTCCCCTTTCAGGTGAGCCCAGCACAGCGACAGCTCACTAATTAAGAACCATGTCTGGCTCTGTGACCTGCACTGTGTGCCTCTATAGAAACTTAACTGGTGATAGCACCAGTTCTGTACCACTTTCCTCAACCCATTCCATATACCTGATTGTATCTTGCTTCTAAGACTCTCAGCCAGAAACCTTACTTTTTCTTCCTCTCTTCCTAACTCTCATTTCCCTTTTGGAGTTTATGTTTAGTTCTTTGCCAACTCTGACCTTGGTTTCCAGTAATATCCCACCCATGTTCCTTCTGGCAGCCTCAGGTAAACTTTTCTCTGTGTCTACGTGGGACTCCCCTGCCTTCCCCCCAGTTCCCGACATTATTACTCTGGCCCCTGGCCCCTTGAGAAGAAAGGGATACTATTCACCTCTTAAAACCTTCTCTAATATCTATTGGCTTAGCTATATTATATTAGCTATATCATTGGCTAATTATTACATAATATTTAATATATTAAATATATAATTGTTATAATAACCACTTACTATATTAGTTATATTATTAACTATAGCTTCCCTCTAGCTATCGGAATTGACATTTCTCCATCTGAAGTATTATATCCTAGAGAATAATAGAGGTGTTGGAGGAGGAGGCTACTTTTCACATAGATAGTGATTCTGCAGAAGACTATAGGTTATTAAATGCTTAATAGTATGTCATATAAATAGATGTAGAGAGAACACCTGACAACAGATTATATTCTCTTTTGGAAATCCAGGCTGCTTGTTAGTGGTTTTAAAACCTAAGAAAATATGTTTTCTTTCTGTTTCTACCTATATTGTTAAGAGTTTACGGCAAGATTAAATACTTAGGCATCTGAATTGAACATTAACCACGAAGATGAGTAATTTTTAGATAGGCTGAGATGGTTTAAAGTAAAATCTTACAATAGCTTAGTATTTCACCTTCAGTGGAAGAACTCTAACTGCTACATGTAAGGCATAACAGTTCCTTTTTGACTAGTTTATAAAATGGAATATGCCAAAGAGGAAAAGTTTATAAACTTTGACTTTAGAGAACCACAAGTTCCTTCCTTAAAATCTACTCTCACCGAGGAGCTTATCAAATTAAGTTTTGTGAAACCCAATGCCTCTTTCAAATCCTTGGTACTTGCTTGCTTTTCTCTTGTTTGGAATAGAGCTGTGTTTTTTTGTTTGTCTTATTTTGTTTTTGCTTGCATTTACAACTCTGAGGACTTTTACTTCCCTTTTACCTTTTGGTTGTTAAGTCTCACTAAAGGTCTTACTTAATGGGAACAATTGCAGTCTTTGATAATTTTATCTTATCCTTTGTAATGTTTTCAGGGCTTTTTTTTTTTTTTTTTTCCCCATTTGTGAAGGTGTACACATGTTTGAGCCATTTAAATCACTTATGGAGATAGGTTCATGGCCCATGACTTGCTGGTCTTTTAAAAGTCATATATTATCAAATAGTAAAAAGTTGACTTTCAGGGCAGAATCCTGTGATAGTTCTACTCTAGGTCATAAGCCATATTTTAACATGGAAAATGAATAGGAAATGTGTGAAATTTAATGGTCTGTAAGTTACTGCTGTGAGAAAAGGAGAAAATATATTCTATAAAGGAACTTGCACAAAGAGTCCTTGGACACTTTGCACTCTGTTCTATTGTCACCGAGTTCTATGAATTGCTACCCCCTGAAGTCAGTCGGCTTCCTGTGTTCTTCGTACCGGCAAAAAGAAGCCAGAATGTACAGTACTTTTAATAAAGAGCTTTACAGATAAGAAATGCTGTACTACTATTCCCTTGCAGCCATAGCATTGATTATGCCTGGAGCAAAATTGGGACGAGCCTGTCAGCATGAAACAATTAGACAAAGAGGAACACGGACAAAAATACAGGGTCAAGTATCTATTCCATCCTGTGGCAATATGTTTATTTCTTCTTTATAAACCCAACATAGATATCTATAGAATAAAATGGTTTTAACTTGCATTTGAACCTTTTTATATTTTTTTCAGTTTTTTGCATGAAGCCTTGAGTTTATACTCAGGGAAGCAGTCCTGTGTCAATTTTTTACCTTTCTTGACTTCCTGAGGGCTAATATTGGGCTGAGTTTCTTCTGAGAAGTCAACAGAGTATAAATTGCTTAAAAAGTTCAACCCTAGATCACTGTGATACTCACTAGCTTACTCATATAATGAAACAGAAGCCATTTGTCTTGTTGTGTCACTGAACACTGAGTAACAGAAAGGATGGGGGTGGGTTTGGTGAGGATGGGGCCTAGAAGTGCATTTAGAACAGCGGAGTCTGTTTGCTCCCAGTTGAATATCAGTTAGCAGTAGCTTTGTCTTCAGATTAAAACCTGCTTGAAATGGGCTTCTGGTGTTGCTGAAGGACTCAGAGGGGAACAAATTTTGTGGTAACTTTGAATTTTGTAAAAGGCATGAGGAATTCTTCTCAAGGGGAAAAACACAAAGTCCACCATTGCCAGAATAAAATTTTTCTTATTTGGTCAGAGGACAGGGAAGGAAAAAGGGGTGTTCGTCCCCTGCCTACTTGTATCGTGGCCAGACACCCCAAAGTGGAGCTGTCAGTGGACATCCCTTACCATTTATTCTTCAGCCCTTCCATAGTCAATCCTTCAATTCAGAGGGGAGTCTTAATTAAGGAAACATTTCTTTACATCTACAGAAGCAACCCACGTCAGCTCTCTCCAATGAGTTTTGCCTTAATTCATCAAGAAAATGGATACTCAAGGCTCATCAGACTTTTAAGAAAATTTAACAGCATGACTAACCAGAGCATCTCTTTTCAGAAGAAGAACTTGGGGCGCAGAGGATAATATAAAAACAATCCAGTACCTATGAGACGTTGGCAAGATATTGTATGTTTTTGTATTGTATATAAGATACTGCTGTGATGAAGAAGAAATTCAAGAGCAAGAGATTTTAGAAATTAAAAACTTGGTTGCCACAGTACGTAAATAGAGGCTGGATTAGTGATTTATAGACTAGCCAACTAAATATTTCAGAATATAGAAAAAATATGAAAACTGAACAAGTTACGACATTGAAGGTCAATCTTGGAGTTCTAACATCTTTCTGTAGGAATTTCAATTGGAGAAAACTGAAGAGAAAAGGAGAAAAACTTAAAATATGATAGAAAATTATTTCCTAAGCTCAAAAAAGACACAAAGATATAGATTGTTAGGACCCCCTGAAAGCCACGTAGCACAAGTGAGAATAGGTCAATACCTATATCCATGCCCAGAACGTCAAGAATAAAGAGAACATCAAAAGAGATTTTAGAGAAGAGTTGGAAAAGATGAAGTCATTTAAAATTGGATTGACCTTAGATTTTTTATAGCAGCCCACTGGGTACTGGAATACATTGGTATATTGTCTTCCAATTTCTTGAGGAAAGTCACTTTGAACCTGGAATATTCCTTTCCATCATTCTACATTTTACAAGTGATGGTAATAAAGGCTTTTTCTGATGGACAATAATTCAAGAACATTTCTTGGTTACTGATTTTATGGGGGGAAAAGCCCCTCAAGAATGTGTTCTAGCAAAACTGAAAATGAATCCAAGAAAGTACAGAGAAGAGATGTTAAAAGGTGATCAAAATATCCAGTAAATATTACTTTAAATTAACCATAATTGTTTGTGTAAACTATGAAAAATAACTACCTGGAACAAAGTCCAAGCTTTAAAACATGGGAAGTGGTCGGAGTAGGTAGTGGGAATGTGGTGGTGCGAAGAGTGAGAACATGCTAAGTAAGGGTGGAATTTTGTTTTTAAACTGAGTATTTTTTGATGTTAGTAGAAAAATAAGTTTAAATATGTATTTAAACCTTTATTAGTAACTAAAGGTGATTTATAACTTCCAAATAATATAACAAAAGGAAAACAATTTTTTAAAAAACCTAAAAATGATGGCAAATATTAACATAAAATAAGATGGTAGGAATAATTCCAAATATTCCAGTTACCATAATTACTGTGAATGAATTAAATTCCCTTATCAAAAAAAAAGGCTCATAATACTATCCAAAGCGATCTACAGATGTAATGCAATTTCTATCAAAATACCCATGACAGGGCTTCCCTGGTGGCACAGTGGTTGAGAGTCCGCCTGCCGATGCAGGGGACATGGGTTCGTGCTCTGGTCCAGGAAGATCCCACGTGCTGTGGAGCGGCTGGGCCTGTGAGTCATGGCCGCTGAGCCTGCACGTCCGGAGCCTGTGCTCCGCAACGGGAGAGGCCACAACAGTGAGAGGCCTGCGTATCGCAAAAAAAAACCCCAAAAAACAAAAAAAAACAAAAACAAAATATCCATGACATTTTTTACAGAACTAGACCAAATTACCCTAAAATTTATATGGAACCACAAAAGACCCAGAATTGCCAAAGCAATCCTGAAGAAAAAGAACAAAGCTGGAGGCATAACCCTTCCAGATTTCAGACTATACTATAAAGCTACAGTAATCAAAACAACATGATACTGGCACAGAAACATCCATAGAAAACAAACAAAGCAGAAATATAGATCAATGGAACAGAATAGAAAGCCCAGAAGTAGACCCACACACCTATGGTCAATTAATCAACAACAAAGAAGGCAGGAATATACAATGGAGAAAAGACAGTCTCTTCAAAAAGTGGTGTTGGGAAAGCTGGACAGCTACTTGTAATTCCATGAAATTAGAACACTCCCTCACACGAGATACAAAAATACATTCAAAATAGTTTATAAAGACCTAAATATAAGACGCGACACCATAAAACTCCTAGGAGAAAACATAGGCAAAACATCTTCTGACATAAATCATAGCAATATTTTCTTAGATCAGTCTCCTAAGGCAAAAGAAATAAAAGCAAAAATAAATGAGTGGGACCTAATCAAATTTAAAAGCTTTTGAACAGCAAATGAAACCATCAACAAAATGAAAAAGCCTACAGAATGGGAGAAAAAAATTGCAAATGATGTGACCAATAAGGAGTTAATATCCAAAATATATAAGCAGCACAGACAACTCAATATTGAAAAAAACCAAACAACCCAGTCAGGAAATGGGCAGAAGACCTAAATAGACATTTCTCCAAAGGAGACATACAGATGGCCAACAGGCACATGAAAAGATGCTCAGCATCACGTAATTATTAGAAATGAAAATCAAAACCTCAAGGAGGTATCACCTCACACCTGTCAGAATGGTTATTATTAAAAAGTCTACAAATAACAAATGATGGAGAGGGTGTGGAGAAAAGGGAACCCTCTTGCACAGTTGGTGGAAATGTAAATTGATGAAGCCACTATGGAAAACAGTATGGAGGTTCCTTAAGAAAATAAAAATAGAGCTACCATATGATCCAGCAATCCCACTCCTGGTTATATATTTGTAAAAGATGAAAACTAATTTGAAAATATACGTGCACCCCAGTGTTCATAGCAGCACTATTTATGATGGCCAAGACATGGAAGCAACCCATGTGCTTATCAACAGACGGTTTGCTTAAGAAGGTGAGGTATATATACAGAATGGACTATTACTAAGCCATAATAAAGAATGAAATATTGCCATTCACAGCAACACGGATGGACCTAGAGAATATTATATTTAGTGAAGTAAGTCAGAGGAAAACAAATACTATATGATATCACTTATATTTGGAATCTAAAGAAAAAAAACAAATGGAATCTATATACAAAACAGAAACAGATTCACAGCTATAGAAAATAAACTTATGGTTACCAAATGGGAGAGCAGGGGGAGGGATAAATTAGGAGTATGGGATTAACAAACTACTATACATAAAATAGATAAGTAACAAGGATTTACTGTATAGCACAGGGAACTGTATATCTTGTAATAACCTATACTGGAAAATAATCTGAAAAATACATATGTATAACTGAGTTACTCTGCTCTACACCTGAAACTAACACAATATTGTAAATCAACTATACTTCAGTTAAAAAAATAAAGGCTCATATTATTAAAAAAACACAATTCTATACTTTTTCTAAGAGACAAACCTTGAAACAAGTGACAGTTGAAAATGAAAGAGTGAAAATGAAAAGCTAGGTAGATCATTAAGAAAGCATAAGATGTGGTAATATTATCATCCAAGATAGATGATATAGAATCCAAGGTAAAAAGCCTTACACAAGATGAAGAGGAGTATTTTATACTGACAAATGGTAGAATCTCAAGTCCAATTTTATTTAGAAGCAGTTCCATTGAAATTAGGAAAAGTATGTTTGATGTCAATTTTACTATTTTTCTGGAGGTTCTGGCCATTGTTAATTCATGAAAAAGAAATAAAAGTTATATACGTGTAATAAAATAAAAACCCAGAGCTCCTAATACTTACAGACAATTAGAAAATACTAGAGAATTTACTGAAAACTTTTGCTTTTAGATTAGATAAGAGAGTTCAATATGGTGGCCAGATATCAGATCAGTGTACAAAACCGATTGATTTTCTTTACAAAAACAATAAATTAGAACATATTGGCAGTATATGGGAGAGAGATAATTTGTAAATAGCATAAGAACTGTACCTTGAAATACTAGAAATGTTATAAAAACTGTTTGATGTAATTTATAAAATGTTACTAAAACATATAATGACTTCTAGTACAATACTTTAAATGTAGAATTCATGTTATAAATATTTACTATTGATTGATTTGAGGTTCAATGATCTTATGATTATAAGACATTTAGTTTTGGTTTTTTGCATTAATCACCTTTGTTACACGGATTCTGATTCATTACCTTAACTTCACTGCAGAAAGATATTCACTTAACCAGTTGCACGTATAGTGCCGCCAAGTCCAAAAGTGGAGTGTTTATCATGTTTGCCAGCTTGATCACATTCTGAGCTCTGTTGAGTAAGTCAGTTACAGGCCTTTTGATAACCTGATGCTTTGGAATGAATTGTTTCTTTTATTATCCTTAATTTCTAGGGCTAAATAGGTGTAAATATAGTCTACTCATTTAGAAGCTGAACCATCTTCTTGAACAAAGTAACAGTTAATAAAAATAGCCAACATTTACATATGCTTATTATATACCAGTCACTATTCTAATCACTTGATTTGCATATATGAGCTAACTCATTGAATACTCACAGCTCTTTGAGGTTGGGTACCATTATTATTTAGGAACAGAGGCACAGATGTTGATTAACTTCTCCAGATTCACACAGCCATTCAGTAATTGGCGAAGTCAGAATTTGAACTCAGCACATATCCAGACTCTGTGCTCTTACCAACATGCTATACTACCTCTCTACAACTTTTAGTTAAACCATTTCTTAAAAATTTTTTGAAAGAGTAAACAAGGTTCACTAGCTTTACGTTTGTTAGATTAGCCTAGTCAGTTGTAGAGATAATTAGATGTTAAGAAAGAAACCTCAACATGTGTTTGAAATCTGGCCAGATCTTCAATCTTGTGTGATTATTTTTTCCTCTTCTATGCTAGCTTCCATTGGCTCTTCTATACATAGGCAAATCACATTTAGCCAGATATTTCTACCTAAATAGAACACGTACAGAGTCATGACTCATGTAAGCACGTGTCAAAAAGAGATTGAGATGTTCCAAGTGAATCAACATCAACAAGAATGCTTGCAGTTGGGATTATTGCTTAATGGTCAAAAATTATTCTTTTATACTTTTTTGTTTGTAGTGATCATAACTGAGAAATTCTGAAACCTAATTAAAGACAAGAATTTTTTTTAGTGAACAAAAAAGTAGGTTGTTGTATTCCCTTTATTTTGAAAAAGAACATTTACAAAATGTTGAGAAAATCACACGTTGGTTGTTAGGTTTGAAATATTTAAAAGGTTTGACAAGATGTACTGTTCATTTAAGAGCTTGAAAGGGCATTGAAGAATCAGTTATTTAGTAAACAGTCAGGGAGAACATCTTTGGGGCACACATTTTAATTAGAACTTGGGATTCAAAGATAGTTATTGGCAAATTCACAGTGCATAGGGAAGATGGGCAATATACAATTAGAATGCCCTGTGATAAGTGGTATGATGCAGGGAAGCATACGGTTTGGTATGAGCCCAGAAAACGGTGGCTAAGTCATAATAGGAGGTCTGCCTGGAGTAGGTGATTCATCAGCTATTGCTGGACAAATACAAGTTAAACAAACATCTTTGAAATTAACTGGAAGAGTCTTATTGCCTGTTTCTATTACATATGAAGCACTACTTTTTATATATGACATTTATATGATCCTTTTTGAGTGCCACTGTTGGGCAAACAGTGGAGTACATACATTTTTGGAGGTACTAGAGTAGTTTTTTACTTTGTGTACCATAGGCTCATTAGCAGTACTTTTATATTTCATTTTCTTGTTGGGAAGTAAAAGAAAGCCACTGACATTTTGTCACAATTATAGCTACTCTCTGATGGCTGTAATCGAGATGACAGGCCATGATTTGGTGGATTTAGTGGGAAAGGTTTACTCCAGAATTCTTAAAGTTGGACAACTATGTGAGCTCCCTCACCAGAAGTCTTGAGACTTATGCTCTTCCTTTGTCTTTTCAGCCCATTGGAGTTCTACCCTACCAGTGACAGTTTTGAGCTTTTCATGATAGATAATACAATGGACACTTTGACAAGTTTTTAGAATAGTTGATATAATGAAATATGGCATTCTGAAGTCAGTTTACTTCAAATGGGTTAGACATGGTTACAAATTCAGTGGAGCCAGACAAGTAGTTAAGAAGTGGGATGATTTCTATATGTAGGTTTCTGGTGAATTGATTGGACTTTTGGAGACCTTGTGTCTTGTCATGCTTGCTTATTAACATTTTTGTGGTAGCGGATCGCATCTGTATTTAAGACAATTTGTATATTTCTTTTCTATAAAGAAAACAAGCATATAAATACATGTAACCTGAATTTATCATATCACAAATAGCATTAAAGACAAATAAGGACAAATTAGCATTCTGAAATGTCCTATAGTTATCTTCAAAGAAAATTTTCGTTGGGTTACAATTAGATTTGGAATTTATAAAAGGAATTCCTCAAGGTAAACTGTGTCTCACTTGTTTTTGCCTCCTAGTAACCTTGCCCACTTGCTGGGCTTTGATACTTGTTTTGTTGCCTGATTGAATTACTACATAAATATATTAGATGTATGTGCCCACCATCCTAGAACCAATAAACTATTTTCCAATGTTGTCATGTGTTATCTAAACTAATTGATGGAACAGTGTGGATTCCAGGGACAGGGTTAAGGTTGGGTTAGATTATATTAAAATCTTATTAAATGAAATCCTATTAATTTAGGATTCAGGGTGATTTTATATAAGCTGAGTTCAAACGTAAGCTGATGTTGATGCTGTTGTTTTTAGGCAGTTTGAGTTTGTTCATTTGCATTAGTACAATGAATGTGCCAATTTAAAAATGATCAAATTATCTATTCATTAAGACATATCAGCAGGGACTGGTACTTGGCAACACTTGGCTAATTAGTTTGTTACAGTATATATGTGACAGTAATCGAATTTTATTTCTTTAACATTTTTCTCTAATCCAGTCTTGTCTACCTTCATTGTTTCTAGTAGTCTGAGTTATTAGTGATAATTATACTGGTGGCATTTTACGGTACTTACGTGTATTTAGTTGTCAAATTGTATTCAAGTTTTAATGATGCAATTTGATCTGCATTAAGTGGATTTATCATGGAATTAGCATTTAGCTTGAAATATTGTAGATACCTTGTTTTTATTAGGTCCCATTTTATTTATCAAGCATTTTCAAGCCATTGATTTAGTCATTCAACATATATATATATTATATACCTTCTATATGGCAAGTTCTGGTACACTAAGGTGAAAGGACATGGTCTTTGTTTCCAGGAATCATAGATCCTAGTCTTTTTCCAGAGGCATTAAAAATTACTTTTCAGTACAAGGTGGTAATTGCCATTGTGGAGATATATAAGTGTCTCTGGAACATACAGGAAGAGGCCCACAAGTTTCCCTGATGCAGGGTAAAGGAAAGGCGTTCTAGCAGGATAGGGAGCATATGCAAAGACACAAATCTGTGGCAGGTCACAGTGGGGTAACGAGACAGCAAGTAGTACTGTATTAAACCGGAATATGTAGGGTGAGGGGAATTGATCCTGGAGTGGATACTGAGCAATTATTTGGAAGGAAGATCCTAAAGAGTCTTGCAGTCAGGAGATAGGAATTTATCTAAAG